>NC_136976.1:43160385-43265385 GCF_032717465.1 Coenobita brevimanus
ATGCCCCCCTCCCACCCCTCTCTCTCTCTCTCTCTCTCTCTCTCTCTCTCTCTCTCTCCTGCGGAGAGATGTGCGTCACCCTAGGGAATTTTGTTCCTTTTGTGAGTAACTGTTATAAACTTGTGTCATTTCTTTATTTTCTGTTTTTATTGTATCTAATTATGTTTAAAAAATATTTATTATTGTTATATATATGGCGCCAAATGACCTCACTGTTGCGGCGCCATGATTTGTTTTCATTCAACCATTCTCTCCCTCCTTCCTTCCCTCCCTTCCTCCATCTCTCCCTCAGCTTGACAATGCACTCAACACTGCCCCTGGCCTGCCTCCCCCCCCCCTCTCTCTCTCATCTATGGTATTTTAGGATACATTCTGGTTATTTTGTTATACATTATATTGTACACATTGTAAATTTGACTTTATTTCCATAACACCCAGGAGATAAAAGTCTTGGCGCATTTTTTTTTTTTTCTTCTTTTTTAGGGGTGTCCTCAGTAGGCCTGGCACGAGGAAGCTCTGTCCGGGTCAGACTGGGCCTGTGTGAGTGTTGCCGCTCACGAGGGTTTAATGTATTATTTTTGCACTAAGAAATCGGCATATTTTTACTTATATTCCTGCACATTATCTTATAATCATAATTGTTATATTATTACCCACCCCAGAACTACGGTAAAAGCCAATAAAAGTGACTACATTTTTTTTAGGAACACTGCAAAACATATATGCCACTTTTCTGCATTGCCGTATAGATATTTTATGCACAGTAAGTTAAGCAACGTTGGGTCTTGTTAGTACTTGGATGGGTGACCGCCTGGGAACACCAGATGATGTTGGTATAACGTTCTCCCTACGTGTCAAGTGGGGTTGGTGGAGGATTAGTGCCCCTCCCTGTAAAAAAATTAACTCTAAGCCCTTGCCCACCCCATTTGGGATACATGGCGTCTGGCAATGAATGAATGATGAAGTTTACTGTTCTTTCATATAATATATACGTTAAAATTGTATTCATATGTGTTTATCTTATTTGTGATGCCTTTTACATATATAACAGCTGTTTCACATCGCTGGTTTGGGAAACATAGCAACACTGTACACAGGTTATGCCACATCCTAGCCGTCAGTTTAGAGTAATGCCACAATAGTCACTTTTGGCCTAGTGTGACGCCACCTTAACATATGGCAAACTGCAACTCTTTAATCTCCCATATCGAACCAAATTATCATTTAAGTCTGACTGGGTGGATGAAGTACAGTATATATATATATATATATATATATATATATATATATATATATATATATATATATATATATATATATATATATGGCCTAGTGTGACGCCACCTTAACATATGACAAACTGCAACTCTTTAATCTCCCATATCGAACCAAATTATCATTTAAGTCTGATTGGGTGGATGAAGGACAGTATATATATATATATATATATATATATATATATATATATAGGTACCTCTATATATTTGGATAAGTGTGACGCCTAAGGCTCTTTAATGCTCCCTGGGTAGAGGACATTTGGTTTGGATGAAGGACAGTGTAGCATATATTATGACCGGATGCCCTTCCTGATGTCTACCAATGACCCTTGGGTGGATTCGATCCTCCGACCCTTCGGTCAGAGCGGAGCGCTCTAACCCAATGAGCCACGGCTGTATATATATATATATATATATATATATATATATATATATATATATATATATATATATATTGTTACGGAACAGAGAAAGATAATGTACACTTTAAGTGAGAATACTAAAAAATCACTACTGTCCCGTAAAGTTCCAGGTTCAAAACAAAAGAGTTAGGTAAAATTACAAGTTAAAGTTTAATGCTCAAACTAACAACAAAACATTCAGGACTCATAAGGATAATGTAATAGCAAAAACAGGTTAAATATATGGTTAACTGCAATAGCCTCTATTAACACGAAATTAGCAAGAGTAAATTTATCTAAGTCAGCCCTGATAAAATGAAAATACCAGATAGTACTCAGTGAATGCAAGATATATTATTACAGATACGAAATATTATGAACAATGGCTGACATAAAACTTTTCATTAATCACAAAAACCTTACTAGGCCTAAGAATTAACACCTTATGCTACACAGTACAAGAAAAAATGCAATAACACTCATACTCAAATTACACAGCTGCTAGATGGCTGGAGACTTCCTGAGCACTCACAATAATAACCGTACAGGGGAGGACAGAGATGTGAACAAAATGAGGAGTAGATCTAAGTGGCAATAATGCAGAGACTGAGCTCATTATATAGGGGCCGGCAGAGCTTGATACAACTTGTAAGAAGGACGCGCAAATGAAGCCATGGGGACAAAGAGTTGACAATCCTGCACTGAACAACAGAAAGAACGACTTACTCTACTATAACGGTAGAAGGGGGGACTGAGGTAGAACACGCTCGTGATCAAACATGCAGCATACTGTACATTAGAATTACACAAAGGATGATGAAATCATAGGCTATGTAACACCTCCCCACAAAGAAAAAAGAAATTTACAAAGGAAATTTCTTATTACTCTAAAACAATCTGTCTAAAGTCTAGATAAGCAATCTGCAATAACATTTTCTTTCCCCTTGACATGTATGTCTAATGAATACTCCTGAAGAAGTAGACTCCATCTTGTCAATCTCTGATTTTTATCTTTAAACTTACTAAGGAATTTCAGTGGGTTATGATCGGTATAAATGACTATGGGGTCAAAACCAGAACACAAATAAAATGAAAAATGCTGTAAACCCAAAATCAAGGCCAAAAGCTCTTTCTCAATAGTTGAGTAGTTCTTTTGAGGTGGAGTGAACTTCTTACTGTAATAACATACAGGGTGTTCAATACCCTGATCATCCTCTTGCAGCAAAACAGCCCCAGCTCCTGTATCACTTGCATCAACAGCCATCTTAAAAGGCTTAGCAAAATTTGGAATAGCGAGCACTGGCTGACTTAATAGGATAGCTTTAAGTTTGCAGAAAGAGGATTCACATTTATCGGTCCAAACAAATTTAACTCCCTTTTTCAGTAGGTCTGTAAGTGGTGATACAAGAATTGAAAAGTTAAGAACAAATCTCCTGTAATAACCTACCATTCCCAAAAATCTTTGTAGCTCTTTCCTAGTTTTAGGTCTGGGAAGATCACTTATAACCTGAACCTTAGCTCCTGGTGGTGCAACATGTCCATCACCAATTACGTACCCAAGGTACTGAACTTTAGCTTGACCAAACTCACACTTTGATAAATTAGCTACAAGATTAGCCTGAACCAAACGCTCAAGAAATTTACTGATATGGCATAGGTGATCTTTCCAGTTGTCACTGAAGATTAATACATCATCAATATAAACAACACACCCTGCCAAACCCTCTGTTACAACATTCATGAGCTTCTGAAATGTGGCTGGTGCATTCTTCATACCATATGGCATTACAGAACATGCAAAAGTCTTTCCTAGTGTTACAAAACATGAGATCTCCCTGGCACGTTCAGTCATAGGTACTTGCCAGTATCCCTTTAACAAATCAAACTTACTTATGTACCTAGCCTTTCCGATCTTGTCTATGCAATCTTCCACGCGGGGGAGAGGGTAAGTGTCTGATTTGGTTATCTAATTAATACGTCTGTAGTCGATGCAAAGCCGCTGTGACCCACCTGGCTTAGGGACTAGAGTGACAGGAGAACTCCACTCGCTCTGACAGGGCTCAATCATCTTGTGGTCCAACAGGTAGCCAAGCTCCTTCTCGATGAGAGGAACTTTCACTGGGTTCAAACGGTAAGGAGGCAATTTAATTGGCTTTGCGTCTCCAACATCGACATCATGCATCAACACAGTGGTTCTTCCTGGAGTGGCACGGAACACTTGTGGGTACTCCTGCAGTAATGCTGAAAACTCCTGCCTTTCCTCAGGAGGTAGATGAGAGCGCTTAGTCTGGAGATCATTCATGATATCAGGATTCTTCCCCAAACTATCACTCAGGCTTATGCTGCATGCGAGAGCTTCACTTGCAGACTCGGGTGGAACAGCTACAGTGCAGACTGGGTTATTTTCGTCCCGCCTGTGATATAACTTTAGCATGTTGATGTGACAAAGTTGCTTGTTCTTTCTACGATCTGGTGTGGCGATGACATAGTTGACATCACTGAGTTTCTTCTCCACGAAATACGGACCACTAAACTTGGCTTGAAGAGGTTGCCCATGCACCGGTAGCAGAATCAAAACCTGATCTCCTGGCTGAAAGTGGCGTAACCTGGACTTCTTATCATACCAAGTCTTCATCTTCTCCTGAGCAGCTCCTAAATTCTCTCGCCAGTTGTAAAGCAGTGGACAGCCGTTCTTTGAACTTCATCACATACTCCAGCAGGTTGACGTCATCTTCCTCCGACAGCCAGCATTCCTTGAGTAACTTAAGGGGTCCTCTTACTTCATGGCCAAACAGTAGTTCAAAGGGTGAGAAGCCCAGTGATTCATTTGGAGATTCTCTTGCGGCAAACACAACGAATGGAAGACCTTTATCCCAGTCTTTCTGATGTTCCAAACAGTATTTCTTGAGCATCGATTTGAGTGTTTGATGATATCTCTCCAACGCTCCTTGGGTCTGGGGATGGTAAGCTGAAGACGTGATCTGGGTGATGCCCAACTCTTTCAGAGACTGCTTGAAAACATTTGACATGAAATTACTTCCCCGATCTGACTGTACCTCCTTGGGTAGACCAAACTTTGTGAAGAACCCTAGCATTTCCTTAACCACGTTCTTTGCTGAGATATTTGTAAGTGGAATGGCTTCAGGATAACGAGTAGCCATATCAATCATGGTCAACACATAAGAAAATCCTGAAGAAGTCTTAGGAAGAGGGCCCACAATATCCACCAACACACGGGTGAATGGCGCCTCAAAAGGAGGAATGGGAACTAGAGGTGCAACCTTTTCGGTCTGATTACACTTCCCCACAACTTGACAGGTGTGACAAGACTTACAATACCAGGAAACATCCCTGAAGATACCTGGCCAGTAGAAGTGTTTCAAAATGCGTGCCACAGTCTTCCTCACTCCAAAGTGTCCTGCCAAACTGGAATCATGAGCCACTCTAATGATATCCTGCCTACAAACACGAGGGATGACAACTTGATGTACAACCTCCCATTCACAGTCGGCTGATGCTGTTGGGGGTCTCCACTTCCTCATAAGTACTCCTGACTTTATATAATAACAAGTAGAAGCACCAGCTGACTCTTCCTCACTGCAAGCAGAGTTAGCTAGACCTTTCAACTCAGGGTCAGCAACCTGCAACTCAACCAACTCTTGACGAGACAAATTATCAACACTACGGGGTACTGCCTCATCTGGTGAGTGGTCCAAATTAGCAAGAAAAGTGTCAGCTAGGATAACATCATCATCATCATTATCCTCTAAGTCACCAGTAACTTTAGACTTAGCCCTAGTGACAGCACATGCAGGGAACACATCAGGGACATCACAATCCTGGGTCGCAGCCACTGGCTCACCAGACAACTGAGGAGCTGGACACACCTGACTTCCACCAATATCATTTCCAAGTAAGAAAGTTACACCTGACATTGGGAGTGTCTCAACCAACCCAACCATAACGGAACCATTAACAAAACCAGACTCTAAATTCACTCTGCACAGAGGGACAGAGAAGTAATTATTCCCTACACCTTGTAAGATTACAGTTTCATCAGAGGAATTAACATTAGAGCCTAGAACACTGGTCAGCATAAGGGATTGGCAAGCACCTGTATCACGATATATTTTAACTGATTTCCTGTCATTACTGTCCAGAGGACTGACAAAACCATCAGACAGGAAATTAGCACATGAACTCTTGAGAGTGTCACCCACGTTACTGCTCAAAAGAGGAGCTTCATCATGAAGATTTAATTTACCCCTCAAAGCAGGTTCAGTTAACTCAGTTAAAGAATTCTGGGAACTCTCAAGGGTGGACACTAGACCAATTGACTGAATATTTAAAGACTCCTTTTTGTTCACATCACGCTGTCTCCTGAAACATTTCTCCGTAGTATGACCAAGCTTACTACAATAAGTACATTTACTTTTCTGAAATCTAGAGGTGAAGCTGGTATTTACTTCCTGAGAAACATCATCTTTATTCTCTTTCCTGTTACCTGTACTCTGGGTAGAGGCGACGTACTTACTCTCAGCTTTCCTTTTTTCTCTAGAATATCTCTTGTGAGTGAGAACATATTCATCAGCTAAAACTGCAGCATCAGACAAATTATCTATTCTTTTCTCATCAAGATATAGGCTTACATCTTTACTAATACACCTTTTGAAGTCCTCCAGCAAAATCATCTGCTTAAATTTGTCAAAATCAGAATCCACATTCTTAGAATTTAACCACTGCTCTAACAGATCTTCTTTGATTTTTGCATACTCAACATGGGATTGCTTATCTTGCTTATAAGTTGTCCTAAATTTTACTCTATAGGCTTCAGGAACAAGCTCATAGGCCTTAAGAATCAAGCTCTTAACTACATCATAGTTATCAGATTGATCCTGAGGCAAAGATGCATAAGTTACTTGAGATTTACCGGTGAGAACAGTTTGAAGGAGTACTGGCCAATACTTTTTGGGCCAATTAAAACCTGTAGCTACCCTCTCAAACAACTGAAAATACTTTGTTAAATCAGATTCATTAAAAGGAGGGACAAGTTTAACATTTTTAGCCACATCAAAATTATCAGAGCTAAATGATCCAGTTCCACCTTGTTTCATGCGATACTCATGGTCTGCCTGAATCCTAGCAAGTTCAACTTGTGCGTGAAATTCAGCCTCCTTAACACGAGCCTCCTGCAGGGCTAGCTGTAACTTAGCTAATTCAATCTGCGTTTGCTCATTTGGAGGAGTTACATTAAACAAGCTTTCATTAATCATGTCAACAATTTGATCTTTAGAATGATGAGAGCGAACAACAATTCCCAATTGTTGAGCAACAAGCTTAAGTTCATTCTTTGTTCTGTTTTCTACATCACACACTGTTTGCACATTTGACAAAAAATCTTTGGCTTCATCAAGCGTAGTAATAGTAGACATCATGAATAAATCACAGTCACAAAATATGAAGCAATATCCTTATGATAATATCCTGAATATCCTGATAAGAGGTCGCCAAATTTATGTTAGGGAACAGAGAAAGATAATGTACACTTTAAGTGAGAATACTAAGAAATCACTACTGTCCCGTAAAGTTCCAGGTTCAAAACAAAAGAGTTAGGTAAAATTACAAGTTAAAGTTTAATGCTCAAACTAACAACAAAACATTCAGGACTCATAAGGATAATGTAATAGCAAAAACAGGTTAAATATATGGTTAACTGCAATAGCCTCTATTAACACGAAATTAGCAAGAGTAAATTTATCTAAGTCAGCCCTGATAAAATGAAAATACCAGATAGTACTCAGTGAATGCAAGATATATTATTACAGATACGAAATATTATGAACAATGGCTGACATGAAACTTTACATTAATCACAAAAACCTTACTAGGCCTAAGAATTAACACCTTATGCTACACAGTACAAGAAAAAATGCAATAACACTCATACTCAAATTACACAGCTGCTAGATGGCTGGAGACTTCCTGAGCACTCACAATAATAACCGTACAGGGGAGGACAGAGATGTGAACAAAATGAGGAGTAGATCTAAGTGGCAATAATGCAGAGACTGAGCTCATTATATAGGGGCCGGCAGAGCTTGATACAACTTGTAAGAAGAACGCGCAAATGAAGCCATGGGGACAAAGAGTTGACAATCCTGCACTGAACAACAGAAAGAACGACTTACTCTACTATAACGGTAGAAGGGGGGACTGAGGTAGAACACGCTCGTGATCAAACATGCAGCATACTGTACGTTAGAATTACACAAAGGATGATGAAATCATAGGCTATGTAACAATATATATATATATATATATATATATATATATATATATATATATATATATATATATATATATATATATGTACACACACACACACACACACACACACACACACACACACACACACTAGCGGGAGTACCCGGCATTGCCAGGGCCAAAAAGGCAAAATGGCGAACACTCTATTCCTGATTGTTCTAGTTCAGTCTTTCTTTCTACTGCAGAAAGACTATTTACCTTTTATGCTTTTGAAGAGGGATTATAATTACTATTTCAGCTTTTGCAGACTAATGCACAGTATTTGTGGCTCTTGTTTACGATTACCAGTAACCTCAAATGACCTCCGACCAGTGACCTCAAATGAATCGGAGGTCAACCTCATGTAGCCTATATCCGAAATGGAGATCTTCTGAGTCTCTGTGCCAAGAATGGGCAGTTGGGCCCAGTCGTTCGACCGTGTATTGCCAGTGACCTCAAATGACCTCAGAGGTAAACCACACATAGCCCATGTCCGAATTGGAGGTCATGTGAGTCTCCATGCCAAAAACTGGGCTGCAGGTGTATCCGGCATTGTCTGGGCCAAAATGGCAAACACTCTACTGGTGACCTCAGATGACTCATATCTCAATTTTGACCCTTCTAAAACCGTCCTTGTGCCACCCTGGCTCAGAATATATAGGATCTGGGAAGCTCTGGCCCGTGGTTTAGACGTGATTGAGGAACAAACAAATAATGCAGCTCTTATATATATATATATATATATATATATATATATATATATATATTATATATATATATATATATATATATATATATATATATATATCAAGGTGAACAACATCGTCTGACAAAAGCCTGAATAAATTAAAAAGTCCGCCATCGGATTAAAGGAGTTAACACTTTTGTGCGATAAGTTTTGACCATGAAAACAGGCTTTACCCCAATGCACTGTACAATATTCGATTCTTAGCCCATTTAACGCAAGACAATTTGTCAAATCTTTTTCCCGCTACAGCCAAAAAGTTGTCTTAACCTTCTAATAGGCTTTTCGAAATGTAGGAGTTAGATACAGCCCTCAGTAACTCCGTTTCTACTTGAGATCTGCCCTAAAATGAATAAAATTATATGTTGGTAGCAAGAATTTACAGAAAAGTCATCGAATACAAGAGCACTCCAAGACTGCAAATCTTCGCCAAGGGGGAGTATGGTAAATCTTATGGAGATGTTATCTTGAAATTTTTGTGAAACCTTTGCGGTCATTAGTTATCGAGTTAGAAGTAAATATGTTGAACTTGCCACCATTCAGTACTGGTAGAGAATCTTTTAAAAAACTCCTGGATCCAGATGATGATCTGGATAACCATCAAAATCCAATGGATTGTTCCTTGGGCCATACCATTCCCCCCCCCACACACACAAAAAAAAAAGATGAGTTAAATCCGTTCATAACTTTTTGAATAATCCTGCTAACAGACAAACAGACAAACAAACCAACGCCGGCAAAAACATAACTTCCTTGGCGGAGGTAACAAAGTGTTAAAGTTATAAAATAAGATAGCCCTTTAAGAAAGTGAATTTAGTTAGTGGAATCTCGGAAAACAATGTTATTGCCTGTTTTTTGGCTACATACTTTCCATCATGTTTTATATTATTTTATTTTATTTTATTTTATATTTACCTTCATAATACCGACACATCAGAAACATACAGAAAAGGATTATTCAAGTGTAATGTGCATAACCAGTCGCTGAGGGAGAGGTGCTCCTAAATCTTGGAAGTTACTTAATATACAAATACGGTACTAAAAAATGCTTTGCTGACCAAGATAGCACAATCAGTATTTATAAACGAGTGTATGTAATACTCGAGACAGATATTTTATATTACTTCCAGAGGTTTTCAGCCAAGGACAGACCCGGACTTTTCAGACACTCAAATCGTGACATCGTTAGGGTCAGACAATGTGTTTATAAACCCTCGGAGGCTAAGCTGTGTACGAGATAAGACTTTGTACTCTACACCTGTATGTACTATTGTCTTCACTCATATAGCTACCGTGCATTTCACAACCAAGCTACTGTGAATATTACAATGACAAAATACGAAGAGCAAGTTATTTGTAATAGAAGTAACCCGTAAGAGACATGTGTTCATTATAAAAATAGGTTACAAATGCGGCCCCTGATACAGACTGGGAAACGTTTGGGACAGGAATGAGGGAAATGGCTTAAGACTTTGCCTCGGATGACATAGTTCATATTTAATATTTGTTACTTTCAGTGGCGTTTATTCAGATTAAGAGAGACTTCGGACTGGAAGACTTATATACAGCCGTCATTAGCTTCTTCACTAATAGAATGGTCACCTTAGGTGATCATAATCTTCTGTGAGTACCCAAAAAAGTCTTCTGACTATTATTATTATTATTATTATTATTATTATTATTATTATTATTATTATTATTATTATTATTTATGATTATAACCATTATCATTACTTTATTACTCAAACGTTTCGCTCTACACTGGGCCCATCGTCAGAGAGACAGTACACAAATAGAAGTCTCGTTGGAAATTCACTTACGACAGTCGTTCGTAACTTATTATTTTTCCATTAAGATGAAGAGGAATGGAGAAATTCTATATATTCTTCTCCTTGTCCGTCCTGCGAAAACAAATCTTGGTATTGACAGGATTTGATCAGAAGCTTATTGATGAATAAACGTCCTGGTAATTAAGACAGTGGCTATCGTGCTTTCTTTGTCCATCATGCGGAACGAACACTAAATACAAGTGTGTGTTGATCATAAGTTTGGTTGTGTATTCGACTTCTGTGTAGTTCGAAATGATTCAGAAATAACGATCTTAATTTCCTTCCCGTGTCTCCCCATTATACCCACACTCACTGTGAATCACTTATATTATGAAAGAAAAGCATCAGGGACCCCAATGCTAATCGCCCACCAGAATACACTGTTGGCCAAGTGCTCGGAAGGTTTCATGTTGGTAGATGAATCCGTTCATGAGGCAAAATGGTGCTAACGGCAGGCGATATGAACTAGTTGACCTTTGGTAGCCATTTTGGTGACCCTGACCTTGACCCCGAGTGCCCTTTCGAATTCGTCCAAGATTTTGGCCATATCTTGATACCATGAAGGTTTCATGTTGATAGCTCATGAGATATACTGTGAACACACACACACACACACACACACACACACACACACACACACACACACACACACACACACACACACACACACACACACACACACACACACACACACACACACACACACACACACACACACACACACACACACACACACACATGCAACCTATACTGTTGGATACAAGATTTTCTCAGAAAAAGGGAAATGACAACAGCACTAAGGGGAAATTACTCATCATGGAGGGAAGTGACCAACGGTGTTCCACAGGGCTCAGTGCTGGCACCAATTATGTTTTTAGTGTATATAAATGACAGGTAGTAAACTGGAAATGAAAGCTATCTAAATACCTTTGCTGATGATGCAAAAATACAAAGGAGATTTACTAACACAGACTCTTGTAGAGAGCTACAAGAAGAATTTAATACACTTCATGAATGGAGCGATAAATGACAAATGGAATTCAATGTGGACAAGTGTCATGTAATTAAGTTTGGTAAACGTGGAAAAAGACCAGACTGGGATTATAAGTTAGAAAGTAAAACCGTACACATACCAGTAAGAGAGTAAAAGACTATCTCCGGCTGACCACATCAGTGAGAAGGTACGGAACATGTATAGTTGTATACACTGCTCACTAATATGAAAATAGCATTCACATACATAAATGAAGACATGCTGAGAAAGATAATAACATCATTCATCAGACCAACCCTGGAGTGTGCATCAGTAGTGTGGAATCCTTATCTCAAGGAACACATAGATAAGATTGAAAAAGTTCAAAGGGCCGCTACAAAATGGGTACCAACATTAAGGGATCTAAGCTACGAAGAAAGACTAGACAAATTGAATCTGCCAACACTACAGGAGAGAAGGAAAAAAGGAGACGTGATTTTGCTATATAAATGTGTCTAAGGGAAAGAGAAAATAGACATAAATATGTATATAACCTATGGGGAAACATCAGCAAGAGGACACTGCAAAAAGCTGTATAAAAAGAGAGGTGATAAAGACGTAAGGAAATTCAGTTTCCCTAACGAGGCAAGTAATCAGTGGAATGATCTACCGAATGAAATAGTGTGCCAAAACAATTCATAAATTTAAGGATATCTATGATAAAAAAAAAAAAAAAAAGGATATCTATGATCTGATACACGGGACAATACGAGCTTGACTCATTCCTGTTAAGATACAATTAGGTAAGAACACACACACACACACACACACACACTGTCAGAAAATTATTTATACACTCCTTTGTCTGACAAATGATAGTCTAACACGACCTTAAATAAATATACATAAGTCTCTTAGGAGATTTAGGTGTAACTGATATTTCAACTCACCTAGTTATTATTCTCCTATCTCCTAGCTAATTCCCCATTGATTTGGCCAAATCGAAAAGGTTATTTAGCTAGAATGAGTCGGACACCAGATGACGATGAGCCTGATGTTTTCAGGCGGTTGCCTGGACTGCCACGCGTCCTTGAGGTGCATATTTACATCGTGCAACTTGAACCAGATCTAGGAGCAGAGTAAATAACATGGCGAGCCTCTGATTCCTCATAGAATTGTAGAGGTGCCAACTATAAATTAATTACAATGCAAAATACAGTAAGATTACATCATGATATACACAAGGCGATTCTAACGAAAATTAATCTTAGTTTTAATTAAACAAAAGCCAAGCCAAATACTCCCTTTATCTATGTAAATATGTTAAACCCACATCTGCTTTTCATGTGAGGGCTTTTCGTCCTCAGGACACGTCATCTACCACGCAGACGCACTTTAAGTCAATGGAACTTTCTAAAGTAATTACATGTATTTACAATATAGTTGTCCACGAGGGTTAAATGCAGTAGCATTTAATTTATTAATAATAAGAATAATTAAAGATAACGTAATCTCTAGATTATAAAACCTCTTAAATAATTATTAATGCTCTCCAGGTTTTCCTCTGCTTTTATCCAGGGACGACTATTTTAAAAAGTAAAGAGCGCAACCGCTCTGGTGGAAAATATCCTCCCCCCCCACACACACACACAAACACACCGCTCGCTGGCTCAGTGGTAGCGTTCTCGCTTGCCATCTGGTAGACGGGAGGTCGCGCCTCGCTCAGGTTGCGAAAAGTTTCACTGACTAAGTGGGTGGTTACTGTCCCCCTTGAGCAAGAGGACGGGTGTGTGCGTGTGTGAAGGTCACAGCCTTGCCCTTAGATCGGACTATATGAGCTCTTAGCTCCCTTGCGGGAGGGTTAAAGCTGACGATCACGACCACCAAGTGATCCTGACCGACCCGGTGAATTACACACACACGGAGGACGGCAAAACAATTATCGCTCCGCCTACTGAAGGCAGGCGATTAAAAAGTAATTTCGAGCTGACTATTTTACGCAGTTATTTGTTATTGCAGAACTGAACTATTCAAACCTTGTCTTCAATGCACAGTAGTCAAACCTCATTTGAATATATCGAAGTGTGTTTTAACGAAAATTAACGGACGTACATAAATGTTAATGGGCAACGAAGCGTGATTTTAAAGTACAGTGGTAAAGGTTGGATGTTGTGTTGTGGTGGTGAGTGTGGAATGGTTTGGTAGGGTTCGGTGTGGTGTGTGATGGTGGTGAGTGTGTTGAGCTATAGTGGTGTGATGAGGTGTGCTACACTATGCTGTGCAGCTCTGTGCTGTGGTAAGGTATACTGTGGTGGAGTGTAATGTGATTGGTGTAGTGTCATGTACTGTTGTGTAGTGGCTGTGGATGTGAAGTACTAGCCGTGGATTTAGTGTGGTGAGCTGTAATATGCTCCTGTGGTGATAACGAATGTGCTGCAACAGTGGTGGGCGGAGGAAAGTTTGTAAGTGGTGGGAGACGCGGTATAACAGTAATGGTATAGTAATGATGGGTTTAGTAAGGGTGTGCCTTGTTCAGATGGGGTATGATACACTGTAATGGAGGTGATTGTGGTGATTTGAAGTGGTGAGTGTGATGAAGTGATAGGTGTGATTAGCGGTGATGGATGTGGTGTAGTTGTGGTGGGTGCAGTATAGTAGCGATGGGTGTGTTGAATTGGTGGGTGTGATATGGTGGAGTGGTGAGTGTGGTGAAGTGATAGCTATAGTGTGTTGAAGTGTTGGTTGTGGTGTGATGAAGTAAGGGGTGTATCGCGGTGAAGTGGTGGGTGTGCTGTGTTGAAGTCGTGGGCAAGATGTGGTGAAGTGGTGTGGGTGTGTGGTGAAATGAAATGATAGGTTTGGTGTGTTGTAATGATGGGTGTGGCGTGGTGAAGTGGTGGGTTTGGTGAAGAGAAATGATAGGTGTGGTGTGGTGGATGGTGGGTATGGTGCGATGAAATGCTGAGTATATAATAACAGAAGTGGTGGGTGTGGTATGGTGAACTGGTGGGTATGGTGAAGTGTGGTGAGGTGTGAAGTGGTGGGTGTGGTGTGGTGAACTGGTGGGTATGGTGAAGTGTGGTGTGGTGTGAAGTGGTGGGTGTATTTAATGAAGTGGCTGGTGTGATGTAGATGTAAGTATAACGGTAAGATTAGTTGGATGTATGTTGGCTTAGATGTGAGTGTGATATAAAGGTGATATACTGGCAAGTTGTAATTATATATCATTCGGTAATGATTGTGAGAATAATGGTGGGAAGGTGACAAAGGTTACACAAGGACTAGTGTAGTGTGCAAGTGACTGTAGTACAGTTTCAAATGATGAAGCATTAAGTAAATTGCCTTCAACACTCATTATGTTTTACACCTCAAAACTACACACATACCCAAAGAGCCTCGATGGCGCAGTAGGCAGCGCGTGAGTCTCATAATCTCAAGGTCGTGAGTTCGATCCTCACTCGGGGCAGTTGTTTTCTCAGCGGGGTATCGGCATTCGAGGGATGTTCTAATACAAACAGTCTATCTCCAAATTAAGTCTCGAAATTTCTTGGGAGTATCATATCACACTCTGGTGAACACCCCGTGAACACCCGATGACTTTACTCGCCATCGGGAATCCTTCCCAGCTCCTAGATCTGAATGATGGCTGACCGTGTGCATATTTTACTCTGGCTAAATTCAAACGATTTTACTTCCCTCATTGAATCCCCCGACGTCCAAGGGTTAGGAGAGAACACTACAAAAAGTGGAATAAATTAGGATTTCCCTTGACTGTAGCACTGGCTTCTCAACAGCATCACTGACATGCCTGTTTCAAAGGGACAGATATGCTAGGACCTCAAGAAAGAACAAACCAACAACGCCAATATTTTAAAGATCATAGTTTATTGAGTCTTATAGCCAGTCAACCAGCCACCTCTTCACAAAGTAGGCTATACACTTTATGTATATTATGGAACCGGACACTGAGAGATGGAGTTCCGAGGAATGCAAAGAGCGTGAAGAAAACAGAATATGTCAAAATTGTTTATGTGGAAAGATGCGCACTTGCCGTCACGAAGGGGACTGCAAGTCTTCTCAAAAGGAAAAAAGATGAGAAAGGAACTCTACAGACTGCAGGGACGAACATCTAACACGTATACAGAGAACGTGTTGTTCAAAGAGATGGTGTTACTACCCATAAATTAACCCCCCCTCCCTTTTTTTTTTACTAAACAATCTCTGATATCGATAACATGCATAATTGGTCATGCCTTACTGCACAGGGGGAGTTCGAGACATGTTGCAAAACTCTGATATTTTTTTAAAATTCTTGCCGACCTTTACCATTGAATGGTTTCTCTAGAAAAATTCATCTTTCTATCTCCGGATTTAGTGTGTATTCTAGTCCATGAAAACTACGAGCAGACTGTGATGATTTGACGAAGATTGTGAAAAACTCCATTACTCAATTGTATTTCTAAAAGTAAAATGAATATTCAAGGTCAAGACTGGGTAGAATTAACCTGTTGCCCTTGACATGTATATTCAGTAAGGTTTATATTCCTCTTGAAGATTCTCCTGTCTTCATACTCTAATTTATCTCTGGTGCGCTGTGTGTCTATCACCCAATCCTTTGTTGCCCCATCAGGAGTGTAGGGACCCGGGATTTAGCTTCTCTGTTCCGACATTTAAAACGAGACTGATCAGTCGTACTTCTATAAGCGACAGAATGTGAACAATAAACCCTAGGTACTCCTTGGATGTGAACTCTTATTGGCCACATCCAGCTGGAGAGCTTTAACTAGGCGTCTGTCTGATGATATGGTTATCATTAAATGTAGTAAATGGCTAAAGAGGCTGCAAGAAACCACTTGGCTAGTCACCCAGTCTAGAATAATGTAAAGCTATGGCACTTTATCAAGCTGATGGTGGTGGGCGCTCCCATCAGAGTTGCCGAACGTAATCTGATGAAGACATTTCTTGTTTACAAAGAGTAATATAAGAAATTTCACATTAAATATCGTGGCGTACGCCGATCAACATGTGTAAGTCAGAATCACTGGTTATAGCTAATTATCGAAATTATATATATATATATATATATATATATATATATATATATATATATATATATATATATATATATATATATATATATATATATATGTATTTAAAGGAACTACGTGAAGACTTTTCATTTTTACATTATTTCATTAATAAACCATCACTACTGCTAAGTTTTCTAATATCAACACTCTGGCAGCGTAAGTTACGATAAACACGTCTTGAGGCGAAGCAGCCGATTTTTAACCCTCCATATAATGTATCTTTACTCTTACCGTAATATTTAATACGTTTATGCAATAAGTAAATTATAACCTAGGAACACTTCAAATATCACACCGTTGGATCAATACACTGTTGAAAGGGCATACCCATGTATTTAATACATACCGTGGAATTAACATCATGGTACAGTACATCTTCTCACAAAACTCGAGTTATTTCTACTTCTCTGTGACCACAAGGATATGAATCCTTACAACCTTACAAACAGACTAAATAACACTGAAGATGACATGTACTCAGTGAACCACTATGACACACACCCTATAACACTTGGTCATCCATCATCCAAATGCTGATCCCCACCAGGAGAGTAGGGGCCTGGAGCTCATCTTCGACGTCTAAATGTTTTGAGGCTAGAGTGGCCAGTGCATATAACAGGAACTGTAATACAGAATCGAATCTCATTGTCCCGACTCTCGTATAATTATGAAAACGGCACAAGCTATCACGCATGTTATAGCATTCATCCACCTCACTTGAATGATTTGACTGTCTCCAAGCTGGCAGGCACCTTACTGAGAGGAGGTCATGAATAAAGCATCAACAACAGCAACAGCAACAACAGTAAAGCTAAATATATCTTGCTACTCTGAACAATTTGAAATACTTCATTTTCCGCGATTCATGTTGTTATTGCTCATACAATGCCTAATTATTTTTTCTTGTCATTTGCAGAATATTCATTTCAGCTTAAGAATGAAATCACACCATTTAAGAAATAATGTCTCCAACCCTTTCATGGGTTCAATATGTAGTTGGTATTACTTGCAAGGCAGGGTCAAAATTCCAAGGGCTGGAATGGTGAGTGAACAAGTCTCTGATTCATTTAACTGGGAATGCTGTTTCAGTGTTCTTCGTATTTTTTCTGGACCCTGCCTTATCGCATCCTTGGTATAAAAAATAAAAAATAAAAAAAGTCAGGATGATATCACTCTTGTTCTGCATGCTGGCAAACAACTTTATGCAACATAGTACTTGCCTCTTGTCGTCTGAGAGTTAACAGTGAACAATTACAATGGGTACAGTAGCATGTTCTTAACGTGCTTGTTAGTCATGCTCATATTCATATTTGCAATTGTGCCGTTTTCGAAGTTCTAGGGATAATGTACATTGTGCAGATTCTCACTACACTGCTACTCTGACATATGGATGTCACCCTGCACTTCACGTGTGTAACATAGGGAGGCTGAGCACGCCTCCAGGGACAAGGTACTGTTCCTCGGTCCTACAAATCATTGGCCTTCAGGATTTTATTTATAACAGGGCTTAAATATGTGTAGTGGAACTCACTGTACTTCATATGCATGTGCATGCTGGAAGATACAAAACAATACGTGCATATTCTTTACATGTTGCCTCTTTGATGTTCATCTTGCTATGAAGTAGAAAAAAATTATAAACTACTGATTAACGTGCCATGGCTGATTACATACAGTATATACCAGTCTTTCCAGGTTACAGAACATATTGTAATATTTTGGAGAGCACCACTTTCTTATAATGAGGACTGTTTTTACGGACGAAAACAATGCAAGTAATCGGTATACCCCCAGCAGACAAAAACATGGGCCAGTCAGGTATCTCATTCACCACTGTCTTTCCCATCATTTCACTGTCAGCTCAGCCTCACTCTCATTCTGTTTTGCTTGTTGATAACTTCCTCTTAAAGCGAATGGAACGCTCACTGACCCTGGCCAGATCTACTGGGAGACACCGATTTTTTGTGTGTGTGTGTGTGTGTGAGAGGAAGAAGGAACCAAAGGCTGAGCCCGCAAAACGTTCCTTCCATGAAAAATGAAAACAATACAAAAGAGAGCTAAATTCAAGATCCATTCATTTCGAGATGCCTGGACACACTGCGTTTGAAAGACTGGAGATCATAGGAAGTAGGAAATACAGACAGAGGGAGACAGTTCCAGAGCTGACCCGTTGCATAAATGAAGGACTGGGAGTAACGGTTAACTCTTGAATTAGAGAGTTGGACAGAAAAGGGATGAGAGTTTGTTGCTAGACTGGTGCTACGCGCCCGTCGTCGTAGAGGTAGAGGGATGCATGCAGACAGTTCAGAGGAGCAGTGACCATTGAAGTAGCGATAGAGAAGAGATAAAGTGGCAACTGTACGGCGAAGAGACAGAGGTTGAAGGGAGCTAGTAAGAGGAGGAGAGTTACTGAAACGAATAGCCTTTGACTCCACCCTATTGCGAAGAGCTGTATGCGGGGAGCCTCCCCACACATGAGAGTTGTACTCTAAACAGGGGCGAATAAAACCCGTGTGTAAAGTCAACAACTTTGTAGGGCTAGAAGGCACGGAGTCGGCTTAGCACACCTAATCTGCTTTTGAGTGACCATTCTGTGTTAAACGTGGTACAAGTATGAGACTAGTGATCTGGGATGTCGGTGAGGGAGTCAGGGGTGGATAGACGGTGTGGTGGGCAGTTGGTAGGATGTGGTAGGCGGTGGTGTGATGGGTTGTGGTATGGGCGCACTCACTGGATTCCACCCCACCTGAAGCAGTACCACCAGATAGGTGGCCACGAAAGACCCTATCTACGAAGGGAAAATGCAAGTTAAAGACATATGCAAGTTCTGACACACACACACACACACACACACACACACACACACACACACACACACGCACGCACACACACACACACACACACACGCACGCACGCACGCACGCACACACACACACACACACACACACACACACACACACACACACACACACACACACACACACACACGCACGCACGCACGCACGCACACACACACACACGCACGCACGCACGCACGCACGCACGCACGCACGCACACACACACACACACACACACACACACACACACACACACACACACACACACACACACACACACACACACACACACGGTCATAGGACACAACTAGGAGAGCAGTATTCCAGTGACGCAATAAGTGACACTTGGAACCACCTACCAAATGAAGTTTTGTACCTACCAAACATCCTGTCTTAATGTCCTGTCTTATTTATGTAAAAATAAAATCTGGTTCGTCTCTCTCTCTCTCTCTCTCTCTCTCTCTCTCTCTCTCTCTCTCTCTAGTAAGTTTCTAACTGAATTAAATATCTGACTGCTGACTGACTGCTTAAACGAGGACAGGGAAAAGGAAGAGAGGAAGAAAATGAGAAGAGAGGATTGAAAGAATTAACTGACTGACGGAAGGGAAAAAGAGAATGACTGAAAGGAAGAAATGAAGAAGGAAAAGACGGAAGGAAAGAAGGAAGGAAAGAGGAAAGGAAGAGTTGGAAAAAGGAACTAGGGAAACAACCAATGGCTAATTAACAAAGAAACGAATGAAGGAAGTACTGTAGGAAGGAAAGAAGGACAGGAAGAAGGAAAGTTAAGAGAAAGAAACAGAAAATAACAAATGTCTGACTGACTGACAAAGAAATGAAGGAAGGAAGGACTTACTAAAAAACTTAACTTTGCACCTTACCGAGACCAGTGTACCGTTTGTAAGCGTGTACCATCCACTTATATCCATCTTTCTGTTCTCACGCAGGTACTTAATAAGACGGTGCATCTGTGGACAAAGTGGTATATCATCATTATCATCATCTAAAACTATCTCGATTAAGTCTGTTATAATCGTTAAGTTTCCATTAGTTAAGACTCCACACAGGGGTGATTGGACTTCCTACATACTCGATTACTGAGTATGTACATATTCTGCCCTATGATGTATTCTACATTTTGCTATTTGCTCTCTCCAGACAATGTTATTCAGAGCGATGGAGGTCTTTCGAACTGGGGAGTTAGATACATCCAAACTCCTTCACTACCGAAGGTTCTTCGTAGATCAAAGAAAATCGTCTGGAGTGAATAGTTTAAGGAAACATAAAGTTGCTTCAGCTTTTGAATCACCCTGCGCCGTCGGTAGAGTATTCGTGATTGCATTTCGTCTGTAAATTATTAGAATAAGGGAGACGTCCCCTTCATCACTTTAACCGTCCTGGGTGGTGGGGATCTTGGTATTATGAAAAAACCAATGGGAGACAAGATCGGTGGGATTTCTCAATTGCAGGACTTTGTCTGTTCTTGTTTTGATTGTTTTATTGTTCGAAAATACTCTCCTCACCTAAATAAACTCTAATGGGGGTGCAGAAAAAAAAAAAAAAAAAAAGCAGAATGAAAGGCTAGGAAAATGGTTTCATAGCCAAGAGACTTTTTTTCTTTTGCTTTAACAATATTATCATTACAATTTCTAAATTGTTTTTCTCCACAGTAAAGTATTAAAATCATGTGGTAATACTTTTTTATGGACATACTTGTTAGAGAATTAAATGAACTTTTCTTCTTGTTCCGTTACTCCGATGACGAATTTTCAGATATACTAGCAACCATCCAATGATTTATTTCAGGACAATCATCAAGTAGTTGGCGCTGTTAATAGGGCTATATTCAACTTCTTTAATCTGAAAAAATATCTCCACAGCTGAATAAATAGGTGTGAATATAGCAAGAATAAAACAGAAAAATAAGTCACCGGAGTAAAGGTGAGTGGAGACGCCATGAGTCGCCAGCTGTGGTGGCCATTTTCATAATTTAGGATTTTGAACCTGTGACAAAATTTTCATCCAATATTCTGGGATACAAGGCCACTGCACCATCCAGGTTACCACAGTTACTTCTGTCCATGTCCTGGGATACAAGGCCACTGCATCATCCAGGTTACCCCAGTTACTTCTGTCCATGTCCTGGGATACAAGGCCACTGCATCATCCAGGTTACCCCAGTTACTTCTGTCCATGTCCTGGGATACAAGGCCACTGCATCATCCAGGTTACCACAGTTACTTCTGTCCATGTCCTGGGATACAAGGCCACTGCATCATCCAGGTTACCACAGTTACTTCTGTCCATGTCCTGGGATACAAGGCCACAACATCATCCAGGTTACCACAGTTACTTCTGTCCATGTCCTGGGATACAATGCCACTGCATCATCCAGGTTACCACAGTTACTTCTGTCAATATCCTGGGATACAAGGCCACAACATCATCCAGATTACCAGTTACTTCTGTCAATATCCTGAGAAGTTATCCTTGGATGGCCATTAGATTATCCAGGTTACCACAGTTACCTCTTCTATGTTTTACCCTTGACACTCATTATATACCAACCCATAGAGGGTAGACTGACACCTGAGTCGCGTGACGCCAGCTGCCCACACCAGGACCTAAACCCTGGCGCTAACAGGCTGGCAGCTTCGCAGTCAGAGGCATTGACCACTCAGCCACTGGAGTGAAAAGGTTATAATGCAAGTGGTCGATAACTAAAAAACATCATGGCTTTCTAAACGTAGTCATGTGATGTCTACTTATCAGATCATGAGGTAAATGCAGAGGTCAGTGATGTACCTATTGTAGCTGTGGAGTTAGGTTGTTGGGCAAAAAGATCTCTCTCTCTCTCTCTCTCTCTCTCTCTCTCTCTCTCTCTCTCTCTCTCTCTCTCTCAACGGTATATTAATCTAGACTAGAGTATAAACCATTTCCTCTATCACTTGCCAATTCCCCGCTACCCACCTGAGTCTTGACCTCAGCGTTGTTCATCCTGGCACTGGCACGTCTCAGAGTCTTGATGGCATCGTCTACCTGCAAAGCATATCATTATCGTCACCACAATCATCATCATCATTATTACTGCCATCATCCTCACCACCACCATAACTATCATCCTCATCATTATCCTCGCCACTATATTCATCTTCATCGCTAGTGTTATTATTATTATTATTATTATTATTATTATTTTCGTCATCTGAAGTATTGTCCTCCTCCTCATCATCATCATGATCATTATTATCGTTATTATTCTCAACATTTTGTGTGGGGGGAGGAGGTTGTTTCAACATTATGTGTGTGTGCGTGCATGTGTATTTGTTTGTTTTTATGCTTGCTTGCGTCTGTGTGTGTGTGTGTGTGTGTGTGTGTGTGTGTGTGTGTGTGTGTGTGTGTGTGTGTGTGTGTCTATCCAATGAATAACTTACCAGCAATTATGAAATACTGTTTGCCTACTATCATGAGCACAGGGAGCGTTGAATACAGTGATACAATCATGTTATTTTTTTCTTTTTTTTTTTTTTTGCTTCCATCATGCAACTTTCTCTTCAACGAAATGGTATCTTTTACCCTGTAACCCCTTTCAGTGCGATAATCACACATTTCATTCCTCTTGTCTTCATGCGACAATTTTTCTGTGACGAAGGCTGAAAAAAACATGATACTCTTTAGATATCCTCGCTTTACGATGACGCCTTAGAATTATTGCTTTCTTCAGACGACTTTACTCTGCTACGGTAAGACCTCTTGTACTGAAGGCATTGTACAATGAACTTTTTTTTTCCGGTTACCTGCAAACGAATTTGCATTGCTATGGAAAAGACACTTGTACTGAAGAAGTTCCATATGATGTCCATAACTATTTCAGTAAAATAAGTTTCCATTGTTTTTGCTGCCTTCCTTATTGTGGAATAAGAAGACCTTGTGAAGAGGAATGTATAAGGTATCTCTGTATCTGTTTACTGTTTTTATCATCCAGTCCTTCATGGCTTATGAGGATGGTAGGGGCCTGGGGCTAGGCTACTCCGTTCAGACGTTTAAGATCAGTGACCAGTTCCTCCCTCCTCCGCAGCATTATGTAAACAGCAAACCCCAACTGCACCTTGGATGTATACCCGAATAGGCCACGTGAAATCTGAGAACCTTAACCTACATGATTACCAGACGTTCATTTCGTTATATGGTTACTACTGCCCAATATATTAAATGGCAACCAGGGCTACAAGAATCCATATGGCTTCCCATTTAGTTTGTAGTCGCCTGAAAATACCAGACATGGAGGGAGTTTGTGATCGGGGTAATAATAATAATAATAATCATCATCATAATCAACATCATCGTCGTCGTCGTCGTTTTTATTCTCTTTTGCACCTAAGTGAGAGGGGATCCAAAAACAAAGAGAGAGATAACATATTAATCCACTCACTTGATGTAGTGCTGCTCTCGGGTGTTTGCCCTTTCCCCTCCTCCATCCTTCTTTCCTTCCATCCTCTTCTGTCTTTCCTTCATTCTTTCCTCGTCCTTCTGCCTACGGGTGATTTTACACTCCCTCTTCTGTCTTTCTTTCCTTCATTCTTTCCTCTTCCTTCTGCCTGTGGGTGACTCTACGCTGAGTGACAAGCCAAATGGTCTCCTGTACACCAGGAAACCATTTACTACGCTGGGTGGTAACCATATAACCAAATTTTGGCACCTGGTGTTTTAGTGGGTAATTACGGAGCTCCAGTCGGATTGAGCTGGTGAAGGTTTATATCCAAGGGGTGGTTGGGGTTTATTGCTTACGTAATGCCACTCAGGGATGAGTGAAGCTGGTCACTCTCATCTTAAATGACAGGACTAACTTGCCTAGCCCCGGGCTCCTACACTCCCCATGGGGCAACGTAGGATTGGTTGATGGATGAATGAGGAATCAATGACTATTAATGATCAGAAAATTTGTAGCTGGTGCATGGTAATAAGAATTAGAATAAGAATGATGATGGTGATATTGATCATCATCATCAACAACAATAACAACAACATCACCCTGCTTCTTACCTGGTTCGTATAACACTGCGATGTGTTGCAGATGAAGTAGACAGCGAACACACACTGCAAAACGTATATGAAGTAGAGGCTGTAACCCATGAAGAGCATGTAGGTAAAGATGATGGTGAGGATGACGAAGTAGGTGCACTCTCCTGTGAGCACCAGACCGAAGCAGTGAACGAAAGCTTCAGTTGCGTCCTCGGCCTTGTGAACAGCAGAAAATAAATAGAACGATAAGTAAAACAGTAAAATATTTTTAAAGTTGTATCTAAGATTTCCTGCTCATACTTCCATCTTAGTTCTCTCCTGCGTCTGGTGCTGATTATTCTAGTTAATAATATTGTTACTAGTACAATAATATTTATAAAAGTTAAAATTAGTAAGTTCTCGGCAGTATTAATTACAGTAATGTCAGTGATAACTACATCGCTGAAGGACTGAAATAAACCCAGGAATGCCGTTGGGAATGTTATGGGTTTGGAAGAAAAAAAAATAAGCCCCGTGTTGCTTGGTGAAAAGAGATTATAAACCGTGCTTAGAAACCTTTAATTTAACTTGCGTAAAAGATTGCTTCTCTATAATATAATCCCCATTTATACGGCTTCCCTACACTTGAAAACCTTTTGTTAGATAAAACTGTGGAAAAGAAAACATGTTTATTATCTTTATCCTCACCTCTAGGGCTACCACACACTTCAGTCACAGTAGACTAAATGTTAAAGTAGAAACTAATATGAAAACAGAATCATTTAATTTTAAAAAAATCTATGGAGATTTGCCTATCCTAAGAAATGGTTAACACACTCACACACACACACACACACACACACACACATACACACACACATATAGAATACACACTATATATATATATATATATATATATATATATATATATATATATATATATATATATATATATATATAATTCTGCTTCTTCGTTCATATTCGTATCATCGCACGTTACCATGGTCTCACAACTGAAGCCGATTCTATCTCATCTCAGAACAGAAGAGCTTTAAGCTTTTGAAAGCTGCCAGCTTATTGGTTGTCCAATTCCAGTCATTAGTAACGAAGTATTTAAAAGCATTTGTATTATAAGGGTTACAAAAACCGTTTATGACAATAAGATTGTTTAACACACACACACACACACACACACACACACACACACACACACACACACACACACAAATATATATATATAGATAGATAGATGGATAGATAGATATTATATAGATAGATAGATAGATAGAATTATTTATTTATATTTTTATTCATTTATTTATTTTTACTTAATTATTTACCTATTTATTTCTTTGTTTGTTTAATTATGTAATGTATATATGATTAAATATATGTAGTTATTGGCATTGAGTAATGTTAAAAAGAGAAACCGTACAGCGTCTATGAGAGGGCCTGGATACATGTGAAATTTTCAGTTCTCCTGCCAAATCATTTTATTGTCGTAATAAAGACGTATGATTTAATGTAATTTGCCTTAACATGAATAAAAATCAGGAATCTCGTAAAACTTTGTCCGAGAGCACTGGTTTGGCAGAACTGAAAATTTCACCTTTATCTAGGCCATCTGATAACTGAGAAGACTTTGTGAGTGCTCATTTTGAATTAATCTGGGGAATTAGTTGTATAAGTAAATATTTTTTTTATTTAAGGAAACTTACCATCAGAAACGGTTACTGTAAGACTTATAGTAATAATTAAAAATACATCATTACTAATGAATGCTCTCAGACAACCAATCAGCCGCCAGCTTTCAGCAGCTTAAAGGTCTTCTCTTTTCAGCACAGGTCGAACAGTCTATAATGCCTTCGTCGATTTACCTGAAAATTACTGTGCAAGTACAGTATCTGGACCAGGTTTTTCGATACAGCTTTCTCAGATTTTAACCTTAGTCCTGAATAATTTTATTGCCCAAGATGTAAAAATAAATGAGTAAATAAATAAAACGGGTGCATAACTATTAGAAAAATGGGCAGGCAACCAGGCACCAACATATCCATCTCAGTAAAGACACTTGTTCTGTTTGGCTTTGAATGTGATTAGGCTACAGTATCCGAAAAGTGCAATTCGAATATGCTTATTAGTTTATTTGATCTGAGATTCTATTTAACTGAGCTTCAGGTACATACATATACACGTAGTGTAATTTTGTATTAGTCACAGGTATTTCCTCGCTCATGTTGCTTCTATACTTTCTTTTCTATTTTTGCCATCTCCAGTTTCATTCAGCTAATGAGAGACTTACTGAACCTGAGGGGTTAAGCACAACCTTCATTAACCTCTTCAGTATGAGAGGTTTAACTGAATAAAATAGACTGATGGTAAAGTGTTACTTTTAAAATACGACATTCGACTAAAAGGGTTGGAATCCTTGATAAATTCGAACTCCGGGATGTTACATGATGGAGATGGGTTGAAATCTTATCCGGCTTAACCACTTTAGACCTATCACGTATTTCGTACTTTGTATGTCATATCACAAGACGATTTTATTCAGCTTAGGAAGGATCGCGAGTAGTGAAAGGGATTTATTGAGGCTAAATATACCCCCACCCAGCATACAAGGAAAGGTATTCCCTAAGGAGAACAGAAACATACAGATAAAGGAAGAAAACACTAGCTGCAAGAATATATGTTATATAGGCCTACACGATCATAGGGTTTAACTGAGACTTCACTAACTGTACTGTGATACAGGAAGTACACACCATAATGTATTTGGCATTTTCTACGTTCATTTTCCCATTAACTCCACAGCAATTAACAGAAAATTTGCCTGTTTAATCTCCATCCTTTTCAATAAAATGGAATTGGTAGTTTTCCCCAGTTGTATGGAAAATACTGAGATATTCTGGATTACATCACTTGGAATTAAAGGTAATAAAGGCAGACTAAGTGTTTTATCCCATCTATTTTTAAGCTGAGATACATGGTATGTTTCTCTGCTCGTAGATCGTCGATCATTCTCTCTGTTGATGCGTCAAGGAGGAAGGTGACAGACATGCCCTAATTGTGACACAGTAGAATAGTGTGCAGACCTTGTCACAGACTGTAAAAGAATTACACACACCTTTGGAAGAGTTGTTTGCTGGGTAGATTTAAAAGTTTTGGCCAGAGTTGGTCCCATAAGTGTGGCCGTAACAGTTGTGTCTCCTTAATAAACAGCTTCTCCTAGCGCGGGTGTAATTCTTCCATTTGAACAATTCACGGCATTGCGATATCATTATGACATATTGCAGGGTGATTCGGCAGTTGAACTTCTCTATCTTTTGTACCGCTGGGACGGCTTACGCTGGTGGTGGGATGAGCACAGACGTCTAGGATGCTTCTTGACATTATTAATCAGTAGCGCAGTCAGAAAAAAGACTATAAAGAATGAAATCTGTTACGGAAAGTAGAAAATTATGCAGGGTAGTCACTGGTATATTTGACTGATCCGTCCCCGAAACAAACAAGAAAAAGACTGTGATGGGTAATATGCATTATGGACCAAAGTGTACATGCTGCTATCTTACCTGTATGAGCTGCTGTTCCAGATGATTAACTTTAGCGATGATGGAGGTCAGGTCAGTAGTGGGTGGGGTGAGTACCTGACTTTGGGTCCAGCCAGCAGGCTCGGCCAAAGCTAACTCTGTGCTCACTGTTATATGAATCCCAATGAATCTCAAGATCTCTTTGTAGAGTAATAATGTCATAATAAACTCTACCGTTAATGCAGCCAGACAGATAACGACAAATAGCGTTTCTGTTGCAGAACTGAGACTGATCAGGCAAGAAAATATCAATAAAGACCACATGAACCAGGCGGTCAGTATTAACAGTAGTGTCTGGCAGTCAAAGAACTTGGGGGTTTTGTTAATGGCGGCTTTTACGGCAGGTGGGGAGTATCCAGCGTATAGGTCAGCAAGGAGTGTCAGGAGACACGCCATTCGAGGGCTGACATACAGGTACAGAGTGTAAAGAAAAGCACCGGTCATTGTTGCAATTGCACCGACCACTTGCGAGATCATTTCACCTATAAGCTGAGGGGGCACAGACAATACCAAAGACAACTGGAGGAAGCTTTCGGAGAGGACAATGAGACGTGTGAAGACTGACCACAGGCAGAGGGCGACACTGAAGCGAGGCAGATATGGTAGACCCCAAAACTTGCCAGGTCGTGGTAAAGACATGGGTTGATCTGGAGATTCGGGTCGTCCCAGAAACTCAAGACAACCTAGCGACTGACGTCGTACCCAACGGTAAGGGAAGGATCCTCCACACTGAAGACATCTCACAAGTCGCCACACCCTCCTCAGTGGATCCTGGTGAGAGACCATTGCGTACAGGGAAGACAAAACTCTTAAATGTGCCGAACCTGTTTCTCCTGCACGGTGACGTTTCTTTTTGGCAACACGGAATTTAGTAACAAAAAGATAATGTCCTGCAGGTGGTGTCTCTTAGCTAAGGCTTCTCCAAAGTAACTGGCCAGGTTACGTCTCTCACATAGCCCAGGTAACAATATCACGTCGTCTACATAACACAACAGGTGATGTTACTTTTTAGCTAACATTTGTTCCAGATAACGTCTGCTTTAGGCAATGTATTACTCAGAAATAACAGGCCAGGTGAAGTCTTTCCAAGCGACGTCTGTTCCTGGTGACGCGTCCCTCTCAATTACCAGGCCGTTGTGCTGAAACGACCTTCGATTTCTTTACGCTGTTAAACTCGATAGTCTTCAAATATTTGTCCGAGTGATTATTTCATAACCAATTAGTTTGTTGATGTTTGTAAAACCTCCTTCTCCTCCTCCTCCTCCTCCTCCTCCTCCCTCCTTCCTCCTCCTCCTCCTCCTCCTCCTCCTCCTCCTCCTCCTCCTCCTCTTTTTCTTTTCCTTCCTCCTCCTCTTTTTCTTTTCCTTCCTCTTCGTATTTTCAGTGTTGCAGGTCAAAGAATAGTAATTTTTTAATTACCATCATCATCATCATCGTCATTATGGTCATCTTTGCCAGCACCATGTTTACCATCATCATTATCATTATAATAAAGAGAAATATAGAAAACACACAGGATGAAGAAAGAGGCCAATCGTAAAATACTGTAGCTGGTTAAGATGGAATGATACGTTGATATTATCCAAGTATAGTTTTTTTTTTTTTTTTTTTTTTAATATTAATTTAGAAAAGGAAGATGAGAATGGGATCTTTTTCGTGGCCAGTAATCGACAGTTGAAGTTTGGATATTTTTACACCATCGAGCACGAAGTAGGTCAGGTGTATTGTCTTGCTTATCGTGTGTGTGTGTGTGTGTGTGTGTGTGTGTGTGTGTGTGTGTGTGTGTGTTCGTTCCTTTGTGGCAGTCTGTGTGGTACCAGTATAACTTTAATACCTTTGATCCGAAATTAACAGAACATGGTAGAACGATTGATTAGTATTCAGAACAACTAATCAAAGGTCAGGGGCATATATCCAGATTAAGTAGAGTAGTTTTGATCTGATTTAACCAAAACTTGTTTAAAAGGTTAAAGGTATTGCAGGAAATGATGGAATTCAATTTTCAGAAGAATCAACCAAAGGTCAGGGTTACGAGGCAAGGTCAAAGATTTGCTCTTGTGTGTGTTTGAACAATGTGCTTAAAACAGTACTGATCAAATTTTAATCAAGCTTGGCGGAAGTGTGGAGGGTCAGCCAAGGGACTGGACAATTGCTTGTGAGAACAATAGGTCGTGAGTCAAGGTCTCATGGGAAGATCAACTTAAAAGCTTTCTTCGAAGTTACACCAAACTTGTTAGATTTCAAGGTACTGCCGACTCTCTGTGTAAGTCTTCAGCAGCGAGGATTTCGGCCAACCCTGCAGCCCACACTCCTCCTATCCGAAGATGAAGGTGGGAGGGAGGTGGTTGAGGAACTTTAGTACCAACAGGAAGTCCTCCATCCATGTACCTCGGTTCGGTGCCACCACACCAGTGTCCATTTTCAAAACCTATGAGAGGGTCAAATGTTAAAAATCAAAGGTTTTTTCTAAGGACTGGATAAGGCCCCCGCCAAAAAAAAAAATAAATAAATAAATAAATAAATAAAATGTAGCACACGCCTCACACATTATATGGCGTCTAACAAAGTGGCAAAAAACTTTTCGTCGTCAAAAAATTCTCTTAAAAAAAGCTAACATTGTGCACACGGCAAGCTGCAGCTCTTTAATCTGCAAGTCTCTAAGACTTGAATCTGAACATGAGAACCAAATTAACCATTTTAGACCGAGTGGGTGAATGAAGTACATATATCTATATATCTATATCCATATCTATATCCATCTATCTATCTATCTGTCCATACAATATATATATATATATATATATATATATATATATATATATATATATATATATATATATATATATATATATATATATATATAAAGGCAAGGGTGATAAGTATGAATGTACTAGCTTAAGGGGTATAAGTCTGTTGAGTGTTGTAGGTAAGGTTTATGGTACAGTGTTAATTATGAGAGTTAGAGAGGGTACAGAGGGAGTGATTGGTGAAGAGCAGTGTGGCTTTAGAAGAGGGAGGGGATGCGTGGATCAGGTGTTTGCTGTGAGACAAGTGTGTGAAAAGTATTTAGCGAAAGGCAAGGATGTGTTTTGGGCATTCGTGGAGTTAGAGAAAGCGTATGATAGAATTGATAGGGAGGCTTTGTGGACTGTTTTAAGATTGTATGGACTTGATGGTAGGTTACTAAAAGGGGTGAAAAGTTTTTATGTAAATAGTAGAGCGTGTGTTAGAGTGGGAAATGCTGTGAGTGACTGGTTTCCTATGAGAGTGGGGCTGCGATAGGGATGTGTGATGTCGCCTTGGTTGTTTAATATTTACATGGATGGTGTTGTAAGGGAGGTGAATGCAAGAGTTTTAGGTGGAGGTCTGAGTCTGGTGAATGTTGATGGTGGAGAGTGGAATCTGAAGCAGCTGCTGTTTGCAGATGATACTGCACTGGTGGCTGATTCAGAGGAGAGATTGAGACAGTTGGTAGAGGAGTTTGGAAGGGTGTGTGAAAGGAGGAAATTGAAAGTAAATGAGAATAAGAGTAAAGTGATGAAGTGTACGAGGTTGGTAGATGGTAGGGGGATGAATATAGCTTTGCATGGCGAGTTGCTTGAGGAGGTAAAGTGTTTTAAATATCTAGGGTCACATGTTGCTGTGGATGGAAGAATAGATGCAGAAGTGAAGTTTAGAATAAATGAAGTAGGAAAGGTGCTGGGAGGAATGAAAAAAGTGTTTAGATGTCGTTCGCTTAGAATGGATGTAAAGAGAAGGCTGTATGAAGGTGTTGTGGTACCGACTGCGTTATATGGGGCTGAAACATGGAATATGGGTGTAGCAGAGAGGAAAAGTTTGAATGTAATGGAGATGAGGTGTCTGAGGAGTATGTGTGGAGTGACGCGTATGGATCGAGTGAGAAATGATGAAGTGCGAAGGAGAACTGGAGTTGTTTGGGAGATGGCTGGTAGAGTTGAGCAGAGGGTGTTGCGATGGTTTGGGCATATGGAGAGAATGGATAATGAGCAATTGGTGAAAAAGATAACTAGATCTGATGTGAGAGGTGTAAGGCTGAGAGGAAGACCACGAATAGGATGGATGGACAGTGTGAAGAGAGCACTGGATGCGAGAGGGATGTCTGTTGAGCAAGGAAGAGTGGCTCTGCGTGACAGAAATAAATGGAGAGAAATTGTGAATAAATAAGTGATGACGCAGCCCTGAGGGGATATTCTCCTGCATTTGGTCTGATCAGCTAGTCAGGTCAGGTGCGGGTAAGGGGATGGGTCTGTTATGATGTGGCAGGGGTAAACCAGCTCTGCTGTCGGGCCCTGCTGCGGATGTCACTGATTGCATTGTGCAGTTGAGCCTTGTGCGGTGTGGTGCGGTGAGGATCTGTCCGTTCTCCCCTTGGGGCTAAGATGCGAATGAATGTGTTTGAATGCATGAGTAAATGGGGAGTGTGTCGTCCTGTCTCGGCTACCTCCCTTTCCTTGGGGGAAGCAGCCTAGATATATATATATATATATATATATATATATATATATATATATATATATATATATATATATATATACACACATTATACACATACATACTCACTAGCGGGGGTACCCAGCGTTGCCCGGGTCAAAAAAAAAGAAAAGAGAACACTCTAATCCTACGTGTTCTGAGTTAGTCTTTCTTTATACTCCAGAAGGACCATGTACCTCTTAGGCTTTTGAAGAGGAATTACAAGAGGTCCAGGGACTTCCTATTTCAGTTTCCGGAGACTAACGCACAGTATTTTTGTTCACTTGTTTACCATTACCTGTGACCTCAAATGACCTCCGACCGTTGACCTCAAATGGCTTCGGAGGTCAACCTCACATAACCTGTGTCCGAACTGAAGGTCAGGTGAGTCTCCATGCCAAAAATTGGGCTGCTAGGTCCAGTCGTTCGAGCGTGTATTATCGGTGACCTTAAATGACCTCTGACCGTTGACCTCAAATGGCTTCGGAGGTCAACCTCACATAGCTAACTAAGATTTCAAAAAGATCACCAGTGTGATGATGTAGTAGTGTAAGATTTAACTCCAAGTAACCAGTTGTGTTACATTTCTTGCCCTCGTGCTTCGTAACAGACTGTACCTACTTGATAAACTTTATATTCAAGCAGCTGTATCACATCAGATCCCTCAATAATGGCCCGTCGAAGTGCACCTTAGTCTCGGAGGTCACGCATTCTCCCATATATCAAAACAAAGCTACACTAATGCAGTTATTACAAAGACAAACAATATACTAAAGACAGTGAGGCACAGTGTCCTTAATAAATCACCCAACAAGTGATGCTAAAAAAAAAAAAAAAAAAATCTTAGGCAATGAGAACACGCTCCTGTAATGGAATGTGTTGTATTCTACGGTGGCTTTCTAAAATCTCCTCCTTAACTATACCTTCTACATATTACACCCAGTGTTCGTTTGCATGCCATGTGCAAAATTTTTAAATCAACATACTAGACAAACTTAATATACAAAAGAATAATACCGTCCCATGTGGTGAATTAAACCTGGAAGAAATAAGTGTCATGAACCTTTCTTGCGTAGGTTTCTTTTTCGCCCATATTAGACTTGGCAGTAAGTTTATGTTTTTTCTTATATTTTAATGAGATTCGTTCGACTGTTACCTTCATACCTGTCGGGACTGAGGAGTTACTGAGACATCATTCACTCCCCAAACTGAGTATGTTGCAAGTAATTTTTGGCATTAACCTATCAGCATCCCCACTCAATCTAACCTAACTCCAAGCAATTCATTCCTAACCAAAATAAATTCCAACTTTATCTTAGTTACCAGCGTCACGTTCCTGAAAAATAACAGCATTGATGGGAGAGTGTGTGCTGCTCACAAAGGCTCTGGCATAAATGAGTTTCCAGGCATCAACTAAGCTGGTGACTGGATAGAGTAAATCACGCTTTCTCCTCCTGGCTGCAAATTGGATAGATTAATTCATGTTATATCTCCTTCCTTTTTCCCGAGAGGAATGTCATAGAAGAAGAGGTGTTTGCATCGGCGAGTTCTGACCAAAGAGCCGGATCGAGTATGGGCTGAAACGAGAATAATACAATTTCTTAGCTAACGACTATACAGTACGGCCAAGTTTCCTGCCACTGCCCCCACTCTTTAAAGAACTCCTGGATCCGGATGGTGATCCGGATCACCACCCAAATCCAATGGATTGTTCCTTGGGCCATACCCTTCCCCTCAAAAAAAAAAAAAAAAAAAAAAAAAAAAAGTCAAATCCGTTCATGACTTTTTGAGTAACCCTGCTAACAGACAAACAAACCAACGCCGGTAAAAACATAGCTTCCTTGGCTAACGTAACAATGAATTAAAGTTATAAAAATAACATAGCGCTATAAGAAAATAATTTTGGTTAGTGGAATTTCAGAAAACAGTGTTATTGCCCGCTTTTTCGGCTACATATATTTCATCATTTTTTTTTTTTTTTAACGTCTATAATGGCGACACAGTTTGCATCAGAAACAAACAAAACAAGATTATTCAAGTGTAATGTGAATAACCAGTTGCTGAGGGGGAGGTGCTGTTAAGAATTGGAAGCTACCTAATTTAGAAACACGGTACTAAAAATGCTTTGCTGACCAAGATAGCACACTCAGTATTTATATACGAGTGTAAGTATTTTATACTCGAGACAGATCTTACTTCCACAGGTTTTCAGCCTAGGAGAGACCCGGAATTTCCAGACACTCAAATCGTGACATCGTTAGGGTCAGACAATGTGTTTATAAACCCTCGCAGACTAAGCCGTGTGCGAGATAAGACTTTGTACCCTACACCTGTATGTACTATTGTCTTCACTCATACAGCTACCGTGCATATCACAACCCTACTGTGAATATTACAATGACAAAATACGAAAAGCAAGTTATCTGTAATAGAAGTTACCCGCAAGAGAGACTTCTTTATTGTAAAACTTGGTTAGGATCCTTTACAAATGCGGACCCTTATACAAACTGGAAAAACGTGTGGGACAGGAATGCAGGAAATGGCTTAACACTGTGCTTCAGATGACATAATTCGTATTTAATATTTGTTACTTTCAGAGGCGTTTGTTCAGATTAAGAGAGATTTTTCGGGCTGGAAGGGTTAGACACAGCCGTCATTAGCTCCTTCATTAATAGGATGGTCTCCTTAGTTGATCATAATCTTCAGAGAATACCAAAATTTAAATAATAAAAATACGTCTCCTGATTTTTATTATTATTATTATTATTATTATCATTATTGTTGTTGTTGTTATTATGAGGCATTATTATTATTATCATCATCATTATTATTATTATTATTATTATTATTATTATTATTATTACCGCACATTCTTTGTGCTGACGGGACTGTACGTTTGTTCATGACTATTGGGCTACTGACATGTTACTTCATTGTTCGTAGTCATAACTTCTCATATGGTGCAACATATCAAAATTGTTTTCATAGACTGAAGAAAAAATATTAAATGTAATACCAGGAAATCAAGACAGTGATCTACAGCTCCCTGACCCTGTGAGGCTAGTGTACCAGTATGGCGCTCTGTCTCCCTGGGCACAGTGTGATGCATTTTAACCCATTTGTTTTAACCTTACGTAGAGTTTACACTCAGTGTAAGCAGACAGGAGACTAGAATCCAAGGAGACTCATTCGTATTTCATAAGCAGGACTTAACGAACTTCGTGCAACCACGATTTAGTGTTACAAGTGCTAAGAAGGATCCAGTTCCATCAAGTGGAAAGAAAACAACAATACATATCGATTCTGTACGTCAATTAGTACTGCAGACACTAATAAACTATTCTGCGAGTCATCACGTATCTTACAGTTTAGACACAGTTGACAGTCGGCCTTGGCATTCCGTTTGAACCGTCTCTTCCACTTAACCCGCGCTCTTAGAAATTCCGTGTGAACCTCCTCTCCTCTACTTTGGTTGTCCTGAGACGAGCCTAGCCTCTCCTGTGCCTGTCTTGATATCACAGCGCCGTGTACAACTCGGATGGAAAAACTATAGGTTACCTGCATTTGGAAGAATAGCTTATTGGAAGAAAGAACAGATTCGACTCTACTTGAAACCTCTACGTGAAAATGTAGCTTTAACAATCTGCACTCAGGACATTCACCTCAATACTTGACTAATTCTGTAATCACATCTTTTATTCACCGTGTTATCCTTTAAATACGAAAATCATGATAGAACAAGGGTGTAGCCTAGGCATTTGTGGTGCATGATTTTTACGATGGATGCCGCAAATGCAATATATATATATATATATATATATATATATATATATATATATATATATATATATATATATATATATATATATATATATATATATACAGTATATATGATGGAGAGGAGGGATTACAGAGTCTGGAAATGGTATGAAGGGCGCAGAATAAAATGACATCATGGGGTGCTCAGACGCAGTTGAATGATATGAATGGGCAGGAGTGGGTCGATGATGAGGGGTGGTGAGAGGTACACAGCTGGAGCAATAAGCCATGTCTAATCAGGCAGGGAAAAATAGATTGGTTTCAGTGCTTGGCTGTTGCTAATGACTAAGCACTCCATTAGGTCAGCTTACTACAAAGTTATGGTTTTACTTTACGCAGTGACCTACGATTCGTTTTAATCGTTCCAATCCTGTAACTTTTTTTTTTTTCTGTTAATCTTGTATCTCCAGATGAAGTTGTTTACATGTGACCAGACTGTTCGAAATGTAAAGAATTAACAGACTTCGCAGTGGAGGCTTTGAAGCACTTCTTCCTTTGTGATGTATTTTGCATGTAACGCTTCAACATTCTTTTGTTTTGCGGTTTATATCTTTTATCATCGACATAATATACTGTTAAGAAGTGAGACTTGCCAGTTAGGTAGCCGAGATTTTTCTCGGTGCGAGTCAGAGTTGCCAGTTTACCCAGCGTTTGTGAGCACAGTTGTTTCGTAAGTTATGCATTAATTTTTGAGCTCTTTTTCTCCATAATGGTTTATTTCAGTGATTACTTGTTAAATTACGTAGTTTAAGTTCGTATGGTTAATGATTTAGAGTGTTATGTAATGTGAGACAACTCTAGCATGTTTTGATGTGTATGAGCTGGTAACTGTGCTCTTTCTCTAGAATAGACCAAAAATGTGGAAGAATGTAGACGTTTCCCGAATAATGCAAGCTTATATAAGGATGGGGTAGAGATTGTTTTGAGTCTGGTCGGGTTTCAGTTCAGTTTGAATGAAGTGCAGTCGATTTTGATTCAGTTTGAGTGTAGTGCAGTATCAGTGCAGTGCTGTTAGTGAAATTTGTGAAGAGTTGCTGGCATGTATTAAGTGTAACTACTTTCAGTGAAGATTATTTTCGGTACTTGTGTAATAAGTGAAGTGTTAGCAAGCATTAAATGTACTAATAGTAAAGCGTTGTCAAGCTTTAAGTGTGGATAGCAGTAGGGAAGTGTGTATAGCTCCAGTGCTTGTGAGAACAGTGAGAAGTTGGAAAGTATTAAGTGAAATTACTTGGAAAATAAAGACAGTGAACTTTAGGAAGCCAGTGTTTATTTTCGCCTCAGCTGATCTTGTGTACTGTACGCCTGAGGCTGACCATAGGAAGAACAACTCACTGGGAAACGTCCTTCCTGTACTGTACTACTGCTGTTGGAGCCTGTGGCAGTGTGGGGACTGGGACGTAACACTGGTGTCAGGAGTGGGATTATTCAGGGCTGCAGTGAGTCTAACCTTCGACATGGAAGCAGAAGATGTGAAGACAAGGTCTCGAGCTGGGCAGGAGTAGGAAATTTCACTGGCGACAATCGTGACGCTAATACAGGCAGGGAGTGAACAACTAGAGGCACAAAATAAAGAGGTCAGAAACGAACTCAAAGGACAATTACAAGCACAAAGTGAGGAACAGAGAGCTCAGAAACGAACTCAAAGGACAATTACAAGCACAAAGTGAAGAACAGAAAAAGCTCAGAAACGAAATCAAATTACTACAAGCACAGAACGAAGGACAGAAAAAGCTCGAAGAACAATTACGGGCACAGAAGAAAGAAATCAAAGAACAAATGCAGGCACAGAACGAAGGACAGAAAGAACAATATGAACAGCTTCAGAAGGCACTATAGGAGCAACAGAGGGAATTACAGCTGAGAATGCAAGGACAGCTGGATGCTTTCATGGGAGAAATGAAGGAAAAACAGAAACAATGGAAGGAGGAGGTATATGCTGAGCTACGGCAGCAGAAGTATGAGGTAAGAAATAATGTGACTGAGTGTAAACAGCATGTAGACGAACAGTTTAAGACAGTTAAGCCGCTTTTTCGTGAGGCGTTTAGACTGGTATCACCTGGTTTAGATTGGTATTATTGCTGTTCTGGCGAGACAATTAGACCGGTACAGACTGGTCCAAAGCAGTCCTGCCCCACAACCTAGCCTAGGCGAGACCGGTCTGCGCGCAAACATATGCGCGTCAGCAACAGCCAAGAAGGAGGCGAGGAGCGTCCTTGGCAGAGTGTAAACATCGATGATCAACAATGGAGGACTTGGGTATAAGGTTTGTTTTAAATTACATTTTTAACGCTTGCAGAAGCACGTGATCATCCAAGAAAGGAACCAAGTAAATCTCACTATGGAATAGAGGCTTTGGATTACTGTAGATCGTACGAAATAAGATTATTAAAGCATTAATGAGCAAGATAAAAATCGAGGGGAAGCATGCAATTTGTATAATCAGCGCTACTCCCCGACATTTGTTTACATTCTTCTAGGCCACGCTTAGTCACCCTTGCAGCCAATAGCAGGATTGGACAGGATCGGACCTACATTAGCCCGTTCTCGCGATCACTTATGAGTCCAGACGCGTCTAAACCGGTCCAAAGTGGCCCGCGAAAATGCGGCATTAATTAGGAAATAGTGACAGAGTGCAAACAGCATGTGGAAAAACCAGCTGAAGATTAGTGAGGGAACAGTGACAGAGTGCAGACAGCATGTGGACAACCAGCTGAAGCTTAGGGAATAGTGGCGGAGTGCAGACATCATGTAGATAACCAGTTGAAGCATGTAGTTGACCATGTGAAGATAATCAGTGAGAAAATTGAGGCTGTAGAGAAATATTGCACTGCTGAGGCTCAGGTTAGTGTACAGGGAGCATATTATGAAAGGAATGGACAGTGTATGGTGAATCTTGACAGATCCCAAGCATCCAAAACTAACATTACAGGGCTGAATAATCAGAATGTAGGAGATTTAAGTCCTGGCCTTAATTATGATGCTCCGGTTTTTAGGCCCCAAACTAGTGAAGTGCATGGCTATAACTGGGGTCCAATTAAAAAGAAAACTCAGGAATTTGATGGTAGAGTATCTTAGGAAGCTTACCGTGCACAGTTTGAGTTACTTGTGGATCAGAATGGTTGGGATGATAGGCAGAGGGCAGTGAAGCTTGCTAGTAACCTTAAGGGTGCCGCAGTGGAAATTCTGGTCCAGATGTCAGTGACGGAGAGGATCAGTTATCAGTCCCTTGTAGAAGTGCTGGAGCGCAGATATGGAACCATGTACCAGACTGAGGTTTACAGAGCAAGATTTCAGAGCCATGTACTGTCTCGAGGAGAATCCCTACAGCAGCTTGCTCATGACCTGGAGATTATGGCATATAAGGCGTACCCTGGAGCAGCACCTAACCTGTTGGCTATTCTACTGAGGGACCAGTTCACCGATGCTCTTGATAGTGCAGAGTTGAAAATGCAAGTGAAGCAGGCACAATGAAGCATGCGAGAAGCGCTAACCAGGGCTCTAGAATTTGAGTCCTGGGTCAGGTCCAGTACATCCACCTTTCAGGCAGGTCGTAGTGCAGGATTCAAGGCAAAAAAGGGGCAGGTATGTGAAAAGGAAATTTTTGAGGGACGTTGCTGGTACTGTGAAAAGCAGGACACAGAAAAGAGGACTGCTACAAGTGGAAGAGGGAACAGGAGAAGCCCGGAGGAGGCTGCTGGTTCTGCGGGAAGGCGGGGCACAAGAAGGAGGATTGTCACGAATGGAAGAAGGAACAAGAACAGAGCAGTGCAAGGAGTTCTTCAGTTGCAACAAAAGCGTGTTGGACATGTGGTAAGATGGGACACTTCAGCTCTGAGTGTTCACATGAGAAGGATGAAGATACATTATTGGTGGCTGGTGCCGAGAGGCAACAACCAGCCAGTTTTTCCCAGGAAGTCCCACCACTGAGGAAATGCAGGAGAATATTTATGAATGGCGTACAAGAAGACGGAAAAACAGACGACATGCAGTGTAGTAAGAATGGGAATCATAAGAAGAAATGCTGCTGTACTGCAGTGACAGGGCCAGCGTCAGATGAAGACCTGATAAGTTGAATGATTATTTTGTGCATAGCTAGATGTTTTATTAGGATTAAGGTTTATGTTTGTATTGGATATATTGTGTAGTTTTGTCGGGACGACAAAGAACTAGGGAGGGGGTAGTGTTAAGAAGTGAGACTTGCCAGTTAGGTAGCCGAGAGTTTTCTCGACGTTTCCTGAAGTTTACGGTAACTAGTATCGGTACAAGTCAGAGTTGCCAGATTACTTGGTGTTTGTGAGCATAGTTCTTTCGTAAGTTATGCATTAATTTTTTAGCTCTTTTTCTCTATAATGGTTTATTTCAGTGATTACTTGTTAAATTATGAAGTTTAAGTTCGTATGGTTAATGATTTAGAGTGTTATGTAATGTGAGACAACTCTAGCATGTTTTGATGTGTATGAGCTGGTAACTGTGCTCTTTCTCTAGAATAGACCAGAAATGTGGAAGAATGTAGACGTTTCCCGAATAATGCAAGCTTATATAAGGATGGGGTAGAGATTGTTTTGAGTCTGGTCGGGTTTCAGTTCAGTTTGAGTGTAGTGCAGTCGGTTTTGATTCAGTTTGAGTGTAGTGCAGTATCAGTGCAGTGCTGTTAGTGAAATTTGTGAAGAGTTGCTGGCAGGTAATAAGTGTAACTACTTTCAGTGAAGATTATTTTCGGTACTTGTGTAATAAGTGAAGTGTTGGCAAGCATTAAATGTACTAATAGTAAAGCACTGTCAAGCATTAAGTGTGGATAGCAGTATTGAAGTGTGTATAGCTCCAGTGCTTGTGAGAACAGTGAGAAGTTGGAAAGCATTAAGTGGAATTACTTGGAAAATAAAGACAGTGAACTTTAGGAAGCCAGTGTTTATTTTCGCCTCAGCTGATCTTGTGTACTGTACACCTGAGGCTGACCATAGGAAGAACAACTCACTGGGCAACGTCCTTCCTGTACTGTACTACTGCTGTTGGAGCCTGTGGCAGTGTGGGGACTGGGACGTAACAATCCATCAAGAACGCAAAAGAAGATAGGAAGACGTATTGTGCGGAATAAATCGCCAAGGAAGTTTGACAGTATCTCTAAAGCCACTCTGAATGCGAATAATATCCTTGAATAACCCCATCAGCACAAAAGGGTCTTTCTTCACGAGCATGCAATTGCCGGGAGGCAGGAAGAATATACCTTAGAAATATTGCATCGGGGTGACTGAGTTGATTGACTGATTAACCGAAAAAAAGAACAAGAAAATGAGGGCGCAACTACCAGGGTCATATGCTGCCGGAGGGGTAACTGAGCGAATCGTGCTGCCGGAGGGGTAACTGAGCGAATCGTGCTACCGGTAATCTGTTACGGTACATACGACTTAGGATCTTTCTCTAGTAATGGTGTAATGGAGGCTGTGTTTGACCTCTCCATTTCGAAAGGAGTATCCTGATTTGAAAATAATCGTAGAGGAAGCACAGATATATATATATACGTCGTCGTACTGTATTTACCTATAATGAAAGATAATAAAAAAAAAATCTTATTTAAAAGATTTTAAGTCACTTTTTAAACCCCTCAGCCAAAGAACGTCACTACTGTTTAGTTCTTTTTGCCTTAGGAGATACTTGCAGAACTTCAAGGTGTAGTTTTTTTCAGGCACCCCTTCAGTAAGTCATGTATTTCCTAACAATAAAATCGTATGGCTTTAGTGAAAACAGAATAGACAAAAATGAACATTTAGGCAGTGCAACAACCGCACCCACCAAAATTTTGACTTTGCACTATGACCTTGACATTAAACAGATTACTCTCGACATAGCAGTACTTCATTCTTGACCAAGCCTTAACATTTCCATCAGCTTGGGTTCAAATAAAATCAGACTTGGTTGAGTTGATTTTGCCCTGTGACCTTGACCTTTGTCCTTTATGTGTGACCTTCACCTTAGACTGATTATTCTCAAAACAGAATATTATTATTCTTGCTGTAACCTGAAATCTTCTACGAAGTTTGGTCTACTTTGGATAAAAACTTAAAGTTCACCTTCCCATTTGGTATTTGCCTTGGATCTATGATTCCAGAAAAAAAAGTTATCCTCGGGTGATCCTCAACCCATCCACCAGGTTTGATCCAGTGCAGATGAAAACTGTTTTAGTTAAATTCACCTTACCTTGTGAGCTTTACACGACCTATTATTCTGAAAATAGAAATATTTCATCCTCAGCTAGCCTTAAACCATGCCACCAAGTCAGATCCAAATCAAATCATACCTATCTAAGTTAGACGGGCCGAACCTTTGACCCTTGCCTTTGACCTTTATCTGTGATCTTTTCCTGTGACCGATTGTTCTCAAAATTGAATCATTTAACCCTTTTCCGCCCTTCATCCCTTCCACAACGTTTGGTTACAATCGAATCAAATTTGTTTAAGTTGGTCTTCCCCTTAACCCTTGACCTTTTTATGGAAAATAATAATCACTTCTTCCTCTGATGGTTCCTGTTCATTATATGGTGCTGTTTTTTTTTTTTTTTTTTTTTTAGTTTCATCCACTTGTTTTCCATTATCTTGCTATTAGACAGACATACAGACAGACAAACATAGTGGCAGACAGACAAACGAGAACAAGCAGATGACCCTTTCACACTTTCGCGCAAGGTGGTAAAGAGGGATGTGCAATGTGCGGAACAAATCGCTAAGGAAACGATTTACAGATCCTCTGTAGTCACTCTGAATATGACCGTTAGTCTTCAGAAGACTGTTGAGTACAAGAAACCTTTCTTCAGAAGCATAAAATTGCCTGGAAGTAGCAACAATATATCCATAAAATACGTCCACATGTTGACTGGGCTAATCATTCTCCAGTCGATGACATACAGTCGAAGAGGGATGTCCCTTCAACAGTGAAAAGTAAAGATTGTAACTGTGTCACCCCACATTCGCTAACAAAAGAATATTAAATAAGCCAATTAAGGCATTGTGAAATTGAGCATTAAAACACCAAAGGCTGGGTGATAAAAGAATTATATTTCCACCGAAACTTGTAATCAGATGGTACAGAAGAACGCTCCTTTTTTCAACAGTTTACGACCCGGCAATAAACGGAACAATTTGCAAGTAAACTCAATATGTAAACCATTATATTGTGCGCCTGCCCTCAATTAGTTGTACGGGCAGTAATACGGGTTCCGATAATTTAGTTCCCTATCAGTTATTTTGCCTCCACCTCCTACCATTATTCTCCATATCTGTACCTTTATCTCCACCCACGCCATTTTATTCCTTACTTATCCACCGCCCACTATTTTTCCCTTCGTCATCTGTATATCCTCGACACTATTATTTTCTGTCCAGTTCTCCACCTCCCACAGTTTTCTCCATTTCCATCTCTGCTAGTTTTCTCCACGTCTGTTATTTTCTTCTCCACTTTTATTATTTTCACTCCCCACCCCCATTTTTTCTCTCCACTGTTGTTTTTTCTTTACCTCCCTCTGTTTTCTCTCTACCTCCCGCAATTTTCACTCCTCACCACCTCAGTTACTTTCTCTCCACCTCTTGTTACTTGCTCTCCACCTGATGCTGTATTTCTTCCACCTCTTTCATTTTCTCCCGAATTTTGCTGCATCTTTCCATCAGAGCTATTTTCTCATCATCCCTGGTGTTTTCTTTCCACCTCAGCTACTTTCTCTCCACCTTGGTTAATTTCTGTTCACTTCTGTGCTCTTCTCTCTATTTAATGTTGTTTTATCTCTACCTCTGGCCTTTGTGTTCACTTAATGCTGTTTCTGCTCCACTTCTGCCATTTTCCCTCCACCATTACTATTTTCTCTCTGTTTGTTGCTGTTTTCTCTGCACCTTTGCTATTTTCATTCCACGGGATTCTGCTTCTCTGTACCTTTGATATTTTCTCTCCACCTCGGCTATTTTCTCTCCGCATCTGATATTTTCTTTCTACTTTTACTACTTTCCAGTATCACTAGTTAACCTCCTGTTAGATTTTCCTTCACCTCCATCAAAGCCAGTCTTACCAGAAGTAGGAGCATTTTACTTCCACAGGAGCTAATTTTACCTGATCTTGCTCCTCAGCTAGAGCTACCCGTATGTAACCTCCACTGGGGCTAGTTTTGCCTCCACTTGGTGAATTTTTACCTCTGCTGTGAGCATTGTTGCCTCTATATAGATGTTCCCTCCCTCTACAAGAAGTGTTGTTGGCCCTGTTCCACTATTTTTCCTTCATATTTTCCCTTCGTGTCTACTATTTCCCCTCCTGACCCATCATATTCCTCCAGCTGAATTTATTCCCCTGAATCCACTGTTTTCCTCCACCTCCACTGTTTTCCTTCACCATTACTTTCTCTCTTCCCCTGCAATTTTTCCTTCTCCCTCCACCTCCAGTAATTTCACTCAGCCTCCACTATTCTTTCTCTCCCTCTGCACTGTTTTTCCTTCATTACTTCCCTCCCCCCAAAATTCCCCCCACTTTAACCACCCCTCCACTATATATCCCCCTCTCTACAATTTTCCCTCCATTTCCACTATTTTCTCTCCACCACCACTATTATCTCTCTATCTTTATTATTTTCCTGTCACCTCCACTATATTATCTTCAGCATTGTAAAATACCTTCACCTTCACCTTTGCAATTTTTTCTCCACTTCCATATACTTTCCTCCACCTCCATTACTTTGCTTCAACCACCACTGTTTAACCTTATTCTCCGCTGTTTTACCTCCACCGAATATTTTGCCTCCACCTCTGCTTCCACCTTCAGCCAACCACTTTGTTGTTTTTACTCAAACTTGGCTCGGATTATTGCCCTTTTGCAACTTATTCACGTAACTCCGTGGCGAAAAAGAGACAATGCCACTGCTCTAAGTACTTTCCATTGCACTTTTTTGTGAGTAACATCGTAATTTAGTATCAGTGTATCCTTTCAGCTCAGCACTCAAAATGGAGAGATGGCAATTTTAGGCCAAGGTAAAGGGACATGGGTAAATCTGCCTCCCCTATATATATATATATATATATATATATATATATATATATATATATATATATATATATATATATATATATATATAATAGTCTAGCTGTGTATATGTGCGTGTCTGTCTAAGCGTTTCTTCGTTTCTTTCACGAGGACGACAATAGATATTGACTTAGTTCTTTTTACATTAGGTCGGGGGTAAGTCCAGGGAGTCAGAAAAATGCGACAGCACGAAAATGTCTTAGATCGCTGCACATGAAAATGTCAAAATATTTTTTTTCCGACTTTTTAATCAGAACTGGTCATTGTGGACACAATGACGGTATGGAAACAAAGGTAATGGTGTTGGTAAACACTTAGTGAAGGAAAGGTTGTTAATCCTGCAAATTTTTGCCAGGAAAGTGTATATATATATATATATATATATATATATGACTGAAAAATCTTCCCTTTCTTCATATTCCTCGAATATTTCACAGTACCTAAATAGTTTTACCTCCACGGCGACTGCTTTTCCTCCAGTTCAACTGTTTTATCGCCACTTGACCCTTCCATCGGTTCACCTATTTTTCCATGATAAAGGAAGTCCCATTCAATACATTTTGTGTTAGTGGTAGTTGGGTTGTTTTGTGTTACGTCAGTTCGTCTTGTGGAAGATCAGTAAAGTTTGCTTAAAGGAACTATAAATACTCACATTGTTCCCTTGCTGAGCGTGCGATGAAATTCACGCCTTCTCCAACAATGGATCTTTTCTCTAACCACTTCACAATTTTAGTTGCAACTCGTAATGTATTCAAATTTATTTTGCCCTCTTCATTTTCTGGATCCACTCATCACTTTAACTCCTTCGATACGGTGACGTTTTATTCAATTTTTAATTAGTACTTTTTTTCAGCATAGAAAAGACCACTCGTATGAACGGGACAATGGTACTTCTATCTGACTTCACCAATTCGAAAAGCTTCTTTTAAGTTAAATAAGAACGTTTGAGAGTGAATGGGAATCTGACGATGACAATGGCGATGGTGAAGATGACAACAAGGGTGATGACGAGCAAGAAAGTTATTCTTTGCTATGCTTCTGATGAATTCAAGATATTTCTGTGCTGCATTTGTTCTGGAGGCAATCCTTAAATGAAAACATGATAACATTGAAGATATTCTTTAGCATGTCCCACTCCATAGTTTAAATTTCATTCCTTTCACTTTTTGTTTCTCCAGCTCTCTGCCTGTCCGATTTGTGATATACACATTCACTGGAACATAAAGTCTACGGGTTCAAGATTATATGGCCTCTGTGTCTCTGTGCTGCTGCTGCTCTTGTTATTATGAAGCTGGATAAACAACGTAGTTCGTAAAAACAATACAAGACTAACCACAAGCAGATAACTACCATCATCATCATAATCCAAACTTGTCACACCTAATGATGAGGTGAGGCCAGAGAACACTGAATAAGAATTTACGATGTAGGAGAACTACGAACAGCATGATCAGTGAAACAGGTCACACACACTCATTAACTCATCATGTAGTTACATATGGAACATTATTTCCCTCTTGTCCTCCTCTCAGGTGAGTAACAGGGAAATATGTGATTGTCGACTAGTTTCAGTTTTAACCTCTTTAGATAGAGGAAGTAATTTTATTTCATGTTTGCTGCCAGTGGACGGTAATATTTAGCTGTAGTACTCTAGTAGAGAATGGGTTAAAGAAGGCTGCATCTAACTCCCCAGACCGTCTAGAAATAGCAAGAAAAGATATAAAATACATCATCGTATTTAAAGAATCAATAGCTGCAGCTTTCCAGGTGTTAAGTGCATTTAAGTACATAACCAACTATCAATCCCTATATTGTAGGATCCGTCGAGTATAGTATCGCAGCTAACGCCAGACGAATTTATTTAGCTGAGGATGATTTGTAAGAGCCGATAATAGCTAAAAACAGTGTACCATCAACCCTCCCATGGTCAGAACAACTCCAGTATACTATATGAGGCAACACCAGCTTCCTTAATTCACCTGAGTCAGCATGGGAACCTGATGGTGCTAATCAACCTTGTGTATGTAATAAAACCTGGTGCAGTTTGATATAGCTTCAGAATTATGGAAAAACAAATAACGCCGTATTCGATGGTCAGATGCTTCGCTGGCTCCGTAATTTAGTACGTCAACAAAGGCCATAAAACACCATTGGCAACACAGTGAACAAATAAACCTGCAGAACTGAAACATATATACCTATCAGCACACTACGGTACTTACATTTCGCTATGATCAAAATATTACGGTTTTCGTTTAGTGCACCACTTTCGTGATTGGTCTTAATAATGCACAGGACAAGGGTTGCATGTGGAAAGTGAGGAAGTTTTGAAACCATGGGTACGTTTGCACATTTCTGTACCGAAAATATCGAAGTGTGTTGTAGCGAAAATTAATGGGCGTGAGTAATGTTAACAGGCAACGAAGTGTGCTTTTAAGGTACAGTGGTAAAGGATGGGTGTTGTGCTGTGGTGGTGAGTGTATAGTGGTCTGACGGGGGTGGGTATGGTGTGGTGTGATGGTGCTGAATGTTGTGTAAGTGTGTTGTGTTGTGGTGGTGTGATGAGGTGTGCTACGCTATGCTGTACAGTTCTGCGCTGTGGTAAGGTATACTGTGGTGGAGTGTAATGTGACTGGTGTAGTGTCATGTACTGTTGTGTAGTGGCTGTGGATGTGAAGTACTAGCCGTGGATATAGTGTGGTGCGCTGTAATATGCTCCTGTGGTGATAACAGATGTGATGCAACAGTGATGGGTTTAGTGTGGAGGAGATTGCTGTGTAGGTGGTGGGAGATGTGGTACAGCAGTAGTGATAACATAATGGCGGGTTTAGTGAGGATGTGACTTGTGCAGATGTGATGTGATACACTAATAAAGGTGATTGTGGTGACCTGAAGTGGTGGGTGTGATGAAGTGATAGGTGCGGTTAGTGGTGATGGATGTGATACAGTTGCGGTGGGTGCAGTATATTAGTGATGCGTTTGGTGAAGTGATAATTGTGGTGTATTGAAGTGGTGGGTTTGGTATGGTGAAGTCATGGGTGTAGCGCGGTGAAGTGGTGGGTTATGGTGTGTTGAAGTGGTGGGCGAGATGTGGCGAAGTGGTGTGTGTGTGGTAAAACGAAGTGATAGGTTTGGTGTGTTGAAGTAATGGATGTGGTGTGGTGACGTAGTGGGTTTGGTGAAAAATGATAGGTGTGGTATGGTGGACTGGTGGGTCTGGTGCGATGAAGTGGTGGGAATATACAGTATAACTGAAGTGGTGGGTGTGGTATGTTGAAGTGGTGGGCGAGATGTGGTGAAGTGGCGTGTGTGTGGTGAAATGAAATGATAGGTTTGGTGTGTTGAAGTAATAGGTATGGTGTGGTGAAGTGGTGTGTTTGGTGAAGAGAAATGATAGGTGTGTTGTGGTGGACTGGTGGGTCTGGTGCGATGATGTGGTGAGTATATATAACTGAAGTGGTGGGTGTGGTATGGTGAATTGGTGGGTATGGTGAAGTGTGGTGTGGTGTGAAGTGATGGGTGTGTTTAATGAAGTGGCTGGTGTGATGTAGATGTGAGTGTAACGGGACGATTATCAGGATGTATGTTGTTTTAGATGTTAGTGTGATATAAAGGTGATATACTGGCAAGTTGTAATTATATATTATTCGGTAATGATTGTGAGAATAATGGTGGAAAGGTGACAAAGGTTTCACAAGGACTGATGTAGTGTGCAAGTGACTGTAGTACAGTTTCAAACATGAAGCATCAAGTAAATTGCCTTCAACACTCATTATGTTATACGTCTCAAAGCTATAAGCACAGAACCTCGATGGTTCAGTAGGCAGCGTGTGAGTCTCATAATCACAAGGTCGTGTGTTCGAAGCTCACTCGGGGCAGCTGTTTCCTCAGCGGGGGTATCTGCATTCGAGTGGTGTTCCAAACCAAGGAATCTATCTCCATATTAAAGCCCCTGTCACACATACGCGATTCAAGGGCTGGCCGCAGCGCGAATCAAGGTCGTGTCTTAGGTGGCTCCCACGCCTCCTGACTGGTCCCGAATCTGTTCTGCTCATGACTGCCTAACGACCGCGTCAGGACTGCCTCACGACTGGTCATAACGTCCTCAAGAATGCAACAAGATCACGAGGCGACCTCGAGGCGATGGAGCTATGAATCTTCAAATTTGAAATTTAACAATTTTTTGTCAGCCACGACCATGGCACGACCGCCTACGAACGCAAGATGACTGCGTGACACGTTAGGGGAATGCACCCCGACCCCCCGACGACCTTCCCCCCCACGACCAACCCATATGGGTGGGGCATCACACCTGGACCACCAGTGACAAACAGCGTGGGTCGGGGCATCACACCTGGACCACCAGTGACACCCAGCGCATCACCATGGACCTCTCCTGTGTTTAGTCAGTTGATGAGGGACATGCAGTCATTCTCGAGTGGCATAGTTTATCATAGTTGGTTCGTTATCACCACTTGCCACCAATCTCGATAGCGTGGTCTTAGGTACTTGTAGGGAGACAGGGCAATCGATTATGGATCGTTAAGCTCAGCCAGAATAAGGCAGTGAGACGTAATGTCAACGAGGTGAGTTACAGCACTCTTGGGTTATGAAGTTTATTGCACACAGTTATAATAGTGAGTTACAGTGTAGTGGAGCGTGACCCTAGTGTTTGGACCTTCTCTCTAGCCCTTCTCTCCCCTTTCTCTTATCTGAAGGGAATCTCTCCGATATTGTATACGGCTAGGGGAGGATGTGTGTGTGTGATGTAATGTCTGGTAGATTTTCATCCACGTGGACTAACTGACTAGGGCTGGTTACTCCAAGAGTTTGAACATGTCATGAAATTCTTGGTCGTCTGGACTACGAGGAAGTTTGAGATACATCATATGGTTAAGGATTCTTGATGGTCTGGGACAACAAGGTTGTGGATATACAATATGTGAATTGACATTCCTAGTGACAAACTGTGTATGTCTCCAGGAGACACTACTTCCTGCACCTTGTGTTTATGAGACTTATACTAATGCCTACAGTATATAATGCCTGTATAATGTCTACATATTGCTCGGTTACGCCCACTGTTGTACCAACGACAGTAAATATTGTCATAGCATATTAATGAATACACTATACATATTACAATCAACTTGTAAGGCAATCAAGTGATATATATAGTACTGTAAAGTTACATACTTGGGATAATGTAGTCATACTTATAAAATTGTACATGTATAATATATTAGTAATAATAAAATAATACAATGGCAAGTCTACTGTAGTCAATTATACAGTATATATGAGAAGGACTTGCTATATATATATATATATATATATATATATATATATATATATATATATATATATATATATATATATATATGTGTGTGTGTGTGTGTGTGTGTGTGTGTGTGTGAGATATGATAGTATAATTAAAGTAAGCCTATATTATGTGTAACCCATATTTTGTTATTTTATATAAAATATATATACAGTAGAATATTTACAATATTTCCTCAGTTTTGTCTCACTTGTACAGAACAGTTCTTAAACACTGATTCCAGGTTAGCAATCCTTGCTTGCATTCTGTGCATGGCCAAAATTAAGACAGTAAAAATGATGAAGAAAATTACAAAGATGACTGGAGTTGTGCTGTATACATAATATGGGTTGAACATAATCCTACTTCCCAAGGTTGTATTGTCTGATTTATTAGTTGTATGGTTTCATATTTGGGTGAAGTCAACTTAATGTGTGCACTTACATTTAAGTTCATCCTAGGTAATGGCTGGAAGTATTTGTGTGTGTGGTTGAGAATGGCATGATGGTTTTTAGTGGTTAAGGTGGATAGTGTAGGTGTTAGGACTCCACAGTAATCTGGTGAGATGTATAAACCTGATGTTGATGTATGGGCCGGAGGTGTGTCTGGGCGAGTCACAAAAACTGATGTATATTGAGTGAAGTAGAAGATCTGTGAATGTCCAATGCGTTGATGATGGATGGGTTTATCTGGAGCAAATGTGAAGTTGCAATGATGAGGGATGTCATGATTTTTTATGATAGCCATTTCACAAGGGACTGTCTCAGCTGGCTGAAACGTGAAGATGTACACAGGACAAAGGTGAAATGCATGTAATGATGTGCGACATTTGTTGCTTCACTAGTGAAAGTGACGGCGTCCTGTTTCTTGGAGACCATGATGACTTCTGTTTTGATGTCGATGGTGATTAATGAGTCATCTTTCTTAGAAGGAAAAGGGTATATATATTTGACAGACCGTGAAAAAATCATCTATTACATGAAGTACTATTGATGTCGTTGTGAGTGTTGCTTCCAAATATGGATAATATAACATCAGATTTCTTTCCTTAACCAAAGGTTTCAAAGCATGCTTCTGTATGCCTTGACTAATTATTTGCCGGAGGATGTGAATGGGTAGTAAATTAATGGTGATCCCTCCATTGCCAGCATAGCCATTCCTTTCATGAAGGCCTGATGCTGAGCTGTAGTATTTTTACGTCAATATGTTCTATGATCACAGAGAGGTGTTGGAATAGTGTATTGTTACCTTCTAGTGCTTTTACTTTCTCCACAATTCCTAGAGTTGATGCTTCTGCCTTCCTTAGGTTCTTTACAATCGTCAGCATTAAGGTGTTCTAAGTATCAGCTAACTTATGTTGGTATAGGAGAATTTGCGCTATTTTGTTAAACTTGTTATTTCTTCTAGATCATTTTCTGTGGGTAGGCCAAAAATGTTGCCTAAAATTGCTCCACCTAGGTCGAACAAACCTCGTCTGTTACATGTATTTGTGATGTCGCTTCCTGTCTCCAGTGTGTTACTCCCAGCTGATGGGATGTCCTGGATCATAACTTGCTTAGCCTGTTCTAGCTTCCAGTCAGTTAATTAATTCAGCTACTTCCTGTGTGGGGTGATCATGTGAAGAAGGGTGTTTTAATACCGCATCCAGAGTTCTAAGTGGTCCTGATATTTTCTGTAACATTATTGTTAGGTCTTGCAGTACGTCCAGATTAACTTCGGTACTTATTATGTCCTGTACTATTGCTGCTGAGGCTGATGGGGCGATCAGGCACCCTTGTCGTACTACATGTTGAGGATGTAAGTGAGGTGATCCTCTTGATATCAACAGGAACATGATCCATGGCTTTATTCGCCTCATCTTTACCTACGAAAAGAACAACTGTATTAGATATCTAATCCACTGCTGTTAGCAGGTTATGCTAAGGGTGATGACAGTGATAATGAATAATACAGCTATCTTGGCCTGTTTAATCCTATTACCTATAAAAGGAGTCTAAATCGATTCCTAAGTCATGTAAATGGCTTTTTATGGTGAGGGCTGTATTGGTTGCACCTATGTTTGTCTGTTTGGTATGCGACCGCAATGAATACTGATATGCGTTGATTGCTTCAGGCTTATTTTCACCGTGTGTACTAGGGGTTTCGGCCGTGTCTGGTGTTTTATAGTCGCAAGCTAAATTTCATGAGATATTTTTAAAGTGATCAATATGTGTTTCTTTTTCTTCGTCACTCGATAGTGACTTAATCACTACCTATTGTCTCTTCTCTTGATGATTACCCTGTATGGGCCTTCAAATTTAGGTGACAGTTTGTTATTTCTAGTGTGAATGAGGCTATAGACAATATCACTTATGCTGATATTTGATTGTTTTTGCCTTCTTATTAGATGATTTTGTCATTTCTTCCTTGGACATCGTTAACTGTTTCTTTACCTTTGTGTGTATTTCTTGAAATTCACGTTAGCGAAGTTTAGGATAATCGTTATAATTATATATGGGATTTTGCTCGCCTTCTAACGTCTCGTAAAAGAGACGTTTGTCTGACCCGTAAATGATGAAATGAGGTGTATCTCCTATTGATTTATTAATTGCACAATTGAGTGATGCTTCAACTCAGGGGATCCTGTCATCCCAGTTTGCGTAATTTTCATTGAGAATGTGCCGTAGTACATCTACTATTATTTTATTCTGCCTTTCCACCAATCCATTGGAAGCTGGATGGTAGCTCAAGATATTAACTTTCTTTATACTGTATTGTTTACATATTTCTTGCAAAATTTCAGAGTTAAATTCATTACCAATGTCACTTATTAGCACCTTTGGTGTGGTGAACCTACAGATCACACTATCAGTGAATACCCGTGCGACTGTTTCTGCTGTTTTATCCGTAATTGGAACCAAGATCACATATCGTGAGAAGTGATCAGTTGCAACAAAAAGGTACTGATTGTGACTGGTAGTTAAGGGTAATTTAAGCAAATCAACCGCGGCAGTGTCCCACGGTTGTCTAGGTACAAGATATTGTCCTACAGGTGCAGGTAATAATGTGTAACCTTTATGTTTCGCACATGACTCGCATTTGTCTATGTGATTATGTATATCTCTGCGTAACGTTGGTCAATAATATGACATCCGGGCCTGCCTGACTGTCCTGTCCTTGCCAGGATGCCCTGCATGTGGACTATCGTGTATTACCCTTAAAATGTGAGGTATCATTGTACTAGGAATAACTTACTACTTAATATTTTTTCTATGATTTGTTTGTCCTGGATTTACGCTCTATAAGGCATTGTTTACCACTGTGAATTGTTGAAGTGGCACATGTAACTTGAGTAATGGTACATCATCGCCTGACTAAAGATGATATACTTCTTTAGACCATACTGGGTCCTGTCTTTGTGCCTGTGAAATTTCTTGATTTGTGGGAATAGTTTCATCATTGTTGGAGAGTGATTCCCGTGGACTTATTGTAGCAACATTGACTAACGGATTTCGTGATAAGGCATCCGCAGCTACTGTATATTTACTTTACCCTTTATGTAATGAATGTTTACATTGTAATCTGGATTTTGCATTTCCATCGTGCTCTCCTCCCAGAGAGGAGTTTTTCTTTGAACATCCTCACGAGAGGCTTGTGGTCTGTGTATAGGTGAATTTCATATCCGTACACGAGGTCACGAAATTTCTGTAGAGCAAATACTACTGCCAGGGCTTCTAAGTCTGTTGTACAGTAAGTTTTTTAGTAGAATGAATAGCAGTTGTGCCATGTGAGATAATTGTTTAATAAAGTGGCTGTAATATCCCGCTAGCCCCCCAAACTGTCTTTCTTTGTCTATATTTGTAGGTTCTGGGAAATCCCATACAGCTTGTATTTTGTCCTCAGACGTGTGAATACCTTAGGCATCTAGTCTGTGGCCTAAGAAATTTATTTCCTTAAAGCAAAATTTGCATTTAGGCAGCTTAATTTTTAAGCCAGCATCAGCAAGCTTTTGTAGGAGGTGGTCTAGTTTCTGTAGATGTTCGTCTATACTTGGAATAGCTATAATAATGTCACCTAGATAGACAAATATTCCTTTTCCCAGCATTCCAGACAATACGTAATTCATCAATCTTTGGAGAGTGCCTGGTGCTGTCCTCAACCCCATAGGCATTCGTTTGTTTTGGAAGTGCCCTGTATTCGTGGAGAAAGCAGTTTATTTGTGTGATTCTTGCCCGGGGCTAATTTGGTAATAGCCGCTGAGCAAATCGATTGTGGAAAATACGTTATTTTCTGGTCCAATATTTTGTAAGACGTCACTTAACGATGGGATAGGAAACCGGTCAGGGATTGTGTGCTGGTTTAATTTACGGTAATCTACTACCGCAAGCATTTCTACATTTCGTTTGGGCACGAAAAATAATAGGGCATTCCACGGGGAGACAGATGGTTCAATAATACCTAGTTTTAGCATTTCCTCAACATATTGATTTGCCAGGGTGCATTGTGAAGGCGCGACCCTATAAACCGATATATATATATTGGTTGTGTGTCCGGGTGTACGTTAATCTTGTGTGAAATCAGTTTAGTACACCCTAATTGTTCTCCAGGTAATGCTACCGTTTGTCTGTGTTTCTCTAATAGATCTAAGAGATCACTTTCTTCTCTGAACTGACCTGAGTGAATCAAATTCTCTTTTATGCACTCTCAGTCAGATGAGTTTGCTCGACACTCCCGCTACTGTCACTTCGCGTATAGGAACTGGGCAAATTTCTAACCTACAAATACAGGCTCCTTTCTTAATCTTCACTTCTCCATTCATGGTGTTAGCTAAAATGACATTAGTCTCACCCTTGTCATTCATCCAGCACAGGGCGCTTTCTATCAAAAGGCCATTTATTCTAACCGTCTCTTCTAATGCAGTGACATTACAATTTCTCAATTGACTCTTAATCGTAACTTGCATGAATGATTTTGGTGGTAAATTTATGTAGCCTAATAATTAATGCTGGCTGGGTGAGAGGGTGAGTTACGGTTGCACTGCGAGTGAGTGAAGAGTAGGGGTTGGGGGGTGATAGCTGATCTACGCGCCCGTTTTCTTTGAGAAGTTGTATGTCGGACTCCCCCATTTTGGATTTGTGTGTAAACGTTCTTGTGGCGCTAGTTTTCCTATAATTGCTGCTTGTATTATCAGGAGATGAAATTTCCTCTATGAATTCGCTGTCATAATGAAATCCTTTGAAATGTGACATCAATATTATGTTTTGTGTTCTCACCCCCGTTAACACCAATACTCCAGTCCTGTATGAGACAGCCCTAGCATGTATTCAATATGGACGGTGGGTGTTAGCGCCGAAGTGGTGACATGGAGAGAGGTGTATGGTATGTAGGAGGACTACTGGGCCTTGAGAGCAGGCTGTGAAGCCTATGCCCAGAATCGGACACATGAAAAAAAAAAAAAAAAAAAAAAAAAAAAAAAAACTGTGTTTAGTCCAAGCAACATATCTCCTCTATTTGATAATTTTTCTACTACGTAGAAGGTGGTGGTGAATGATTTTGTGGTCTCTGTGAAATTCATGTTCAACTCAATTATACCAGTAACTGGTATTTCTTTACCATCCACTGTGTATAAATTTAAGTCTGCGTTTTCCAAAAACGTCACTTTCCTTCTATTTCTAAAAATTCTTGCTAACTCATCTTGCGTTATTAAATTCATTGGTGAGCCAGAACCCAAAAATAATGAAATCTCTTCCTCCTCCTCACATAAAGCAGAGACCAAAATGCATTCATTTCCAAAGAGGCTTCCTATGTTGACTGTTTGTTTATTTGGGTGATTTATGTGTCGTCATCTTTTGTGCTGGTATGACCTTCCCCCGACGTATAGATGGATACCAATTGTTCTATCGTTCTACAATCTGAGGTCCAATGACCGGAGGACCTATGATGTCTGCAATATGCTTCGAAACCTTTTTCCTTTTTGCCTTCCATCTTTTCTTTTGTTGTAACACTCCGATTTTGTGTTACCAGGCTTTCCACAACAGTAACAGTGTTACTTGAGTTCGACCTACGAGGTGATCTTCCATTTGCTTGTCTTTGTGCTGATAGATGTCTACTGGGACTTAGGCAAGACTTTTGTACCGCCCTGTTACCTGGTGTGCGGGAACGAGTCCTTGAGCTAACCTGACTGTGTGCTTGTTTCTGAACTGGTCGCGATTGTCTCTGGTCCTTGCCAAGACTTGACTTATTTATCCCTGCTACGTTTTCTGGCACTTTGATCCCTGTCCTGTTTGCCTGTGATGTGTCAGTCACGCCAGCTTTACTGCAGTTTAATTATTTTTGCCTTAATGACCAGGGGCTCCGGCCCCAATGGTCGATAGGAAAAAAAAAAAAAAAAAAAAATGAAATCAAGTAAACTCATCCCTGGAATACATGGGATGGTTTTCGAAATCTTTAATATCCTGTCAGGAAATTGGCATAGGGCTGATATGTAGCCAATGATGTCAACAACATGCACTGGTGACATATTACCATCCTCTGTGAGCCAGTCTGAGTTTTCTAGGCTAGATAACAGGGTTTTCTTAATGGTGGATATATCTGCTGTAATTTCCCGTAGACCTGAGCCTGACTGTGTTTGCCTAAGTAGGTCTACGATTTTGTGTAATTCTGGGATTATACCACCAAGAAAATTCTTGGCTCCAGAGAATTTCCTGAGGAATTCTGTCTTAAATTGCTCAAACGTTGAAGCTCTCAACAGCTTGTCTGACCTAAGCAAATTGCCAGCTGGGCATCGTTCTTGGTTTATTCTAGCCGAAAAAACAGCAATTTTTCCTTTCTCATCTACAATGTGTCTCGTAATGAAATACTGCTGACATTGTTCAATAAGTGAGTTTATGTTGATCTTGTCTTTTTCCGTACCAAAGAATTTTGGTAGTTAATTGTCTTCATGACAAATATATACTGGAATGGAGTATTACTGGAATTTTGTGGAGAAGCTACTGCATTAGTACTTGCTTCTTCTACATTAGGCATCTTTACCGTGTTTTTCTTGCAATCGTCATTTACAGGCAATTTATATGTTTTTCCTTACCGTAATACTCTCTGGTCTAAGTTACAGTAAACTGGAAATAAATTTTTATAAAGTTCACTATCTCTATCCGAAATTTCTGACCAAGTGTCATCATTATTTACTTCAGCGTAAATTGCATCTGTCTGCTGTTCTTTGTCTAGTGTATGTTTTGTTTCCTGAGTTTCGTTTTCCGCTTGTTCTTGTGTTTCTGAAGGTGTTTCGGAATTTATATTTTGTTGATTGTTTTCTGGTGTTTGTGTCAGGGTATTTGTCACTGTTCATGTTGATCCTTCGGGCACTAATTGTGGAACCTTACGTAGCATAATGGGATTACACAATGAACCATGTTTTACTTTTCCCTTGATTGCTTATAAAATAAAATTACAGAACACATATGTATGTGTAAATTATGTAATTGTCTCTCACTGTGTAGTTTGTAATATTTATGATGATGAAATTATATATAATTGCTTGGTTCGTTAACTAAGTGATAGTATTTTATGGATAGTTATGTAAGTGGTGAAGTGTTAACTAATACAACCTTGGTTAGAATTAACCAACTCACTAGAACAGCAGTGGAGATACAGTCATGGTGTTTGTTGATTGTTGATTGCATCTGGGGTCAAGACTCTCTGTCTCCTCTTCCTGGTGGTGGAGGTCAGGTGTCACACACATCACTTGGTAGGGTTTGGTTGAGGTAGGTCAGGTCCTGGTATTACAGGGTCAGCACTCGATGTCGTTCCTGAGGAAGGCAGACAGGCTGGCAGGCAGGCAGGTGTAGGATGGCAGGTTGGCGTTGTCAGGCACTCGGACTGATTGACGGGTTATGACGATCTTAGCAAATGATGAAAATGCAGACCTGCTGCCTCACTGTGGTAGTGGTGGTGGGGATGAAGATGGTGGGGTTCGTGGTGGAGAAGTAGGGGGTCGTGGTGGAGGGTGATGGAGGTTCAAGGAGGGAGAAAATGTGCTGATGTTACATCACCATGTTGGGTCAACACACAAATGCACTTCCTCCTTTCTCACTTTCCTTGTTGTTTGTTCTTCTTCTTAACTTGTAGTGTAGTGTTTGATTTTCCTTACTTGTTGAAATTAACTTGCAGGCTTGTAGAGTTGTTGATAGATGTAATTTATCACTGCCACTGATTCTCGTAGATCGCAGAGTTACGGTTGAAGTGGTTAAAAGCGAGTCTTATTTGTTTAGTTTGCTGATTGTTCCTTTTAGAGGGGTCGCAGATTGCTGTGACTGGGACATCGGCTTCGTTTACAGCTCGCCACCACTCTCAGTGAACGTAGTGAGGTAGATATCATAGTATAAACTCGTAAGACGTTGCTTGATTGTGGTTCGTTTTCGCCGCTCGTCCACCAATCTCGAGTGGTGTAGTTTATCGTAGTTGGTTCGTTAATACCGCTTGCCACCAATCTCGATAGCGGTCTTAGGTACTTCTGGGGAGATAGGGCAATCGATTATGGATCGTTAAGCTCGGCCAGAAGAAGGCAGTGAGACGTAATGTCAACGAGGTGAGTTACAGCACTCTTGGGTTATGAAGTTTATTGCACACAGTTATAATAGTGAGTTACAGTGTAGCGGAGCATGACCCTAGTGTTCGGACCTTCTCTCTAGCCCTTCTCTCCCCTTTCTCTGATCTGAAGGGAATCTCTCCGATATTATATGCAGCTCGGAGAAGATGTGTGTGTGTGTGTTATGTAATGTCTGGTAGATTTTCATCCACGTGGACTAACTGACTAGGGCTGGTTACTCCAGGTGTTTGAATACGCCATGAAATTTTTGGTCATCTGGACTACGAGGAAGTTTGAGATACATCATATGGTTAAGGATTCTTGATGGTCTGGGACAACAAGGTTGTGGATATACAATATGTGAATTGACATTCCTAGTGACAAACTGTGTATATCTCCAACGGACACTACTTCCTGTACCTTGTGTTTATGAGATCTATACTAATGCCTATATAATGCCTATATAATGTCTACATCATAAAGTTTTTTTTTTATGGTGACAGCATCACAACATGCAACGACCGCATCACGACGCATCCGATTGAGCTAAGACTGCTTCATGACCGATGTACGACACTCCCGACTGCAACGCAACTGTGACACTACTTTTGGCAAGTCGTGAGGCCCGACGACTCGTCGCAGCAGCTCACGAGCGCCCTGAGGAGTCCGGGCTTTGACGGCGAATCAAGGGACGATCGGTGAAAACATGTATTACGACCTTGAGTCGCGCCACGGTCGGCCTTTGAGTCGCTTGTGTATGACAGGGGCTTAAGTCTTGAAATTTCTGGGGACGATCACGTCATACTCTGGTGAACACCTTGTGAACACCCGATGACTTTACTCACCATTGGGAAACCTCCCCAGTTCCTAGGTCTGAATGGTGGCTGAACATGTGCATATTTTACTCTGGCTAAATTCAAACAATTTTACTTCCTTCATTGAATCCTCCGACGTTCAAGGGTTAGGAGAGAACACTACGGAAAGTGGAGTAAATTGGGATTTCCCTTGACTGCTGCACTGGCTTCTCATGACCATCACTGACACGCCTGCTTCAAGGGGTCAGATATGCTAGGACCTCAAGAAAGAACAAACCAACAACGCCAATATTTTGAAGATCACGGTTTGAGTTATTACTTATAGACAGTCAACCAGCCACCTCTTCACCAAGTACACATCTTAAGTACCGTGTGAAACCGGAGACCAAGAGATGGAGTTCCGAGGAATGCAAAGAACCTAAAGAAAGCAGAATATGTTAAAATTGTTTATGTGGAAAGATGTGCACTTTGCCACCACGATGGGGACTGTAAATCTTCTCAAAGGGAAAAAAAATGAGAAAGGAAAACTACAGAATGCAGGGATGAACATCTAACACGATTACAGCAAACGCGTTGTTCAGAGATGATGTTACTTCCCATAAATTGCTTTTTTTTTTTTTTTTTTTTTTTTTTTTTACTAAACAAGATCTGATATAGGAAAAATGAATGTTTGGTCATGACTTACTGCACAGGGGGAGTTCGAGATATGTTGCAAAACTCTGATATTTTTTAAATTCTTGCTGATCTTGAATGTTTTTTGGAGAAAACCCAATCTTTCTGTCTCCCGATTTAGTGTGTATTCCAGTCCATAAAAACTACGAGCAGACTGTGATGATTTGATGAAGACTGGGAAAAACTCCATTACTGAATTGTAGTTCTATTACTGAATTGTAGTTCTAAAACTAATATGAACCCTTTCACGCACGGACTCCAATAGAGTAATTAAATACCATCCTGTACAACGCACCATGATGCACATCGTGTCAAAGAAAGGAGGACACAAGTTTCCCGCCGATGTGTGTCTTATTTTGCTGTTTTTTTTTTTTTTTTACTCAATTCGTGTCATGGTGTGCTTTACAGGTTGTTAAACAATCTAACGACTCAAACCACCTGCGCCTGAGAGGGCGAATATTCAAGGTCTAGAATGGGTAGAATGAACCTGTTGCCCTTGACATATATATTTGGTAAGGTTCATATTCCTCTTGAAGATCCTCCTGTCTTCATACTCTGACTTTTCTGGGTTTGGTGCACTGTGTGTCTATCACCCAGTCCTTTGTTGCCCCATCAGGAGTTTAGGGACGCGGGGTTTTAGTTTCTCTTTCCGACATTTAAGGCACGACTGATCAGTCGTGCCTCTATGAGCGACAGAATGTGAACAATAAACCCTAGTTACTCCTTGGATGTAAACACTTATTGGCCACATCCAGCTGGAGAGCTTTAACTAGGCGTCTGTTGGATAATATGATTATCATTAAATGTAGTAAATCGTTAAAGAGGCTGCAAGAAACCATTTGGCTGGTCACCCAGTCTAGAATAATGTGATGCTATGGCACATCAGCCAGCTGATGGTGGTGGGCTCTCCCATCAGAGTTGCCGAACCTAATCTGACGAAGACATTTATTGTTTACATAGAGTAATATAAGAAATACCACATTAAATACCTTGGGCGTACGGCTATCAGCATGTGGAAGTCAGATTCACTGGTTATAGCTACTTACTGAAATTATATAAAAAAAAAAAATAGGAACTAGGTGCCGACTTTTGACCTTTACATTATTTCATAAGTAAACCATCACGACTGTTAAGTTTTCTTATATTAACACTTTGGCAGCGTAAGTTATAATAAACACGTCTTGAGGGCGAAACAGCTAAATTTTAACACTCCATATTATGTATCTTTACTCTTACCGTAATATTTAATACCTTTATGCACTAAGTACATTCGCAATCTGGGAACACTTCAGATATTACACTACTGGATCAATACACTGTTGAAAGGGCATACCCATATATTTAATACATACCGTGCAATTACAATCATGGTGCAATACATTTTGTCACAAAACTCGAGTTATTTCAACGTCTCTGTTGGCACAAATTTACTAATCCTTACGACCGTACAGACAGACTAAATAACACTGTAGATGACATGTACGCAGTGTACCACTATGACACCCTATAACACTTGGTTATCCATCATCCAAATGCTTATATCCCACCAGGAGCATAGGGACCCGAAGCTCATCTTTGGAGTCGAAATGATTTTAGGCTAGAGTGGCCAGTGCATGTAACTGTAATACAGAATCGAGTCTCATTGTCCCGACTGTTGCATAGCTATGAAAGCGGCACAAAATATCGCGCATGTTAGAGCATTCATCCACCTCATTTGAATGATTTGGCTGTCTCAAAGCTGGCAGTCACCTTACTGAGAGGAGGTCATGAATAAAACAGCATCAACAGCAACAGCAACAACAGTAAAGCTAGATATATCTTGATGCTCTGAACGATATGAAATACTTCATTTTACGCAGATTGATGTCGTTATTGCTTTTACAAAATTATTTGTCAATTGCAGAATATTCAATTCAGCTTAAGAATGACATCACACCATTTAAGAAATAATGTCTCCAACCTTTCATGGGTTCAATATGTAGCTGGTATTACCTGCAAGGCAGGGTCAAGATTCCAAGGGCTGGAATGGTAAGTGAACAAGTCTCTGATTCATTTCACTGAGAATGCTGTTTCAGTGTTCTCCTTATTTTTTCTGAACCCTGCCTCATTGCATCCTTGATATAAAAAATAAAAAGAAGATCGGGATGATATCACTCTTATTCTGCATGCTGGCAAACAACTTTATGCAACATAGAACTTGCCTCTTGTCTGAGAAACAACAGGAAACAATTACAATGGGTACAGTAGCATGTTCTTAACGTGCTTGTTAGTCATGCTCATATTCATATTTGCAATTGTGTCGTTTTAGAAGTTCTTGGGATAATGTACAATGTGGAGAATCTCACTACACCGCTACTCTAACATATGGATGTCACCCTGCACCTCACGTGTGTAACATAGGGAGGCTGAGCACGCCTCCAGGGACATGGTACTGTCCCTTGGTCCTACAAATCATTGTGCCTCCAGGACTTTGTATATAATAGGGCTTAAATATGTGTAGTGAAACTGACTATTTTATATGCATGTGCATGCTGGATGATACAATAGAATTCCTACATGTTCTTTACATGTTGCCTTTTTGACGTTCATTTTGCTCTGAAGTAAAAAATAATAATAAACTACTGATTAACGTGCTATGGCTGCTTGCATATTTACCAACCTTTCCAGGTTACAGAACATATTGTAATATTTTGTAAGGACCACTTGCTTATAATGAGGACAGTTTTAATGGACGAAAACAATACAAGTAATCGGTATACCCCCAGCAGACAAAAACATGGTCCAGTCATGTGTCTCATTCACCACGGTCTTTTCCATCATTTGACTGTGAACTAAGCCTCTCTCTCATTCTGTTTTGCTTGTTGATTACATCCTTAAAAGCGAATTAAAAGCTCACTGACCCTGGCTACATCTACTGAGATATACCGATTACTGGTTTTGAGTGATCATTCTGTGTTAAACATGGTACGAGTATGAGACAAGTGATCTGGGATGTCGGTGAGGGAGTCAGGGGTGGATAGACGGTGTGGTGGGCAGTTGGTACGATGTAGTAGGCGGTGGTGTGATGGGTTGTGGTATGGCCGCACTCACTGGATTCCACCCCACCTGAAGCAGTACCACCAGATAGGTGGCCACGAAAGACCCTATCTACGAAGGGAAAATGCAAGTTAAAGACATATGCAAGTTCTCACACACACACACACACACACACACACGGTCAATAGGACACAACTAGGAGAGCAGTATTCCAGTGAACGCAATAAATGACACTTGGAACCACCTACCAAATAAAGTTTTGTACCTACCAAAGATCCTGTCTTGATGTCCTGTCTTATATATGTAAAAATAAAATCTGGTACCGGGTACGTCTCTCTCTCTCTCTCTCTCTCTCTCTCTCTCTGAAGTTTCTGACTGAATTAAATATCTAACTGCTGACTGACTGCTTAAATGAAGACAGGGAAAAGGAAAAGAGGAAGCAAGAGAGGAGAAAGGAAGGTTGAAAGAATTAACTGACTGACGGAAGTGAAAGTGAAAAAGACTGCATGGGAGAAAAGACGGAAGGAAGGAAGGAAGGGAAGGAGAGAGGAAAGCTGGGAAAAAGGAACTAGGGAAACAACTAGTGACTTATTGACAAAGAAACGAATGAAGGAAGTAAAGAAGGACAGGAAGAAGGAAGGTTAAGAGAAAGAAACAGAAAATAACAAATGTCTGACTGACTGACAAAGAAATGAATGAAAGAAGGACTGACTAAAAAACTTAACTTTGCACCTTACCGAGACCAGTGTACCGTTAGTAAGCGTGTACCATCCACCTATATCCACCTTTCGGTTCTCACGCAGGTACTGAATAAGACGGTACATCTGTAGGCAAAATGGTATATTATGATTATCATCAACGAAGACTATCTCTATTAAATTTGCTGTAATCGTTATACTTCCATTACCTAAGACTCCACACAGGGGTGATTGAACTTCCTACATACTCGGTAACTGCATAGGTTGAACAAATTCTGCCCTGTGATGTATATACTACATTTTGCTATTTGCTCTCTCCAGACAATGTTATTCAGAGCGATGGACGTCTATCGAACTGGGGAGATAGATACATCCAAACTCCTTCACTATCGGAGATCCTTCGCAGATTAAAGAAAATCGTCTGGAGTGAATAGTTTAAGGAAACATAAAGTTGCTTCAGCTTTTGAATCACCCTGAGCCGTCGGTAGTGTATTCGTGATTGCATTTCGTCTGTAAACTATTAGAATAATGGAGACGTCCCCTTCATCACTTTCATCGTCCCGGGTGGTGGGGATCTTGGTATTATGAAAAAAACCTATGGCTTTCTTCAGGGAGGCAAGGTTAGTGGGATTTTTTCAATTGTTGTACTATGTCTGGTTTTGTTTTGATTGTTTTTTTGTTCGAAAAGACTCTCCTCACCTAGATAAAATAGAATGGGGGTGCAGAGAATTGTTAAAAAATGGAGAATGAAGGGCTAAGAAAATGGTTTCATAGGCAAGAGATTTTTTTTTCTTTTGCTTTAAAAATGTTATCATTATAATTTGTCAACTGTTTTTCTCCACAGTAAAGTATTATAATTATTTGGCAATACTTTTTTATGGACATACTTGTTAGAGAATTAAATGAACTTTTCTTCTTATTCCGTTACTCCGATCACGAATTTTCACTGATATACTAGCAACCATCAAATGATTTAATTCAGGACAGACATCATGTAGCTGAAGCTGTTAATAGGGCTAAATTCAACTTCTTCAATCTGAAAAAATATCTCCACAGCTGAATAAATACGTCTGAATATAGCAAAAAAAAAGTAAAACAGAAAAATAAGAGGTCAGGGGAGACGCCATGAGTCGCCAGCTGTGGTGGCCATTTTCATACTTTAGGATTTTGAACCTGTGACAAAATTTTCATCCAATTCCTGGGATACAAGGCCACTGCATCATCCAGGTTACCACAGTTACTTCTGTCCATGTCCTGGGATACAAGGCCACTGCATCATCCAGGTTACCACAGTTACTTCTGTCCATGTCCTGGGATACAAGGCCACTGCATCATCCAGGTTACCACAGTTACTTCTGTCCATGTCCTGGGATACAAGGCCACTGCATCATCCAGGTTACCACAGTTACTTCTGTCCATGTCCTGGGATACAAGGCCACGGCACCATCCAGGATACGACAGTTACTTCTGTCAATATCCTGGGATACAAGGCCACTGCATCATCCAGGTTACCACAGTTACTTCTGTCCATGTCCTGGGATACAAGGCCACAACATCATCCAGGTTACCACAGTTACTTCTGTCCATGTCCTGGGATACAAGGCCGCATCATCATCCAGGTTACCACAGTTACTCCTGTCCATGTCCTGGGATACAAGGCCGCATCATCATCCAGGTTACCACAGTTACTTCTGTCAATATCCTGAGATGTTATCTTGGCATGGCCAGTACATTATCCAGGTTACCACAGTTATCTCTTCTATGTTTTACCCTTGACACTCATTATATACCAACCTATAGAGGGTAGACTGACACCTGAGTCGCGTGACGCCAGCTGCCCACACCAGGACCTAAACCCTGGCGCTAACAGGCTGGCATAGTCGCAGTCAGAGGCACTGACCACTCAGCCACTGGAGTGAACAGGTTATAATGCAAGTGGTCGATAACTAAAAAACATCATGGCTTTCTAAACGTACTCATGTGATGTCTACTTAACAGATCATGAGGTAAATGCAGAGGTCAGTGAGACATGGTACAGTACCTAGCTGTGCAATTATGTTGTCGAGCAAGACGATATCTCTCTCTCTCTCTCTCTCTCTCTCTCTCTCTCTCTCTCTCTCTCTCTCTCTCTCTCTCTCTCTCTCTCTCTCTCTCTCTCTCTCTCTCTCTCTCAACGGTATATTAATCTAGATTAGAGTATTTATCATATCCCCTATCACCTGCCATTCCCCCCGCTACCCACCTGAGCCTTGACCTCAGCGTTGTTCATCCTGGCACTGGCACGTCTCAGAGTTTTGATGGCATCGTCTACCTGCAAAGCATATCATTATCGTCACCACAATCATCATCATTATTATTACTGCCATCATCCTCACCACCACCATAAATATCATCCTCATTATTATCATCGCCATTATATTCCTCCTCCTCCTTATCATCATCATCATCATCATCATCATCATCATCATCATCATCATCATCATCATCATTATTATTATTATTATTATAATTATTATAAATTTTTTATTATCTGAATTATTGTCTTTATCATCATCATCATCATCATCATTATTATCAGTATTATTCTCACCATTAATATCATTATCACTATCGTCAATATTGTCATTATCATCGTTACCCTCATCATCATCCTTCGCTTGATTATCATCATCATTCCTAATGGCATCATCGTTATCAGCGCCATCATTATTCTTATCATCATCATCACCATCTTATTATCATCACCATTATCATTATATTTTTATCTTTACTATCATCATTATCAGTATCATCACCAGGTTCAAAAAGGCGTACTCTTAGTGATGCCATGGCCTGTAATTTATGTGCTCTGGCCTATATTTTGGTAGGCTAAAACTCCCCAGCACCTTTTCCTAAGCGATTTATTTTGCGATCCTGCTGATTTATATCATTTTATACCTTATGCGGAGTTTGACGATTTTAGAATGATTTAAGACGCACATAAGAGTCTAGTAACGTATAATATGCAACATAAATTAGGTTACTTCGGAAAAGATGTTAGGGAACTTCCTTACCCTACAAGACAACGAACTTGGAAGCTTAGTAGCACCTCTTTCCTAGCAATACATTTTCTATACTAACCACATAGTTTACGTGAAAGACACAGAAGAGTATATCGAGATGTAATGTGTAAACTAAATTTCTAAAAACGTGTGCAATTACATGCCAAATACCACTTTGCATATTCCCCTATGCGCAAAAAACTACCAGAACATCTACTGGCACAGCACACCCGGGGACATGAGATCATACTACATTTTCATCAAACACTTATTAGAATCTTACCCTGTATTATGAAAATTTAGTTGGACTCCGAAGACCGCATCACTGGGTATCGGAATTCATTGCTCACCGGCCCTTTATTAATCGTAAGGAAATGATTCGATATTTATGTCTCCGAGTGTACACATTCTCCTACTGATTGTTAGAACTTCTCGACTGTACAAAATCGTCTTCTGATTTCTAGAAGCACCATTAGGTAAAAAGCTGTCTACTCGAAATAATTTTGAAGCCCCTGACTACAGACCTCCATTTCATCAAGTTTGGCACCATTAGCGATGCCGTCAACGCCTGTAGTGTTGATGTAAATCCTCTGCACTAGGTGAACCTTTATTTATTACCTTGAGAACCAATATAAACATAATACAAAAAGATATATCTAGTACTGAGGACCTTTATCAATGCTACAGGTGTTGATGACCTCACTGATATGGTGCCAAAGTTGGTGAAATGGAGTATAGTATTTCTCTCAGCCGAAGAGAATCGTCTAAGGTGATCCCCAAAAGTACTCCCAGGTGTACCAGCAGCAGTGACGCGGATATTGGCACAACTTTTGAAGTCTATGGATACAATGGTTTCTATCAGCTGAACGTAATTTTTCTGTGCTTGCTTTATTAGTTTCAGATGCACCAACAACAGCAAAAAGGTTCAACTCAGCACACAGAATCAGACACGGCACAACAGTTTACCTGTGTGTGTGTGTGTGTGTGTGTGTGTGTGTGTGTGTGTGTGATGTTATTCCTTACTTCTGTTTGTTTGTTTGTGTGTGTGTGTGTGTGTGTGTGTGTGTGTGTGTGTGTGTGTGTGTGTGTGTGTGTGTGTGTGTGTGTGTGTGTTGTTATGAAGCTTCGTCATTTATATGGCGATGCTATTTGTTTTATTATTATTATTATTATTATTATTATTATTATTATTATTATTATTATTATTTTTCTTTGCACGTTTTTTCTTAAATTTTGATTACAGGTATATTACACAGGAAGGTACCCCAGGGTAACCCAAGTACTTGTGCGAAATATAAATTACCTTGACCTATTTTTGAAGTCATATACTCTGTTTTGGGGCCAAAATTGCATATCTGAATTTAAATAACATAAACTAATTGACATACAGCAGTTTGGTTGAAAATCCTATGATAAAAATTTTGCATAGAATTTTGGCTGAATATTTTGCCATTTAGCCTAATGATGGAAAGTACCGAATTCAAATCTGCTCTGCGTTTTGTTTGTCGCACATTTTAGAAAAAAAAAACCGAAACCGTAAAGCTGTAACTTTACAGAACTCTCGTTGTGGTCTTTCTTATTATCTGAAAGGAATATGGCTACAGTGTAGCATACAGTAAGCCAGTTATAGAAACAACTGTAAAATGTACCAACCCGTTCTTCCACACCTTTGTCTTCAGATCTTATTGGTATTACACAAGAAGATAATTTAGGTTAGTCTAAGTGCATGTTCCAAATATGAATGATCTTGAAACACTTTAAAAGTTCACAGACTTGTTTATGGTGCCAAAATTTCATACTTTATATATTATAAATAGTTATGACGAAGCTTCCTTATTGTGGCTACACAATAAGTATATAAGTAACGAATTTTTATTTTTCTTTGCCATTTTTTTTCTTAGATCTTGATGATATTATATTAAAGGGCACCCTAAGGTAACTCAAGTACTTGTGCGAAATACAAATGACCTTGACCTATTTTTGAAGGGCAAATACTAATTTTTTGTGCAAATATTGCATTTTTGAAATTAAGATACCTCGTAAACTATTTGCGATACAACTATTTTCTTTTTAATCCTGTGATATAACAGTTCGCAGAGAAATTTGGCTGAATATTTTGTTACTTAGCCTAGTGGAACTCACCGAATTCAAATTTGCTCAGTATTCTCTTTGTAACACGTTTTAGAGAAAACCACAAAAACTGTAAAGCTGAAACTTTACAGAAATATAGCTGTAGTCCCTCTCATTTCATGAAAGATATATAGTTATAGTTAATGATACAGTTAGCCAGTTATTGAAAGAAATGTAAAATGTATCCATGCTTACTGACAATCAATATCACAAATACTTACGGCGAAGCTTCCTTATTGTCGCTACCCCAGTAGGTAAATAGGTAACTAGTTAGTATTATTCCTTACACTTTTGTGTGTGTGTGTGTGTGTGTGTGTGTGTGTGTGTGTGTGTGTGTGTGTGTGTGTGTGTTTTCTTACCCATTATGCGTTTTTGTGTGTGTTTGTGTGGGTTTTGTTCCTTTCAACATTATGTGTGTGTGTGTGTGTGTGTGTGTGTGTGTGTGTGTGTGTGTGTGTGTGTTCAATGAATAACTTACCAGCAATTATGAAATACTGTTTACCTGCTATGATGAGGATAGGGAGCGTTCAATACAGTAACCCATTTTTTTTTTTGCTTCCTTCATGCAACTTTCTCTTCAACGAAATGGTATCTTTTACCCTGTGCCTCCTTTCAGTGCGATAACCATACATTTTACTCCTGTTGTCTTCATGCGACTATTTTTCTCTGCTACGAAGGCTGAAAGAAACATGATACTCTTTAGATACGCTCGCTTTACGATAACGCCTTTGATATATTATTATTGCTTTCTTCAGACGACTTTGCAACGGTAAGACCTCTTGCACTGAAGGCATTGTACAATGAACTTTTTTTTTTTTCCGGTTCCCTGCAAACGACTTTTCTTTGCTTTGGAAAAGACAATTGTACTGAAGAAGTTCCAAATGATATCCATAACTTTTTCAGTAATACAAGTGCTCGTGGGCCCTTTAGGCCCTCTCGCACTTGCTCCTGCGGAGAGCTCTCGCGCTGCGCTCTTGCCTTCTCGTGTTTCACACTTATTTCCTCGTGATTCTCACTCGTTTCCTCGCGCTTTGCGCGCGCGTTGTGATCATTTCAAGTAATTCGAGTCACGTTTATGTGCTGTTCTAGTCTAACGTTCACTATCGGCCGTCAAGGCGACATTGAAGGGCCCATGATGGTCCGTTTATGTGCTGTTCTAGTCTAACGTTGTCACTTGGATTTTTTGCAGCTAACCAGTTGATCGTGTTATCCCAGCTTCGGGAATGGAACCCAAGTTGTCCACACGCAAGTCCGAGATATTAACCACTCGGCCACGGCAACCGACCTGGTGCCGGGAGCGGCGTTTTTTAGTCAAACTTTGATCACTCATTAAATATAGAAAAAGTTTTTAAATCGTGATGGGACCAAGTTTTATCACATCAGCGAATTTTTTGCGATTTATGTGCCAGTTTTGGTGCGATTTGAATGTGTATTTTTGGCTGCCCAAAATACACACACACACACACACGCACACACACACACACACACACACACACACACACACGGCTACTGCTATACCGTAGTATATTAGATAAACTATCCATTGTTTTTGCTTCCTTCCTTATTGTGGAATGAGAAGATCTCAAGAAGAAGAATGTATAAGGTATCTCTGTATCTGTTTACTGTTTTTATCATCCAGTCCTTCATGGCTCATGAGGATGGTAGGAGCCTGGGGCTAGGCTACTCCGTTCAGACATTTAAGATGAGTGACCAGCTCCTCCGTCCTCCGCAGCATTATGTAAACAACAAACTCCTACCACATCTTGGATGCCACATGAAATCTGAGAATCTTAACCCACTGGATTGCCAGGCGTGCATTTGGTTATATGGTTATTAGCCTACTCGTCAATGTAATGAATGGCAACAAGGGTTACAAGAATCCATCTGGCTACTAATTTAATTTGAAGTTGTCTGAAAATAGTAGATATAGAGGGAGTCTGTGATTGGGGTAATAATAATCATCATCATCATCATCATCATCATCATCATCATCATCATCATCATCATTATCATCATCATCATCGTCGTCGTCGTCGTCGTTTTTATTCCCTTTTGCACCTATGTGAGAGGGGATCCAAAAACAGAGAGAAAACATATTAATATTAATAATTACTATTAATGATTTCACTCTCTTCTGAAATGTCAGGACCAACTTACCTAGCCCAGAGCTCCTACGCTTCTCATGGGCAAAGTAGGATTGGATGATGGCATGGCATGACTTAAGTATCAGAAAATTTGTAGCTGGTGCATGGTAATAAGAATAAGAATGGTGATGGTAATGTTGAACAACAACAACAACAACAACAACATCACCCTGCTTCTTACCTGGTTCGTATAACACTGCGATGTGTTGCAGATGAAGTAGACAGCTAATACACTCTGCAAAACGTACATGAAGTAGAAGCTGTGACCCATGAAGATTATGAAGGTAGAGATGATGGTGAGGATGACGCAGTAGGTGCACTGCACTGTGAGCACCAGACCGAAGCAGTGAACGAAAGCTTCAGTTGCGTCCTCAGCCTTGTGAACAGCAGAAAATAAATAGAACGATGAGCAAATGGTAAAATATTTTTGTGTCTAAGATTTCCTGTTCATATTTCTATCTGCGTCAAATTCTTAGTCGTCGCGTCTGGTACTGATTATTCTAGATAAAAATGTTGCCACTAGTAGAATCATATTTATAATAATAATAATAATAATAATAATAATAATAATTAGTAAGTCCTCGACAGTATTCATGACAGTATTGTCAGTGATAACTACATCGCTGAAAGACCGAGAGAAACCCTGGCATGCCGTGAGGAAAGTTATGGATTTGGAAGAAAAAAATTAAACCCCGTGTTGCTTGGTGAAAAGAGATTATAAACCATGCTTAGAAACCTTCTTTAACTTCTGTGAAAGATTACTTCTCTGTAACTATATTTTTATTGCTACCATACACTTCATAATCCTTTATTAGGTAGAACTGGAAAAGAGAACACGTTTATTATCTTTGTCCTCATCCCTGAGGCTACCATACACTACTGTCAGAGTAGACTAAATGTTAAAGTGAAAATTAATATAAAAACAGAATGATTTATATGAATAATCTGTGGAAACTTGCCATCCTGAGAAATAGTTTAAATACATACATACACACACACACACACACACACACACACACACACACACATATATATATATATATATGTGTGTGTGTGTGTGTGTGTGTGTAATGGCACAGAGTAAATTTTAAAAGAGAAGCCGCACAACGTCTATGAGAGGGCTTAGATACATGTGAAATTTTCAGCTCTCCTGCCAAATCATTATATTGTCGTAAGAAAGACGTATGATTTAATGTAATTTGCCTTAACATTGAGGAAAAAAAAGAAAAGAATCTTGTAAAACTTTGTCAGAAGGCACTGATTTGGCAGAACTGAAAATTTCACGCTTATCTAGGCCGTCTGATCACTGATAAGACTTCTTAAGGCCTGATTTTAAATTGATCTCTGGAATTAGCCTAGTTATATAAGTAATTATTTTTTTATTTAAGGAACCTTACCGTCAGAAACGGTTTCTGTAAGACTTATAATTAAAAATACATCATTGCTGATGAATGCTCTCAGACAACCAGTTAGCCGCCAGCTTTCAGCAACTTAAAGGTCTTCTCTTTTCAGCACAGGTCGAATTGTCTATAATGTCTTCCTCGATTTACCTGAAAATTACTGTGCAAGTGCAGTATCTGGACCAGGTTTTTCGATATAGCTTTCCAAGATTTTCGCCATAGACCTGAATAATTTTAAGGTCCAAGATGTAAAAATAAATGAGAAAATAAATAAAAACGGGTGCATAACTATTACAAAAATGGGCAGGCAACCAGGCACCAACATATCCATCTCAATAAAGACACTTGTTCTGTTTGGCTTTGAATGTGATTAGGCTACAGTATCCGAAAAGTGCAATTCGAATATGCTTATTAGTTTATTTGCTCTGAGATTCTATTTAACTGAGCTTCAGGTACATACATATACACGTAGTGTAATTTTGTATTAGCCACAGGTATTTCCTCGCTCATGTTGCTTCTGTACTTTCTTTTCTATTTTTGTCATCTCCAGTTTTATTCAGCTAACGAGACTTACTGAGCCTGAGGGGTTAAGCACAACCTTCATTAACCTCTTCAGTATCAGAGGTCTAACTGAATAAAATAGACTGGTGGTAAAGGGTGACATTTAAAATACGTCATTCAACTAAAATGATTGGAATCCTTGATAAATAAGAACTCTGGTCTGTCACATGATGTAGTTGGGTTGAAATCTTACCAGGCTTCACCACTTCAGACCTATCACGTATTTTGTACTTTATGTCATAATTATCACAAGATATTCAATTTAGGAAGGATCGCGAGTAGTGAAAAGGATTTATTAAGGCTAAATATACCCCCACCCAGCAGACAAGGAATGGTATTCCCTAAGGAGAACAGAAACATACAGATGAAGAATACACTAGCTGCAAGAATATATGTTACACGATCATAGGGTTTAACTCTGACTTCACTCACTGTACTGTGATATAGAAAGTCCTCATCATAATGTATTTGGCATTTTCTGCGTTCACTTTTGCTATTAACTCCACAACAATTTACAGAAAATTTGCCTGTTTAATCTGCCTCCTTTTCAATAAAATGAAATTGCTAGTTGTCTCCAGTGTACAGAACCAGTAGCATGGCAAATATTGAGATATTCTGGACTACATCACTGGGAAATAAAGAAAATAAAGGCAGACTAAGTGTTTTATCCCATCTATTTTTAAGCTGAGACACATGGTATGTTTCTCTGCTCGTAGATCGTAGATCATTCTCTCTGTTGATGCGTCAAGGAGGAAGGTGACAGACATGCCCTAATTGTGACACAGTAGAATAGTGTGCAGACCTTGTCACAGACTGTAAAAGAATTACACACACCTTTGGAAGACTTGTTTACTGGGTAGATTTAAAAGTTTTGGCCAGAGTTGGTCCCATTAGTGTGGCCGTAACAGTTGTGTCTCCTTAATAAACAGCTTCTCCGAGCGCGGGTGTAATTCTTCCATTTGAACAGTTCACTGCATTGCGATATCATTTTGACATATTGCAGGGTGATTCGGTAGCTGAACTTCCATATCTTTTGTACCGCTGGGACGGCTTACGCTGGAGGTGGGAGGAGCACAGACGTCTAGGATGCTTCTTGACATTATTAATCAATAGCGCAGTCAGAAAAAAGACTATAAAGAATGAAATCTGTTACGGAAAGTAGAAAATTATGCAGGGTAGACACTGGTATATATGACCGATCCGTCCCCGAAACAAACAAGAAAAAGACTGTGATGGGTAATATGCATTATGGACCAAAGTGTACATGCTGCTATCTTACCTGTATGAGCTGCTGTTCCAGATGATTAACTTTAGCGATGATGGAGGTCAGGTCAGTAGTGGGTGGGGTGAGTTCCTGACTTGGTGTCCAGCCAGCCGGCTCGGCCAAAGCTAACTCTGTGCTCACTGTTATATGAATCCCAATGAATCTCAAAATCTCTTTGTAGAGTAATAATGTCATAATAAACTCTGCCGTTAATGCAGCCAGACCGATAACGACAAATAGAGTCTCTGTTGCATACTTGAGAATGAACAGGGAAGAACACATCGCTAAAGAACACGTGGCCCAGGCGGTCAGTATTAACAGTAGTGTCTGGTGGTCAAAGAACTTGGGGGTTTTGTTAATGGCGGCTTTTATGGCAGGTGGGGAGTTTCCAACGTATAGGTCAGCAAGGAGTGTCAGGAGACACGCCATTCGAGGGCTGACATACAGATATAGGGTGTAAATCAATGCACCGGTCATTGCGGTAATTGCACCGACCACTTGCGAGATCATTTCACCTATAAGCTGAAGTTGCATTGGCAATACCCAAGACAATTGGAGGATGGTTTCAGAGAGGACAATGAAACGTGTGAAGACTGACCACAGGCAAAGGGCGACACTGAAGCGAGGCAGATATGATTGACCCCAAAACTTGCCAGGTCGTGGTAAAGACATGGGTTGAGGTGGAGATTCGGGTCGTCCTAGACACTCAAGATGATCTAGAGATTGACACCGTACCAACCGGTAAGGGAAGGATCCTCCACACTGAAGACATCTCACAAGTCGCCACACCCTCCTCAGTGGATCCTGGTGAGAGACCATTGCGTACAGGGAAGACAAAACTCTTAAATGTGCCGAACCTGTTTCTCCTGCACGGTGACGTTTCTTTTTGGCAACACGGAATTTAGTAACAAAAAGATAATGTCCTGCAGGTGGTGTCTCTTAGCTAAGGCTTCTCCAAAGTAACTGGCCAGGTTACGTCTCTCACATAGCCCAGGTAACAATATCACTCGCCTACATAACACGACAGGTGATGTTAGTTTTTAGCTAACATTTGTTCCAGATAACGTCTGCTTTAGGCAATGTATTACTCAGAAATAACAGGCCAGGTGAAGTCTTTCCAAGTGACGTCTGTTCCTGGTGACGCGTCCCTCTCAATTACCAGGCCGTTGTGCTGAAACGACCTTCGATTTCTTTACGTTGTTAAACTGGATAGTCTTCAAATATTTGTCCGAGTGATTATTTCATAACCACTAAGTTTGTTGATGTTTGTAAAACCTCCTCCTCCTCCTCCTCCTCCTCCTCCTCCTGCTCCTCCTCCTCCTGCTCCTCCTCCTCCTCTTCCTCCTCCTTCCGTTTTTCTTTTTCTTCCTCTTTGTAATTTCATTATTGTAGGTCAAAGAATAGTAATTCTTTTTTATTACCATCATCTTCTTCATCATCATCATCATCATAATGGATATCTTGCCATCACCATGTTTACCATCATTATTATCATTATAATAAAGAAAAATATACTGTATATAGAAAACACGCAGCATGAAGAAAGAAATCAATCGTAAAATACTATAGCTGGTTACGAGGGAATGATAATTTCATACTATCCAAGTATAGTTTTTATACATACAGTATATATATTTATGTAGAAGAGGAAGATGAGAAAGGGGTCGATTTTTGTTGCAAGTAATCGACAGGTGAAGTGTGGATATTTTTACACCTTTGAGCACGAAGTAGGTCGGGTGTATTGTCTTACCCAACGTGCATGCGTGTGTGTGTGTGTGTGTGTGTGTGTGTGTGTGTGTGTGTGTGTGTTCGTTCCTTTGTGGCGGTCTGTGTGGTACCAGTATAACTTTAATACCTTTGATCCGAAGTCAACAGAACAAGGTAGAACGATTGATTAGTATTCAGAACAACTAATCAAAGGTCAGGGGCATATATCCAGATTAAGTAGAGTAGTTTTGATCCAATTTAACCAAAACTTGTTGGAAATGTCAAGAGTAATGCAGGGAGTGTTGGAATTCGATTTTCAGAGAATCAACCAACGGTCAAGGTTACGAGGCAAGGTCAAAGTTTAGCTAGTGTGTGAGTGTGTGTGAACAATATGCTTAAAACAGTACTGATCATATTTGAATCAAGCTTGGCGGAAGTGTGGAGGGTCAGCCAAGGGACTGGACCATTGCTTGTGAGAACAGTAAGTCGTGGGTCATGGTCACATGGGAAGGTCAGCTTAAATACTTTTATCGAATTTACACCAAACTTGTTAGATTTCAAGGTACTGCCGACTCTCTGTGTAAGTCTTCAGCAGCGAGGATTTCGGCCAACCCTGCAGCCCACACTCCTCCTATCTGAAGATGAAGGTGGGAGGGAGGTGGTTGAGGAACTTTAGTACCAACAGGAAGTCCTCCATCCATGTACCTCGGTTCGGTGCCACCACACCAGTGTCCATTTTCAAAACCTATGAGAGGGTTAAATGTTAAAAATCAAAGTTTTTTTCTAAGGAGGATAAGGCCCCCCCAAAAAAAAATAAAAATAAAATAAATAAATAAATAAAATGTAGCACACGCCTCTCACATTATATGGCGTCTACAACGTGGCAAAAAACTTTTCGTCGTCAAAAAATTCTCTTAAAAAAAGCTAACATTGTGCACACGGCAAGCTGCAGCTCTTTAATCTGCAAGTCTCTAAGACTTGAATCTGAACAAGCGAACTAAATTAACCATTTTAGACCGAGTGGGTGAATGAAATACTATGAATCACAAAAGTATCGGTGCACAGGGGGTTTGATGGGTACCGGAAACGTTCGATCAACTGCTGATACATTACCAACTTGTCATTGTGTATGAACAAAGCTTGTTTATATAAACATAACATTTGCTATATGTTTGCAAGAGGATATTGCTAGTTGGTGATATGTAACACCTCCCGACATCAGGGCTACCAACGTGTGGTAGGTCGGACACTAAAGGCCGGTTCACACGAGCAAAATCGCGGCCGTTTTTTGCCGGAATTTGCTTCCCGGTAGAAATTCCGGCCGCTTTTTTCGCCGGTATGTAGAGACCAACATGTCGGTCTTTTTTTGTCGGAATCGGGAGAAAGAAGCCGGGCCGATTTAAATGGAAGCACCGAACAAGGCAAAGCTCTGGGAACGAAGACGAATACGACATCTTGTTTACACTACTACCACAACTAATCTCACTTTAGCGTTCATTCCAGTGTGGGTGTATCTGATATGAGCATGAGTATAAAAGTATGATTATTTAAGTATGAGTTAAAGGTAAAGGAATCCTGTACATGATTTATGCTTAAGAAAATTTATGCATACGGCCCCTGAAGCCACCGGAAAGCTGAGTGGCAGTAAAGGCCTATTCACAGGAGCTAAATCGCGGCCGTGAGGGCTCATCTTGAAGTTGGAAAAGTGCAAGAGCCGCACACCTACTACGAGTACGGTGGTCCATCTTTGTAAACACTGTTGTCGCGTTCCTGCCTCTGCAATCCCCGTACGTGTGAACACCTTTCCGGGAGAAATGCCGAAAATCGGCATTTTTTCCCCGCAAATCGGCGAAAAAAAACGGCCGCGATTCAGCTCGTGTGAACCGGCCTTAATATTTCAGTGACCTTCCTTCTGTAGTCCCAAATGTTTCACGCATATTGTGCGCCGATACTTTTGTGACCCAGTCTACATATGTCTATATATCTATATCCGTATCTGTATTTATCTATCTATCTATCTGTCTATACAATATATATATATATATATATATATATATATATATATATATATTGTTACGGAACAGAGAAAGATAATGTACACTTTAAGTGAGAATACTAAAAATCGTAAAGTTCCAGGTTCAAAACAAAAGAGTTAGGTAAAATTACAAGTTAAAGTTTAATGCTCAAACTAACAACAAAACATTCAGGACTCATAAGGATAATGTAATGGCAAAAAACAGGTTAAATATATGGTTAACTGCAATAGCCTCTATTAACACGAAATTAGCAAAAGTAAATTTATCTAAGTGAGCCCTGACAAAATGACAATACCAGATAATACTCAGTGAATGCAAGATATATTATTACAGATACAAAATATTATTAATAAGGGCTGACACCCAAAACACATGAATCACAAAAACCTCACTAGGCCCAAGAATTAACACTTTACGCTACACAGTACAAGAAAAAATGCAATAACAGTTATACTCAAATTACACAGCTGCTAGATGGTTGGAGACTTCCTGAGCGCTCACAATAATAACAACTGTACAGGGGAGGACAGAGATGTGAACAAAATGAGGAGCAGATCTAAGTGGCAATAATGCAGAGACTGAGCTCATTATATAGGGGCCGGCAGAGCTTGATACAACTTGTAAGAAGGACGCGCAAATGAAGCCAGAGGGGACAAAGAGTTGACACTCCTGCTCTGAACAACAGAAAGAACGACTTACTCTACTGTAAGGGAGGACGGGGGGAGTGAGGTAGAACACGCTCGTGATCAAACATGCAGCATACTGTACGTTAGAATTACACAAAGGATGATGAAATCATAGGCTATGTAACACCTCCCCACAAAGAAAAAGAAATTTACAAAGGAAATTTCTTATTGCTCTAAAACAATCAGTCTAAAGTCTAGATAAGCAATCTGCAATAACATTTTCTTTCCCCTTGACATGTTGTATGGCTAATGAATACTCCTGAAGAAGTAGACTCCATCTTGTCAATCTCTGATTTTTATCTTTAAACTTACTAAGGAATTTCAGTGGGTTATGATCGGTATAAATGACTATGGGGTCAAAACCAGAACACAAATAAAATGAAAAATGCTGTAAACCCAAAATCAAGGCCAAAAGCTCTTTCTCAATAGTTGAGAAGTTCTTTTGAGGTGGAGTGAACTTCTTACTGTAATAAGATACAGGGTGTTCAATACCCTGATCATCCTCTTGCAGTAAAACAGCCCCAGCTCCTGTATCACTTGCATCAACAGCCATCTTAAAAGGCTTAGCAAAATTTGGAGTAGCGAGCACTGGCTGACTTAATAGGATAGCTTTAAGTTTGTTGAAAGAGGATTCACAGTTATCGGTCCAGACAAATTTAACTCCCTTTTTCAGTAGGTCTGTAAGTGGTGATACAAGAATTGAAAAGTTAAGAACAAATCTCCTGTAATAACCTACCATTCCCAAAAATCTTTGTAGCTCTTTCCTATTTTTAGGTCTGGGAAGATCACTTATAACCTGAACCTTAGCTCCTGGTGGTGCAACATGTCCATCACCAAATACATACCCAAGGTACTGAACTTTAGCTTGACCAAACTCACACTTTGATAAATTAGCTACAAGATTAGCCTGAACCAAACGGTCAAGAAATTTACTGACATGGCATAGGTGATCTTTCCAGTTGTCACTGAAGATTAATACATCATCAATATAAACAACACACCCTGCCAAACCCTCTGTTACAACATTCATGAGCTTCTGAAATGTGGCTGGTGCATTCTTCATACCATATGGCATTACAGAACATGCAAAAGTCTTTCCTAGTGTTACAAAACATGAGATCTCCCTAGCACGTTCAGTCATAGGTACTTGCCAGTATCCCTTTAACAAATCAAACTTACTTATGTACCTAGCCTTTCCGATCTTGTCTATGCAATCTTCCACGCGAGGGAGAGGCTAAGTGTCTGTTTTGGTTATCTGATTAACACGTCTGTAGTCGATGCAAAGCCGCTGTGACCAGCCTGGCTTAGGGACTAGAGTGACAGGAGAACTCCACTCGCTCTGACAGGGCTCAATCATCTTGTGGTCCAACAGGTAGCCAAGCTCCTTCTGGATGAGAGGAACTTTCACTGGGTTCACACGGTAAGGAGGCAGTTTAATTGGCTTTGCGTCTCCAACATCGACATCATGCATCAACACAGTGGTTCTTCCTGGAGTGGCACGGAACACTTGCGGGTACTCCTGCAGTAATGCCGAAAACTCCTGCCTTTCCTCGGGAGGTAGATGAGAAAGCTTAGTCTGGAGATCGTTCATGATATCAGGATTCTTCCCCAAACTATCACTCAGGCTCATACTGCATGGGAGAGCTTCACTTGCAGACTCGGGTGGAACAGCTACAGTGCAGACTGGGTTATTTTCGTCCCGCCTGTGATATAACTTTAGCATGTTGATGTGACAAAGTTGCTTGTTCTTTCTACGATCTGGTGTGGCGATGACATAGTTGACATCACTGAGTTTCTTCTCCATGAAATAAGGACCACTAAACTTGGCTTGAAGAGGTTGCCCATGAACCGGTAGCAGAATCAAAACCTGATCTCCTGGCTGAAAGTGGCGTAACCTTGACTTCTTATCATACCAAGTCTTCATCTTCTCCTGAGCAGCTCCTAAATTCTCTCTCGCCAGCTGTAAAGCAGTGGACAGCCGTTCTTTGAACTTCATCACATACTCCAGCAGGTTGACGTCATCTTCCTCCGACAGCCAGCATTCCTTGAGTAGCTTAAGGGGTCCTCTTACTTCATGGCCAAACAGTAGTTCAAAAGGTGAGAAGCCCAGTGATTCATTTGGAGATTCTCTTGCGGCAAACACAACGAATGGAAGACCTTTATCCCAGTCTTTCTGATGTTCCAAACAGTATTTCTTGAGCATCGATTTGAGTGTTTGATGGTATCTCTCCAACGCTCCTTGGGTCTGGGGATGGTAAGCTGAAAACGTAATCTGGGTGATGCCCAACTCTTTCAGAGACTGCTTGAAAACATTTGACATGAAATTACTTCCCCGGTCTGACTGTACCTCCTTGGGCAGACCAAACTTTGTGAAGAACCCTAGCATTTCCTTAACCACGTTCTTTGCTGAGATATTTGTAAGTGGAATGGCTTCAGGATAACGAGTAGCCATATCAATCAGGGTCAACACATAAGAAAATCCTGAAGAAGTCTTAGGAAGAGGGCCCACAATATCCACCAACACACGGGTGAATGGCGCCTCAAAAGGAGGAATGGGAACTAGAGGTGCAACCTTTTCGGTCTGATTACACTTCCCCACAACTTGACAGGTGTGACAAGACTTACAATACCAGGAAACATCCCTGAAGATACCTGGCCAGTAGAAGTGTTTCAAAATGCGTGCCACAGTCTTCCTCACTCCCAAGTGTCCTGCCAAACTGGAATCATGAGCCACTCTAATGATATCCTGCCTACAAACACGAGGGATGACAACTTGATGTACAACCTCCCATTCACAGTCGGCTGATGCTGTTGGGGGTCTCCACTTCCTCATAAGTACTCCTGACTTTATATAATAACAAGTAGAAGCACCAGCTGACTCTTCATCACTGCAAGCAGAGTTAGCTAGACCTTTCAACTCAGGGTCAGCAACCTGCAACTCAACCAACTCTTGACGAGACAAATTATCAACACTACGGGGTACTGCCTCATCTGGTGAGTGGTCCAAATTAGCAAGAAAAGGGTCAGCTAGGATAACATCATCATCATCATCATTATCCTCTAAGTCACCAGTAACTTTAGACTTAGCCCTAGTGACAGCACATGCAGGGAACACATCAGGGACATCACAATCCCGGGCCGCAGCCACTGGCTCACTAGACAACTGAGGAGCTGGACACACTTGACTTCCACCAATATCATTTCCAAGTAAGAAAGTTACACCTGACACTGGGAGTGTCTCAACCAACCCAACCATAACGGAACCAGTAACAAAACCAGACTCTAAATTCACTCTGCACAGAGGGACAGAGAAGTAATTATTCCCTACACCTTGTAAGATTACAGTTTCATCAGAGGAATTAACATTAGAGCCTAGAACACTGGTCAGCATAAGGGATTGGCAAGCACCTGTATCACGATATATTTTAACTGATTTCCTGTCATTACTGTCCAGAGGACTGACAAAACCATCAGACAGAATTAGCACATGAACTCTTGAGAGTGTCACCCACGTTACTGCTCAAAAGAGGAGCTTCATCATGAGAATTTAATTTTCCCCTCAAAGCAGGTTCAGTTAACTCAGTTAAAGAATTCTGGGAACTCTCAAGAGTGGACACTAGACCAATTGACTGAATATTTAAAGACTCCTTTTTGTTCACATCACGCTGTCTCCTGAAACATTTCTCCGTAGTATGACCAAGCTTACTACAATAAGTACATTTACTTTTCTGAAATCTAGAGGTGAAGCTGGTATTTACTTCCTGAGAAACATCATCTTTATTCTCCTTCCTGTTACCTGTACTCTGAGTAGAGGCAACGTACTTACTCTCAGCTTTCCTTCTTTCTCTAGAATATCTCTTGTGAGTGAGAACATATTCATCAGCTAAAACTGCAGCATCAGACAAATTATCTATTCTTTTCTTATCAAGATATAGGCTTACATCTTTGCTAATACACCTTTTGAAGTCCTCCAGCAAAATCATCTGCTTAAATTTACCAAAATCAGAATCCACATTCTTAGAATTTAACCACTGCTCTAACAGATCTTCTTTGATTTTTGCATACTCAACATGGGATTGCTTATCTTGCTTATAAGTTGTCCTAAATTTTACTCTATAGGCTTCAGGAACAAGCTCATAGGCCTTAAGAATCAAGCTCTTAACTACATCATAATCATCACATTGATCCTGCGGTAAAGATGCATAAGTTACTTGAGCTTTACCGGTGAGAACAGTTTGAAGGAGTACTGCCCAATACTTTTTGGGCCAATTAAAACCTGTAGCTACCCTCTCAAACAACTAAAAATACATTGTTAAATCAGATTCATTAAAAGGAGGGACAAGTTTAACATTTTTAGCCACATCAAAATCATCAGAGCTAGATGATCCAGTTCCACCTTGTTTCATGCGATACTCATGGTCTGCCTGAATCCTGGCAAGTTCAACTTGTGCCTGAAACTCAGCCTCCTTAGCACGAGCCTGAAACTCAGCCTCCTTAGCATTTGCCTGAAAATCAGCCTCCTTAGCACGGGCCTCCTGCAGGGCTAGCTGTAACTTAGCTAATTCAATCTGCGTTTGCTCATTTCGAGGAGTTACATTAAACAAGCTTTCATTAATCATGTCAACAATTTGATCTTTAGAATGATGAGAGCGAACAGCAATTCCCAATTGTTGAGCAACAAGCTTAAGTTCATTCTTTGTTCTGTTTTCTACATCACACACTGTTTGCACATTTGACAAAATATCTTTGGCTTCATCAAGTGTAGTAATAGTTGACATCATGAATAAATCACAGTCACAAAATATCAAGCAATATCCTTATGATAATATCCTGAATATCCTGATAAGAGGTCGCCAAATTTATGTTACGGAACAGAGAAAGATAATGTACACTTTAAGTGAGGATACTAAAAATCACTACTGTCCCGTAAAGTTCCAGGTTCAAAACAAAATAGGTAAAATTACAAGTTAAAGTTTAATGCTAACAACAAAACATTCAGGACTCATAAGGATAATGTAATGGCAAAAAACAGGTTAAATATATGGTTAACTGCAATAGCCTCTATTAACACGAAATTAGCAAGAGTAAATTTATCTAAGTCAGCCCTGACAAAATGACAATACCAGATAATACTCAGTGAATGCAAGATATATTATTACAGATACAAAATATTATCAATAAGGGCTGTCACCCAAAACAAATGAATCACAAAAACCTTACTAGGCCCAAGAATTAACACATTATGCTACACAGTACAAGAAAAAATGCAATGACAGTTATACTCAAATTACACAGCTGCTTGATGGTTGGAGACTTCCTGAGCGCTCACAATAATAACAACTGTACAGGGGAGGACAGAGATGTGAACAAAATGAGGAGCAGATCTAAGCGGCAATAATGCAGAGACTGAGCTCATTATATAGGGGCCGGCAGAGCTTGATACAACTTGTAAGAAGGATGCGCAAATGAAGCCAGAGGGGACAAAGAGTTGACACTCCTGCTCTGAACAACAGAAAGAACGACTTACTCTACTATAAGGGAGGACGGGGGGAGTGAGGTAGAACACGCTCGTGATCAAACATGTAGCATACTGTACGTTAGAATTACACAAAGGATGATGAAATCATAGGCTATGTAACAATATATATATATATATATATATATATATATATATATATATATATATATATATATATATATATATTTATTTATATTTATATAAACACACACACACACTCACTCACTCACTACCAGGGGTACCCGGCGTTGCCCTGACCAAAAAAAAAAAAAAAAAAAAGCGAACACACTAATCCTACTTGTTCTAAGTTAGTCTTTCTTTATACGGTACTCCAGAAGGACCATGTACAGTACCTCTTAGGCTTTTGAAGAGGGATTACAAGAGGTCCAGGGACTTCCTATTTCAGTTTTCGGAGACTAACGCACAGTATTTGTGCTCACTTGTTGACTATTACCGGTGACCTCAAATGACTTCGGAGGTCAACCTCACATAACCTGTGTCCGAACTGAAGGTCAGGTGAGTGTCCACGCCAAAAATTGGGCTGCTGTGTGCAGTGTATTACCGGTGACCTCAAATGACCTCTGACCGTTGACCTCAAATTGCTTCGGAGGTCAATCTCACATATCTTATGTCCGAACAGTAGGTCATGTGAGTCTCCATGCCAATAATTGGGCCGCAGGGGTACCCGGCGTTGCTGGAGGCAAGAAGGCGAACACTCTACGAATGACCTCAAATGACCCAGATCTGAATTTGACCCCTCTAAAACCATCCTTTTTTCACCTTGATTTATAATATATATGGGTCTGGCGGTGTCTGGCCCTTGGTTTGGGCGTGATAGAAGGTCAAATAAACAAACAAATAAACAACGCAGCTCGTATATATACAGTATCTATATAATCTATCTATCTATCTCTATCTATCTATCTATCTATCTATCTATACTGTAAATATAACCTGTCCAGTTCGAAAAAATCTTTTCCAAAGTGAACAACAACGGCTGACGAAAACCTGAATAAAGTAAAGAGTACGCCATCAGATTGAAGGTGTTAACACTTGTGGGAGAAGTGTTGCCCATGAATACATGCTTTATCCCAGTGCATCATACAGCATTGGATGTTTAGCTCATTTAACTCAAGAGCATTTGACATATCTTTTTCCCGCTCCCGCCAAAAAGTTGTCTGAACCTTCTAAAAAGCTTTTCTAACTGTAGGAGTTAGATACAGCCCTCAGTAAAGCCATAACTACTTGAGATCTGCCTTAAGATGAATGAAATTATCTGTTGGTAGCAAGAATTTACAGAAAAAAGTCATCGAATACAAGAGCATTCCGAGATTGCAAACCTCCACCAAGGCGGAGTGTGGTAGATCTTATGGAGATGTTACTTTGAAATTTTTGTGCAAACCTTGTAGGCATTATTTATCGAGTTAGAAGCAAAAATGTTGAAATTGCCACTATCCTGTAATGGCAGAGAAGCCTTTAATAATTAGTTAAAGAAACATCAGGTAATGCATTTTTCAGTATTATAATTTTTCGAGCACATTTATCTCGAAACCCATTATATTTGAGAAGGTTTTTTTAAATGGATGTAGTAATCTTACACAACAACTATCTTTAGATCTACAACGAACCATACCAGATGTGATAAGATTATCTATATAGAATTAGCTTTATCAGCCATTATTGCCAAGGATATGAAATAGATGAGATGTAAGGCACACACGAATCATTAGTTGTGTAACATCGGGTAGTATTCTTTTCCGATTAGGAGTCCCTAAAATATTTCATCTCATCACTTAATTTCTATTTTTTTTCTTTTACATTAGAACCCAACCCCTGCCGTGAAAAAAAAAAAAAGGCCTTTATTCTATAACCTAGTGTCCAGATCACCTTTTATTAACATAATTCAGAAATCATCTTTAGTTCCCTCAGAATTTTTGTTTTTCACTACAGATCTCACACGGAGGCCGCCATATCGGTCCTTTGTAGGAATGCTAATTTGATTTCGACTTATATCTTTATAATGGTGGAAGTGCATGTCAGAATGGATGGTTAAATTCAAATTCAGTCTGCTTTAGCCATGACCGATCGTGCACACAGTATTAGATGAACTACAAAGCTCAGGTCGGTTCGTGAGGCAAAGACCAGCAGCTACAGCAGGTGTTCGGCGGATATGAATGTCAGAATCGAATTCATAACACGAAAGACGTTAGGAAAATACAATGTGACTCTTCTAAAGAAGGTTGGTGTTAAATAAAAAAAAAAAGTTATTTCTACATGATGCGCATTAGTAATACCTTGTAAGTTAATAATGCAGCTTAATAAGGTGGTATTCATGGGTTTCGATTCTGGGGGAGGAGATAAATTTCCCCTACAAAAAGACTGGGGGGATATCATATGTAATTATACCACCTGGCAAGTCAAGTAAACCCGAAAAAAATGCTGATGTAACCTACAATTACCTCAAAGTAGCTACAGTCTACAATGAAAAAGCATTCAGTTCAAAAGCTCTTGTTGTGCGAGTGTGCGAGTAAAAATGAGTCACCAGATTCAAGGGGTTAAGGGCTAAAGGTTCTTCTACTTTCAACAGACGGCAGCACACACGTTCTCATATTGTCATTAACTACATGCTAGTTATTTTAAATCAAGGATACTATCGTTATTTCCTTTTTAATCACAGGAAAACTTTATTAAAATCATGACAGTTAAATTAGGCGGAATTTATGATCTCTGCATAACAACGAAGGAACCACTTGGTTATTTGTTAACCACGTGTTTCCCAGACTTTTGTACCAACTCATTGTGTGTCTGTATGCGTGTTAATGTGTGCGTGCAGGTCCCTGCATGTGTGTGTGTGTGTGTGTGTGTGTGTGTGTGTGTGTGTGTGTGTGTGTGTGTGTGTGTGAGATCCACACCCAGCCAAATATCAACACCATGTGTTCATTCACCTTTTGAGCCCGGTGACATCAATAGTTGGAATAATCTCGCTCTGTCCAGATGATTTTACTATTCTTGAAAACGACTCCTCGTAGGGAAGGGATAACTGAATGCAACACCTCACCTCTCGAGTTTGAATAGTCCAGTAAAGATCACTACATGGTAATATAAACGAAATAAGAAAGACTTCACAGTAGTAAATTGGAGTTTAGATACCGTCATCCAGCTGTTGTTAAACTGAGCATTACAACGAAGAGGTTTGGTAATGAAAATCATTTTTTTACCGAAACCTGCAATCAAATGGAAATAAAGAATACAGTACTTCTTTACTGATGGGCTAGTAAAGGATTGGCTGATCTATAGATGGACTGGTGTTCTGTAAATGATTATATGAACTACAGCTGTTGGAGTCTGAAGTTTTATTAAATCTGTTGGTAAAAGTAGTATTCCACAAAATTGACTTTTTAATTTGTCTTGTGTACCATAAGCATTGATAAACTTAATTAGATTACCCAATAAAGCTTGGTATATTGAGAATTACAACACAGAGGCTGGGTGATGAAAGAATTATATTTCCACTAAAACATGTAATGAACTGGAACGAGATAACATTTTTTTTTTCAGTATTTTACGGCCATGCAATAAATGGAACAATTTGCAAATACGCGTAATATGTAAGGCATTATATTGTGCAACTGCCCTAAATTTGCTGTGTGGGCAGTAATACGGGTTCTGATAATTTATTGTTCTATCAGTTACTGTACCTCCGCCTACCACCAGCTTTTCTCCAGGGCTGCTATTTTCTGTTCCTTTCTCCACCTCACACTCCACCTCTGCTGTTTTCTCTCCACGGTCTCACTCTTCTCTAGTTTCTCTTCATTTCTCCTCTTTGTTATGTACTCTCCACTTCACTACCTTCTGCTCTTGTTTCTTCTCTCCACCTTTGATATTTTTCTCGGCGTTTCTGCCCCCATTCCTCCCATTTTCTCTCCACTTCTTCATCTCCTGCTACCGTTTCATCGCATTGCTGTGTTCTGCCGACTTTCCTACCTTCTGCTATTTTTTCTCTCCACTTGTGATATTTTCTGTCTGCTTCTCCACCTTTGGCTATTTTTTCTCCACCTCTGCTATTTTCTCTTCACCACTCACCATTTCTTCTCCATCTCCTTCTGTTTTCTCTCCACCTTTGCTATTTTCACTCCACCGCTCACCGCTTCTTCTTTACTTCTAGCCTTTTAGTCTTCATCTTACTGTTATCTCTTCACTTCATCTTTAGCTTTATTGTCTTCATTCTATATTCTGTCATATTCTTCGCTTCTGCAATTTCCTTTACAACTCTGCTAGATTCGCTTCACCTTTGCCATCTTCTCTCAACCTGTGCTAGTTTCCACCACTGCTATTTCGTCTCCACCTTTGTTATTTTTCTCCACATCTCCTATTTTTCTCTCCTTCATTTTACCTCCTCCTCAGCAGTCTTACCTTCACCTCCGTCATTTTCCCTCCATCCTCACCATTTTTCCTCCACCACTATCATTTTACCTCCATCCATTTTGCCTCCTCTTCGGCTACTTTTCATTCACCTCAGTTATTTTCCCTCAACCACCACCATTTTCCCTCCACCTGGATTATTTTATTTCCACCCACACTGTTTTACCTGTACATTTAGTATTAAGCTTTCACCTCTGTTCTTTTGCCTTCACCTCCGCTAATTTGCCTCCACTACTTACTATTCCTCCTACGCCCATTTTTGGTATTACCTTCATCCTTACTTTTTTATTATTTTTATATTTGATGCAGGTTGTTGTTGGCGGGGGAGCAGATAAAGGGGGGGAGGGCTTACTGGAGAGGAAAAATTAAATGGAAAATACAGATTAAAGTTGGTTGGGAAAGTGGTGGGTGGGAAGGAAGGTAGATAGAAAAAGTGTTAGGTAGATAGGTACGTAGGTAGGCAGAAGGAAGGTGAAAAGTCGGAAGGGAAGGTTGAGGAATTTAAGGCGAGACAGAAGGAAAAGGAAGATGGTAGGTAGGAAGTGGGTGACAGAAGAATAGGTAAGGAGTGGGAAGAAGGAATGTAGAAAATATAAACAGGAAGAGGGTGAGAGAGAAGAAAGATGAGGAGCAGGAGATGGGAGAGAATTTCGGTAGGAGAGAAAGTGGGTGAAGGGAGACGGGAGGAAGGAAAGACTGTGCAGTAGGTAGGAAAGACTGTAGTTGCGGAGAGTATAAATGAAAAGGGAGGTAGGGAGTCGAAGTTAAGGGTTATGGAGCATGAGATGGAAGGTGGGAAAGAGATGAATCAGGAGGACTTGGCAGTGGAGATCAGAAGGGAAAGATGAACTACTAGATAGAGTGGATTGGGAAGAGGTGGATGGGTGTTAGGGGAGTAAGATGCTTGGAGAGACAATAGCATAGATAGGGGCGATGTGCTGAAGGGGGAAAGGTGGACAAGGGAAGTAAGAAAAGGAAAGAAAGGATGTAGATGAGGGGAGGAAAAGGGAAATAAGGAAAGGGGGAGGAGGAAAGGTATGAAAAAGGGAGAGTAGGAGAGAAGGAATAATACGGAGTGGGACGGGAGAAGGAAGAGTAAGGATAAGGACAGGAAAAGCAAGAGTAGAGGAATGGGAGGATAAGAGAAGAAAAGGTATGGTAAGGAGAGCATGGGGTAGCAGACAGAGGTGATAGGAAGGGAAGATGGGAGGGTATGAGAGAGAAAAGTTGCGAGGATAGGAAAGATAGGGGAAGAGGCAAGGGAAAAGAAAGGCTAGAGGAAAGGGAGTGTAAGGATGCAAGGGAGATGTGAATTAGAGGTAAGGATAACGAAAGGCATAAATGTGAGGAAGGAGGATCTGGGAAGGTGGGAGAAGTGAGAAGGGTACGGGAGAGGAGTGAAGATGCAAGAGTAGCCAATGGGAAGGGTAAGGGAAAGGAAGGTTGGTGAAAAAGGGGAATAAGGAGGGGTTGGAGAGAGGGAAGGGAGAAGGAAGAATAGGGGAAATGGAGAGTAGGGGATAAGAGGGAGAGAAAGGAAGAGTAGGGGGGGAGAGGAGGGTGGTCATAACTTGCCTGCCGCCCACGTGAGCTTCGTGCCTGCCGCCAGGAAAATCGCTGCACCATTTTCAATTTTTGAAAGCGAAACATTATTGCAATTTCCCCTTTTTTCCTCTTGCAGAATGAAAACTCGAAGAAGAGAGAGAGCAATTGGGATCGAGAGCTGGCCTCATTCAGCGGTAATGGGACTGGTGTAAGCTGGGCTGCCGCTTGAAGAGAACTCCTCATGCCACATATTACGTCCTTTCATAAGTTTGGTGAAGCATGCCTGGTGTTGCTTAGAAACGGAAGAATGTCTGGTTTTAAACAACAAAGAACAAAACGAGAAAAAAATACGCAAGAATGAATATGCCTCGACGTTTTTTTAGCCAGCTCCAGAACCGAGAATCTAAGTGATTCTGAAGAACTGTGTACTTCAGAAAACGAACAGTAGTATGATTTAGATGTGGGCACCTGGTTTAATGCAAGAAAACATTGCAGAAACATGTACCCTTATGCCCTTTTAGAGACCTAATTTCAGCACCGAGTATCGAAGACATTTTGCTGAACTGTTAAGTTTAGAAAAAAAAAAAAAGTAATGTGAATGGGAAGTGGATACCTGGCAAAAGGCAACAAGAATAGACTAGGGAAAAAAAAAAAAAGGCTGATGCAGAAACAAATATATCCAGGAGGTGTTTAAGAGCGAGTAAAGAACCTAGATTCTATGAGGTTTTGCTGAGTTGCGCATTTCATCATCATGTGGAACTTCAGATGCAACACGAAAAGGAAAGTTGCATAGGACTTTGTTCTAAAATACCACGTTCCAATTGCTGATCACACACTACCATTTGATGATGAAAATGATGATGGTGATGGCGGTGATAATGAAAATGGTGGCGATAATGACAGACAATAATGATGATGATGATGATGATGACAATGATGATGATGATAATGGTAATGACCATATTAATAATACTATGACAGTGATGGTGATGATGATGATGATAAAGATGACCTTGACGAAGATAATGATAATGAGAATGGTGGTGATAATTTTGACTGTGACATTACGTGATGGTGATAATGGTGGTGGTCAGGATGTTGGTGATCACTACGACATCTCGTATACAACCACCAGTCACTACCAATCAGCGCTGTTGTAACATGTCCTAGTTTTCACGGCAGACGAAGGCTTTTATTTAAGACATTCATCTGTGCGGCTAGACTACGATACTCTGGGTGATGGTGAGTGTTAGTCTGATGTTCCTTGTGTTACCTGGTAGAATATAGAGCCGATATATACAAATGTATGATCATTTCTCTTTTCGAACCGCGATGTGTTATTGCAGGAAAGATATGAAAGTGCAGACACCTCCCATCTTTCTTGGTCTTGTGAAAACTAGTTCTTGGGAGAGATAATTGTCTTTATATATATATATATATATATATATATATATATATATATATGTATATTTTTTTTTTTTTTTTTTTTTGGGGGGGGGGGTTGAGGGACAAGAAAAGGAGAGTGCAGTTTTCCCCTCGTCTCTTTTTCTCTTAGCAAAATACTTATCCTAGTTATGACAAAGAATTGATCATACTGTAAATCTGCTGTGTACCTCTGCATGTACAACAATATGCAAATTTGAAGAAACACACAGGCAGTCCTCATTTTATATCAGGGATGCGCTGCAAAAAGTTAATCGTTCTGCAACGTACTATGGATAACTTAAAAAAATGATAAGGTCTTACTATACACACTGTGGACGCGATTTACAGTATAGAAGTTATGCGGTATATGATGTGGATGCATTGCAAGTATACGATTTGGAAGCATATATACGATATTGAAGCAGTCAATGTGTGTCAGACGTATAGTTAGTGATTCGTAAAGGACACTGGTTCATGCGTGTGTGTGTGTGTGTGTGTGTGTGTGTGTGTGTGTGTGTGTGTGTGTGTGTGTGCGTGTGTGTGTGTGTGTGTGTGTGTGTGTGTGTGTGTGTGTGTGTGTGTGTGTGTGTGTGTGTGTGTGTGTCAGACGTGAGGATGGTGGTAAAGTTGGGGATACGTACGAGGCTTGAGGGAGTCAGGCGGGCACCTCTGGGGACGGCAAACACAGAAATATGTTGGCTGGCTACCTCCATCATCCTGCATCACCCCACCTCCTCTTGTGCTTCTACTCTTCATCCTACCTTCTTTCTTCATATATTTTTTAACGTTTTTGCTTTTGTTTTCCCCTTCCTTCATGCTTCCTTCGTTTTGCAAGTATTAGGTTTTCTTCCTTCCTTCCTCCACACACACACACACACACACACACACACACACACACACACACACACACACACACACACACACACACACACACACACACACACACACACACACACACACACACACACACACACACACACACACACACACACACACACATAATATCTGTATTTATTTATCTATCTATCTATCTGTCTATATCAGTCTCTTGTCTTCGCGTTCTCTATCGCCTTTATCATCCTGTATGCAGTAGGCTCTTCTTCCTTCGTCGTCTTTTAATGTTTTGTGTGTTTTTCTTGTTTTCCTGTTCCATCATCCTCACCTCCCTCTCTCTCCTTCTCTTTTTCTCCCTTCACCCCTTCATCCTGAGGGCTCGTTAATATTTTATTATTGCTATTTCCATACGATTTTATTCAGGTAGGAGGAGTCTGCTGGTAGTGAAGGGTCATTGAAGCCTATATCTGGTCTCTCCACTTCGAAGGAATCCATCCTAAACTGAATATGCTCATCTGAATGAAGGAAAAATAAACTGAAAAGTCAGTCATCACAGTGAAGGGAATTAATCTCTCTCTCTCTCTCTCTCTCTCTCTCTCTCTCTCTCTCTCTCTCTCTCTCTCTCTCTCTCTCTGGCTTCATTCATATGTCTCCTAAGCTATTTTATATATTTCGGTTTCTCCTCGGCAGTGTCCCTGGATGGTACGCTGTTGTAAGAATACGAGAACAGCAGTTGTCTTTCTTCTGTTCTATAGCCTTTTTTATTTTTTATTTTCTCTCTCGCTTCCACCATCGTGCATCACATCAGGTGCCCTTGTACTATGGTAGGTGCTTTTCCTTCCATTCTTCTTGCTTTCATCATATGTCTCCTGTACTGTCTAGCTTCCCCTTCCTCCTCTCATTGTCTTCATCTCATTTTGTACTGGTGGCTTCTATACTCTCTCTCTCTCTCTCTCTCTCTCTCTCTCTCTCTCTCTCTCTCTCTCTCTCTCTCTCTCTCTCTCTCTCTCTCTCTCTCTCTCACTTCATACTTCTTCTGTTCCCTCTGGTGTATGGTCCTCTTCAGCAGTGACCTCTGTTGTTGCGCTGACAGGAGTATAGGTCAACTCCTTTTCTCCTGTTAGCTCTGGTAGTTACTTTTTCCCTCCGAGCAGTCTTTTTCTCCTCGTACCTTACGTCTGTTAGTTTCTATTCCTCTTCTCGCTTCCGTCATCATGCAGTCTGCTTCTCCTGTTACCTCACGTCTATTATTTTTGTTCCACCTCCTGCTTCCATCGTCATGCACCCCCCTTCTATCGCACCTGCTGTTATACTAAGCACTTCTTCCTTTTATCTGTTCTCTCTCTCTCTCTCTCTCTCTCTCTCTCTCTCTCTCTCTCTCTCTCTCTCTCTCTCTCTCTCTCCCTCTTGAAGTTTTTCCCGTTTCGTCTGCAATTCACTGATCCATTTCTCCCTCCCATCATCTTGCATTTTCCCTACGCTTCTACCGTCCCTCTCTTTTTTCTTCCTCTTCTTCTTCTTCGGTTCGGTCTGACTTTCTCTGTTCTCTTCCTCACTTTCGCATCATACGCTTAATTCTCCTGTCCTGTCCACTGTTTTTTGGCTGCATCTCCCGGTCTCCAGTCAAATTCACTACTGAGCTGTCCGTTACTTTGTGCTCCGCCATACTCACTTTCCTTATCCCTTTCACTGCCATGGACACACTTGCGTATTGTATTTGGGCTACATCCTGCTCATTTAATGCAGTTGATGGAGTTTCTGTTGAAATTAATAATTTTCTACCTCTTCATTACTTGAATTCCCCTCAGGTGATCAAAATTACATTGATGTAGCCTGAGTAGCTGAGTCCTAACAAGAGGGAAGGTTTTGTCTCTAATGGTCGGGACAACCAAAGTACCTTCACTTTGTTCCACCCGACGCAACCATACAAATCAGAAAGCTTTAATACTATCACAATCAAGCATCATGGCCGAGACAACTCAAGTATTCAGTTCCAGCTAACAAAAAACAAAAAAAAATGATTTTATACAGCTGACAGAATGTCACAGGAGCCTGAGACAGTTATTTTCAGGCAATCCTCTGTTCACACACTGCCTTCACATTCTGTTTGTATTCTGTTCAGTCTTTGCTTTGCTATCCCTCTGTTTTCATATTCCCTTTCCTTCAGTCCTTGTCCCTTCTTTATTTCTGTAATTTTTTCCTCTCCTTCATATACAGTATATATATATATATATATATATATATATATATATATATATATATATATATATATTTATTTATTTATTTATTTATATATATATATAGTTATTTATTTATTTATTTATTTATTTATATATATATATATATATATATATATATATATATATATATATATATATATATATATATATATATATATATATATATATTACCCCTTTCATCTTCCCCCCGAAACCTTGTTAGATCATTTAAGTCAGAATATGGTAAACTTGTAGTTGTCCTAAACTCCTCTGCTGTTAAAGGCATCTCTCATGTTGCATATAATATCCGGCTGTAGCAAGAACAGAATAAACACAAGAAGCGGTGCCAAGGTACAGCAAACCCGTACCCTGCAGTCATTTTAATGCTAACGTATAAACACAGCAGGATAACTAGTCAAAGATGTCACATATCAAAAACGGAGTAAATCGGGTGAAAAATTACGATTTTATGCCCATTTGAAATTTTAGACCCAACCCACCCGACACTGACCACCCCCTGTCGCTAGCTGGGGGTGACGCCCCTGATATAATGAGGCATGTTATAGGATATAGATTTGAAAGATACACATTTGTGTTTTGGGTTCATGTCGACATGAGGAAATTGAAAGGAGTTATGGGGAAAAAACGTCTTTTACCCGATTTTATTTTTTAAGTTTTGGGGCCTACAGCCTGGCCCTTGCCCCAGTTTGGCCCAAAATTTAATCAGGTGATCAGAAGGTCATAACCCATCATCCCAGTAATTATTTTCAAAATCCCAACAGCAGTCTTCGCATAAAGTTGTTAACAGACAGGCAGACAGATAAACAGACAAACCGAGGGAAAACAATACCCGCCCCCAAACCCCTCCGGGGCGGGAACAGATAATGAGATTTAATTTTCGTTGTCCATCGCCTTCATTTACGAGTTTGGTGGTGACAGAGTTGCGTGTACATAAATTGGTCTAAGTAATGAATACGGTTGTAGGTGAGAAATTGAATTGCCCCTAGGGTTTCTGTGCAAAGTGGGAGCAAGAACGGTCAAAGTTGGGTGAGAACACACACACACACACACACACACACACACACACACACACACACACACACACATGCCAATGGCACACCTAATGTCTGACTTGGTCCGTATCTCTGACTGGGGGAAAAATAATCTTGCTGTTTTTAATGCATCAAAGACTGTTTTTACACCTATCAACCCGACAGAATCTTCCACAGGAGTACCCACTAATGTTTAATAATATCCAGCTCAAGCCTGCATCATCCTTGAACATGCTTGGGGTTTCATTCACTCGGGATTTATCTTGGAAAGATCATATTACAGCTCTTGCAAAATCAGCTTCCAAGAGATTGGGTGTGCTAAGCCGACTCCGTACCTTCTTTATCTCTGCACAGTTGTTGACTTTGTACACGGGTTTTATTCGCCCCTGTGTAGAGTACAACTCTCATGTGTGGGGAGGCTCCCTACATACAGCTCTTCTCAATAGGGTGGAGTCAAAGGCTTTTCGTCTCATTAACTCTCCTCCTCTTACTGACTCCCTTCAACCTTTGTCTCTTCGCCGCACTGTTGCATCTTTATCTCTTTTCTTTCGTTACTTCCCTGGTCACTGCCCCTCTGAACTGTCTGCTTGCATCCCTCCACCTCTACGACGGGCGTGTAGCACCCGTCTAGCAACAAACTCTCATCCCTTTTCTGTCCAACTCTCTAATGCAAGAGTTAACCGTTACTCCTAGTCCTTCATTCATGCAACGGGTCAGCTCTGGAACTGTCTCCCTCTGTCTGTATTTCCTTCTTTCTATGATCTCCAGTCTTTCAGTGTGTCCAGGCATCTCAAAATGAACAGATCTTGAATTTGGCTCACTTTTATATTGTTTTTTTTTTTTCTTGGAAGGAAAGATTTGTGGGCTCCTGGCTTTTGGTTCCATCTTCTTAGCATAAAAAAAAAAAAAAACACACACACACACACACACACAAGGTAAACAGTCAGGGGAATTCTAAATACCACTTCCATACGGTGACATCTTTTTTCCTTTTTTAACGCTATTTCCGTAGGAATATATTCCGTTTCGAAGACATTGTTCCAATGGAGGAATCACATACAGCGTTCAGTAACTTTTCGTTATGGGAGATCTTTCTCTAATTTATATAACTGCCTGGTAGTAGTAAAAAATGAAAAAGACGTCACCGTTGTGAAGGCATCATCATCTGGCCCTATGATCCGGCTCTTTGTGCAACAGCTTGAATACCTAAGAGGCGGCTATAGTCGCGGCGCGCGACTCTGAGGTTGTTATTATCGTGCTCTGGCAACCTACCCCTCAGTAGTGCGTCCGATATCGTGAATAATATGAGACGCATGTGATTCGTGTATATGTTCGTGTATAACAATACCGGTATTCGTGCATGTTACATTTGTGTACAATATATGATTCGTGTATGATACGAAATCGGATGCACTTTTGACTGGTAGGTTGCTGGTAGGTTGCCAGGATACAATAATGACAACCTCAGAGTCGTGCGCCGCGACTATAGTAGTTTTTCAAGTGGATAGTGGCAACAGGCGCAGAGACCTATCATGTGCCCTTGACTCGGTGATATATATATATATATATATATATATATATATATATATATGTGTGTGTGTGTGTGTGTGTGGAGCCTCTGTGGTACAGTGGTAAAGTGTGCGTTTCGTACACTGGAGAGCGAGGGTTCGCGCCCCGCCAGGGTAAATTAAACTTTAGGAGCGTTCTCCTGGCCACGTACTGTCTGATGGACATCAGGGGTGCTGTGGCTGAACCAGTGTCGCATACTACGAGTATAAAGTATGCTTGCACCCAGTCGGCTTGCGCGGGCCGATTACACTTGGTTCGCAGACTCCACAAACATCCAAAGCCATTCCAACACAGCAATTACACTTACAAGCACTTCTCACCCTACATACAATCTCTACTAAACAGCCTAAGCCACTTGGTAGAGATACATTGGCTGTATCGTCCCCACTTCGGTTGGGATAGGCCGGTCCTGCAGTGGATACTCAAACGGCTGATGATGATATATATATATTGGTTATTTTGCGAAATCGATCATTTTGCAAATTTCCCAAACCAAAACCCTGGTCAGTTTGCAAAATTATCTTTAAATGTCTGGGTACTTTGCGCTAACCTAACCTATGTTAAGTTAGATTAGGTTACGATAGGTAAGGATAGGTTAGGTTTGCAACGTATCCGCCCTCGGCAACTGACCGGGAAATTTGCAAAATGACCGATTTCACCGAGAATTTTGCAAAATGACCGATTTCGCAAAATGACCGTAATATATATATATATATATATATATATATATATATATATATATATATATATATATATATATATATATATATTCTGTGAAGGAAGAGAAAAACATTTTGTGCCTGTTCCTTGGTTAGTTATGTTGCATATTACATCATAACGTGTTCTCCTTTTTTTCATAGTTTTTATATTGACAAAGTGAGCACCAGTTCGGATATATGAAAAGAAAAGGACAGTGGTTGCCATATGAACAGTGAGACCCCTACAAGGGAGAACACTAGAGTGAAATTGGGAGATAATAGTTTGTACACCTGGAGATGGCCTCTGACAGTACCCAGAGAAGTAATATTTTGGATTGAGGAAGAAATGGATTGTGGAGCATTTGCTAAGAATAATATAGGATGCGTGCAAATGGCGTCAGGACCACAGTGGGCACTTTTTAAGGAGGCAGAGTGGTGTGGGGTGGAAGTGAGGTTGAATCAGGACTGTCCATTTCTTTTTATGGCAGTGTTTGACGTCGTGAGCGATAGCATCAGAGAAGTTGTGGGAGCTCTTATATGCAGATGATTTGATGGTAATAACATGAGGGAGAAAGATCTATAATAGAGTTTTTAGAGTTGCAGGTAGCGCCTGGGGTGAGAGGGACAAGGAGTAAACGCAAAGAACACTGAGGTAAAGGCCAGTAGTAAAGTGGGCGGAGACAGAATACAAATTGTAAATTGCACTGAGATCCGGCTGGAGCAGGTTGTGAAATTCAAGTACACTACCCGTTAACAGTATTGGCGGAAACGGGAGGAGCAGAAGTGGATGACAAGGAGTGGATGGCATTGCTGAGACAGGATCAATGGGGTGATATATTTATGACCACAAGATTAACAGAAGGCTAAGTTAAAAGTATATAAAAAGATTATTAGATCTATGATGGTATACGGAGAAGGTATGCGTGCACTGAAGAAGAGGAGGTTGCTAGAAAGGACGGATATGAGGATGCTGAGACGAACGAAGTGCATATCGTTACCGGAGGATTTAACAAACGAGGATATAAAAAGAAGAGCAGAGAGGTGAGTATAACGAGGACGGTGGATGAAGCCAGAATGAGGTGGTTTGGTCGGGCGATAAGGATGGAGGAGGAGGAGGAACCAGTTCAGAAGTCGTGGAATGAGCCAGACAGCGGAAGACGATTCCAAAGAAGACAAGGAATGAGGTAGATGGATGAAGTAAAATGAAGGATGGAGCAGACTGGGTTGACAGAGGAGGACGCTTTCAACAGAGTGCAAAGGGAGTGATGTATAAGAGCGGCTGACCAAAGGCAAATGGAGAAGTAAGCGCCAGTAACATACAAGAGGATGCTGAAGTGCAATTATGCAGAATTAATTGCTACGGAAGAAGATATACGAACTCAACAAAACCGCAAAATATACGACCCTGCTGATTATGTTAATGGGATGAAAAAGAAAAGTAGACACTGAAACAAAACTGAGAACTTGCCGAAAAAAGCAGGAGGGATATTATTTGTGAGGAAAAGTTCACAAAACAATTGTTTTGAAGACCAAACATTAGACAGCCCTGTGACCTTGACCTTCGACCGAGTTAATTTATCCATGTCCGACCTTTAACCATTCAGCCAGTTTGGATCGTAACCGATCAAAACTGTCTTGACTTGACATTCCCTGCTTCTTTTATCTTTTACTTTCCCTGTGACACTGATCTTTGACTGATTGTTTTCAAAATCGAATCCTCTGTCCATACTTTACCCTGAACCGTTACTCAAAGTTTCCCTTAAAATCGAAAAGCAGCAAACTTTAAGGGGAGTATCTAAGTGAAATATGTGAAAATTATCGAAAATCAGACAAAGAAAATGTATACATTCAGGCAGGCTTTCTGAGCAGTTGTGCCAAGTACTACGACAATTCGTCGATTTCTGGAGGTTATGGGTATTTCTGTATGATTGTCCATAAAAAAAAAAAAATCCATGGTTTTATGATTTTTTATGATTATTATGATGTAGAGGGATAAAAGAACGAAGTTTGCATGCCAAGTGACAGTCCTGGACCACAACTGTCGGTAGGAGTCATCGTTATTTCTGCATCTTAATGTTAAAATTTTATCAAAATTTTATATTTTTGAGGGAATATCTGTTGTTTTATTGCCTTCAAGATACATGTATATCCTCAGGGGACCATGTATCAGAGTCTGTTTAGGTATAAATGTATAGACATACCACAAAAAGGTCATAACAGCAGCACTGCAGTTCATGTAACTTTTGACATGCGTTTTGAAAAATTGTAATTTTTCACATTCAGAAGCTATCTACCTCGTTATTATTAAACCTAGGATCATAAATTTTTGTCAGCTTCTTAAACATTAGTTTGTCTACAAGAAATTTTTTGTTTTTGTTTTATATCGCATGTTTCGGTGATATGGGAAATGTTCACACTGCTGAAATAATGCATTTTCAAATAGTATTTATATTATGTGTGTGTAAACACTGAAACATTTATAGATAATCTGGGATCATATTTGTGATGCTCTGTGTAGGGACTATATATGGTAATAATTTCAGTCAAATTGATGGAAAATTGTAGGACTAGACAGATTTTGAAAATTCGCGAAAATCGTCAAAAATCGCCAAAAAATCACCAAATCTCATTTTCTTCCCGCCAAGATTTTATTCGAGAAACTTGAATACATGTCCAAAATAAGTCTCTTGAAAGGTAGCCTAATATTCATGGTAAATTTTTCTTTCCCCACACCATTTTTTGTATTTCACCCAGATACTCCCCTTAAGTGAACTTGCTGTGACCTTGACCTTGACCTATTGTTTTCAAAACATCAGGCCGGTCCTTTGACTGATCTTGAACACTACCACCAAATTTGATCCAGATAAAATCAAAACAGCTAAAACTGACCTTACTAGGTGAAAAATTTTGTCTAGCCAATTGACTTCGACCTTTGACTGACTGGTTGCATAATCGAGTTCCTTTGTTCTTGCCTTTTAACCTTTCCAAGATGGATCTAAATCACATAAAAACTGTTTAAATTGACATCGCTAGGCCAAACTTTGATCTAGTCCTGTGACCTTGACGTTTCACCTATTTTCAGAAACGACGATCAGTCCCTTGGCAAACCTTCAACACTTCCATCAGGTTTAGTTAATATCATATAAAAACTGAGTTGTTTTGTTCACACACACGCGCGCACTTTGATAAAAGATAACACCCAGTCTGTTTCGCGAGCGTGACTGTAAAAAGCAAATTCAGATGTCGAACATGAGAAGTATTCATATACCCTCTTGACTTTAAGCTGGGACCAGAATAGCCCAGTGGTAGGGCTCGCGCTTCACGACCGTAGGGTGGTAGTTCGAACCCTCACCAGAGTAGCGTATTTCTGGTGAGAGATGAAGCGGTCTCTCCTAGGATCTCTCCTTGCCCTGCAGAACTGTTTGGTCAATTGGTCCTTGCTTGCAGGATTCACCCTTGATTTTGCGTTTTGCGTAAGACTGTTTAAAATTTTCCTAACCCACGCAAGTATCAAGCACTTCCTAATCAAAATGGAATTAATAGCAATGTGAAAAATACTTGTTTATTGGAAGTAACTTTAACACCAGACCCATTTCTCCCCTCGTAACTTTGTGTTACGTCACCTCCCGCCACAAAGAAAACTGAAACGAACATTTGCCCAACACTACATCCTATTTCAGCATCATCCCTCCCTGCTCCACACAACACTACACTTTACGAACACATACGTAAACACACAGCCACCACAATCATTCAGAACCTCCAGCCAAATAGCATCCTTCTTGAACCACCATCAGAATATACCCCTCAGAAACTACCCTACATGGAAAGCTCTGAGTACATTCAGCCGATTTCAGTATGGTCATCACCCCTCACTGCTACAATACCAACACAAAATACAACATAAACTCAATCCATTATGACCACACTGTAATGCAGCTCCTCACACCACACAACACTTACCCACTTCGTGCACCACACTTTCACAACACAGGCAATCTCTCATCATAACCTCATCAAAAGGCCTGTGGGAGCGACCGGTTGAAGGGATTGGTTGCCTGCAGTCCAATGGGTTCACATCTAGACGGGCCGGGGTTTCAGTAATAGCAACAAGAGGCCGCTGGTTTAGATCATTTATGAGGTTGAGTCAGTGGGATATGCATTCAGAGTGTATCCGAAGATTTTGTAGGTTCTTTTACATAGATATTTATCTGCACATTGCACCCCAGTATCCTCTTGTGTATCATTGCGGCAAACTGTCAGTATTAGCACTATATACAGAACAAAAAAGAGAATGTAAGTTGTGATATACAAAATATATAACTAAGGAACGGGTGCCACAGAATGTTTGAGTCCCCCAGAATACGGCCCTCAGAGCAGTGGAAAACAGCCAAATTGGGCATTGACGGTAGGATGTTGGCTCAAAGAGAGCTGCACTTACGACTGAATAGCACTGATTGGGGTCAGTATGAGGTGGTTTGACAAATTGCAGGGAAATGGACGACAGCTGAGGGGAAAGACTGGTGCTTGTATGCAAATAGGATATGACGAATGTGGGTACACTTATAGAAAAAATATGAGTTGTTTAACTTTCTCCTTGCCGTTAGTGCACTTGGGTATTAGGTTTTGGCTAGTACCATAAGTTTTCATTTATTATAGATAAATACAGCATTCAAAGGCTTAAAAATATACTAATCACGCTCTTGTAAAAGGCGGTAAAATATACAAGTATATAATGATTGCTTACATTCCTAGCGGAATGCAGGATGGTCTCCATACAACTACAAAACAATAGCATACTTCTTTAAATTGCCATAATGACTCCTGAACATACTAGAACTGAGGATCCCAAAGTTTGTGATTCTTAGTTATGATTCTTGATTCCATAAGCCTTTTTAAAAGGCCTAAATAAAAAAAAAAAATGAAAAGGGTGCCTGGGGGTATTTGCCTAAGGAGAAGCTGCCTCATGTCTGAAACGAACTGATGAAGAAATAAAGGAATGGCAAAGAACTGTAAAGAGATTGGAAGAAAATGAGGAGGAAGAAGAAGGAGAGGGAGAAGGAGAAGATGTAGATGGACAAGAGGAAACTTAGCAAATAATATCTATCTCCACTGCATAATATGGTGACCTAAAACAATAAAACTATCATATCACTCTTTCTCTGTTACAAGTACACCAAGGATTTTCTCTTGGATAACACCAGACGATCTTCCTCGACCTGGAGAAATCATAGCAGTCAAACGCTTTTAAAGTAAGGACTGTCACGAGTAACCCTTTCCCTACTAATGCACCTTTCACTAAAGAACTAAATCCAAGATAAACCAGGCAACATAATTTAGCTGTGAGAAGTCCTTAAAGTTAAGATTAAAGGAGAGTGAGTGAGGAGGAGGACGAAAGACCTTGAGGAAAATAACAGGAAGGGCACTGAAAGCAAGGAATTATGAGAGAGAGAGAGAGAGAGAGAGAGAGAGAGAGAGAGAGAGAGAGAGAGAGAGAGAGAGAGAGAGAGAGAGAGAGAGAGAGAGAGAGAGAGAGGTGAAATACTCGAACTGGAGTACACAGTGCTAAGTAAAACACACACACACACACACACACACACACACACACACACACACACACACACACACACACACACACACACACACACACACACAGAAAGTAAACAGAGGTGAAAAATCGAACTGGAGAACACAGTGCTACGTAAAACACACATACACATACACTACACTACACACACACACACACACACACACACACACACACACACACACACACACACACACACACACACACACACACACACAGAAAGTAAACAGAGGTGAAATAATCGAACTGGAGAACACAGTGCTAAGTAAAACACACACACACACACACACACACACACACACACACATACACACACACACACACACATACACACATACACACACACAGAAAGTAAACAGAGGTGAAATAATCGAACTGGAGAACACAGTGCTAAGTAAAACACATACACATACACTACACACACACACACACACACACACACACACACACACACACACACACACACACACACACACACACACACACACACGTCAGGGCTCTAAAATATCTTAATACATAATAACTAGCAAGTACATAAGACGTTAGGTCAATGTCAAACCTAGGGGCCAGAGGAGATGACGTTAGCACCTCTCTGGAATGTCTCACACCAGCACAATAGCCCACAAACAGCGCCTCGTGACCACACACAC
>NC_136976.1:43267885-43415385 GCF_032717465.1 Coenobita brevimanus
CGTTCACGAATAAATCGCCGACAGCGCAGGATGATATGACTAATAGATAACACCGCATTACAGATGTCACAGTGCGGTGGGAAGCGTCTTTCCATATATGGTTTTATGTGGGTTACAATGGTGGCATTAAGCCGTAACCGTGCCAACACTTTTTCTTCTAGGCGACTGGGACGGTTGGCAGTGTCCCAGTCGCCCAGGTACGGCTTACAAGTTGGAATATTTAGTCTGGTCCACTGACCTTGCCACAGAAGATTTATTGATTTCTTTCCGAGAGATAGACTCGACCGTAGATCACGAGGAACGTCCCAAGTCTCCTTGAGCTATACAGCCGACTTTAAAGTAAGTCACCCTGCTCATTGCCGTAGATACGACAATGACCAGGCACCCAGATCAGCGTGAATGACTTGTTGCATGAATGCAACTTATTAACGATGCGGCCCTGGATCTCATGAGAGTCCGTAGTGCAAGATGCAATTGCCTGAAGGGCTGATTTTGAATCTGAAAATATGACAAATGAGTCATGTCTAGAATTGAGAGCATAGTCTATGGCTTTGTGAATAGCAAAAAGTTCTGAAGTAAACACAGATGTATGAGTCGGCAACCGATACCTGAGGGCACATTCAGTCGACCACACACTTGCACCCACACATTCACTCGACTTGGAGCCGTCGGTGTACAATTGATGGGACCCCAAGTGACGAACAATGATGTTACGAAACAAGTGGTGGACCTCAGCCTCCGGCGCCTTGGCCTTTGGTGCTGGGAGCCATGTGACATCGACTGTAAAGCCGGGTGGCTCCCAAGGCGCTATATTTTTAAGCACCAACTTGTCACAGTCACTGAGGTCCACATCAAGCTCCTGAGTCAGTAAGTGGAGGCGAGCGGCAAGTGGCCGACGCACCCCCCGCAGAAGGTGGTGGTATTGATGCAGGGGGGTACAGGCCACATTGCCGATATTACTTTTCCTTAATGTTCGTAGTCCATACGAAAATGCCAGGTGGTCACGGCGAATACGGAGGGGAGGCACATTCGCCTCCACTTCCATACGAGTCACACGTGTACACCGGACAGCTCCAAGACACATTCGCAAACATTTATTCTGCAACACGTCCAATCCTTTCAGAGTGGCATCGGATGCCAAGCCATACACCTGTGCGCCATAGTCTAGCTTCGATCGAATAAGGGACTTATACACCATTAATAAAGATTTTCTGTCGGCACCCCAGGTAGTACCCGCTAGGTACTTGAGGACATTTAACGGTTTATCACAACGAGCAAGCAAAGTATTAACGTGAAGTTTAAAATTCATTCTACGATCAAAATGTATTCCTAAAAATTTTACAGAGTTTTGAAAAGGTACCGCCTGATTATCCAAAGTTAAGCACAAATTAGGTACGTTACGATTAGTGAAAACTATAGCGGCACACTTATGGACGGAAAACTTAAATCCCCACTGCAAGGCCCATTGGTGGACGGAGTCAAGGGCTGCTTAACTGCCCAGCCGAAAATTGTGCATTACGGGAAGAGTGCCATATTGCACAATCGTCAGCATAGAGTGAGTATTTAAGATTCCTCGGGATGGGAGCTGATGACAGAATATCATTGATCATAATACTAAATAAGGTAGGACTAAGCACACTTCCCTGCAGCACCCCGTTTTCCTGCATAAATATATCCGATGTTACGTTACGGGACAATTTGACAGAGAAAGTTCTGTCCCTTAAGAAATTTGAAATAAAAACAGGCAAATTTCCTCTTAAACCATAAGCATAGAGCTTCATTAGTACACCGTGTCGCCAGGTCATGTCATAGGCTTTATGGATGTCCAAGAACACCCCTATCATGAATTCTTTATTGGCAAATGCCTCTGCAATACAATGCTCCAAATTCATTAAATGATCTAGTGAACTTCTGTATTTACGGAAGCCACATTGTTGATCATTTAACAAATTTTTCGACTCTAAAACAAAAAGAAGCCTATTGTTAACCATACGTTCCATGACCTTACATAGACAAGAAGTCAACACAATAGGACGAAATGAAGTGGGATTCATAAGACGACCAGCTCTTTGGGTATCGGTATGACGTGGCGCAAAGTGCCATGAGTTTGGGAACGTTCGAGACGCCCAAATCTCATTGTACAATGCTAACATCTTAATCAGGTTGTCCTGATTAAGATGCTGGCTCATACCGTACGTGATGGTGTCTGGTCCAGGGCTGGTGTCTTTACAGGATTTAAGGGCAAGGAGCAGTTCATCTAGCATAAACTCTTGGTTGTACGGGGAGTTTACATCTTCTGTGGCAGTCTATTATCTGTAGCTCAGCCGTGCGTTTATGATGTTGGAAACGCGGGTCATAATTGGCTGAGCTACTTACATGAGAAAAACTCCTGGCGAGGATGTTAGCAACGTCCACGGGCTCGTCATAGGTGGTGTTATTCACCTGCAAGGTGGTGACAGGGAAGTATGGGCGTTTATTATTTAATAATCTTATAGTGGACCAGACTTTATTTAATGGTGTTGTACAAGTCACCGTGGACACAAAGGACCGCCAGGAGTCACGTTTGGCCCTTCTTATTATTCTCCTTGCCTCAGCCCGTGCCTGTTTGTATGCAATAAAATTTTTCTCAGTGGGCTGACTATCAAAAATCCTGTATCTCCTATTGCGTTTTCTTAATGCTTGTCGGCAATCCGGCGTCCACCAATGTGCTCTATGCTTCGCATGAACTGTAAAAGTCTTGGGAATAGCAGCCTCAGCTGCGTGTAATATGGAAATAGTTATATTTTCGACCTTAACATCCATGGTCTCCCCAGATATATCTAAATTGGCGATCCTTGAGAAGGATCCCCAATCTGCTTTCTTATAGTTAAATTTTGGAGGTGGAGGGTCCGAAATGATGTCGCGTGTATAAGAAAGACAGATGGGTAAATGATCACTTCCCAAGGAGTCGTCGTAAGGGTCCCATGAGAGATCATGATGTATACCAGGGGAGGCCAAAGATAAGTCAATGGCCGAAAAGTTACCAGTACGATCATCTACACGAGTCGCTCTACCATCGTTCAGAAGACAGAGGTTGGACTGTAGTATTAGGTCGGCTACTTGCTCCCCACGACCATCGATCCTCAAGCTACCCCATTGATAGTGATGGGCGTTAAAATCGCCCAACACTAACTTATTTCCAGGGAGATGTTCCACTAGTGAATTTAAAGCATCACTATCAATGGGGCCATGTGGAGGACAGTACAGAGAGCAAATAGACAGATACGTGTTATTAAATTTTACTCTGCACGCGACCACTTCCAGAGTAGAATTTAGAATCACTTCCGTTTGTGGGTGTGATTTGTGTGTGTAAATGGCAACTCCGTGACCTTCATATCTTCTATACGAGTGGTAGTGTCTGAACTGTGGAGGATCAGGATGATCCTCCAGGCGCGTCTCCTGTAAACAAACAACGTCTGGCCTGTGTAGTGAAAGCAAGATAGCTATATTATGTAACTTATTCCCAATACCTCTACAATTCCACTGTAGTATAGTGAATGCGGCGGTTTAAGATTTTCGAGGGTGGCCAGTGTGCTTAGTCTTTTTATGCCCCCCGCGACCAAGGTAGTGGCTACCGGGGGACCTATCCCGGTGCTTGTTTGTGGAGATCTCCATAGTCTCATCAATAATGAGGTTTCAGATTCCATCGAGGAAGAGCTATTCTTTCTCTCCCTCGCCGGACCAGGAGCGGGAAGGACATGAGGACGTGACTGTTTAGTGAGGGTGGTTAAGTTAATCTTGTCAGACTTGTCGGGCTTCGATTTTGGCAGCACTGACTGCGAAGGAGCAGCGGCAGCCTGGGAGTATGAAGTGGCAACAGGGATGTCCGTCAGAGAGTTGGATCGTACAGGAGGCTTAGACTGAGAGGTAGGGCGTGGGGCATGAGTAGCGAATGTTAGGTCAGTCTGTGTTTCAACGGTGCACATCACGGGACGGGACACAACCCCGATGCATAGGAGACATTAGGTTTGGGAGTTGCATGCAACTCCTTCACCTTCTTCCTTGCATCGTAAAAGGAAATGCCCTCGGTTGCCTTCACTGTGCAGACCTCTTTCTCCTCCATCCACTTGGGGCAAGCCCTCGAGGAAGTGGAGTGAGCATCCTTGCAGTGAAAGCAGCACTCCGTCTCAGATGTACAGTGTTCAGCAGAATGTCCCACATTCGCGCACCTACCACACACTGGCTGGGAAGCCCTACAAGCCTTTTCATGATGCCCATAAATCTGGCATTTTAAGCAACGCAAGGGGTTCGGGATATATGGTCTGACGTTAAGAATTTCATATCCAATTCTGATGTTGGAAGGTAAAGCAACTTTGCCGAACGTTAGGACAACTGTGGCGGTCTTCGTCTTCCTGCCTTCCGAGAATCTAGTTATAAAACGTGCCTCTATAACATCCTGCTGTGCAAGTTCCTGTACGATCTCTTCCTCCTCCATGACCACTAGATCTCTGCAGGTGATCACACCTTTGCAGGAATTCATGGAGTGAGGGATCGTGGACTGAACATCATAACAATGGAACTTGCTCAGTTTTAGCAAATCCTTTACCTGACTTGAGTTTCTAGTTTTAACGAGAAGATCTCCACTCGCAAGTTTTTTCACTTGTTCCACCTCACCTGCACACCCATCAATCACCTTCTTGATGATAAAGGGATTGAGGCTGGACAGGGGAGTGGGACCAACCGCGTGGATCTGTACAAACTCAGCGTTTCTAAAATCAATGTCAAGACGGGTACGTGTCTGGGGCCGTTCAGTCTGGGGGTAGTCAGTCCGTGAGACAGTCGGGGGTCGGTCAGGACTACCTCCCCCCTGAAGGGGAGGCAGCAGTGGCGTCCGCCCGCCGTTACCACTTCCCCTCACGGGGGAAGTGGGAAGAGAGAGAAAAACGACCAAGGGAGAAATTGCCCGGGGATCACACACCTAATCTGAGATTACCCTCTCAAACCACTCTCGGGAGGACGCGCCCGTGTGTAACTCACACCCCAGAGCGATCAGTGGGGGGTACACTCCAGAGGTGAGTAAGCAAAGGCAATCTCAGGAAACAGATATAGACACCTACTATATCTCTAATAAGGGTAGGGAGGAATATGAATGCTAGCTAACCTAACTTTATTTGGAAAAAGCGCAAAAAAACTATTGCCGGTGGGGCAGCCCTAGAATCTGGAGGAGAGATCAGCACACGTCCTTTCTCTCCACGACCATTCATCAAAGTCCCTCTTCAAATAGAAAAACTCACTCAGTTCTTTATCCACACGCACTGCAGCCTTAGCACCCTCACACATACTCTTCACAGCATTCTGCAACTTCCCATCTACTCCACATATTCTTAATATTTTCCACACTCCTTGTCTATCCACCCTGTCATATGCTTTCTCCATATATATATATATATATATATATATATATATATATATATATAATTATAAGCAGAAACACACACACACACACACACACACACACACACACACACACACACACACACACACACACACACACACACACACACACACACACACACACACACACGCATACACACACACATACACACAAAACCATAAGAAAGAGCCAAGAAGGATACAAAATATATATATATATATATATATATATATATATATATATATATATATATATATATATATATATATATATATATATATATATATATATACGCACAAACACACAGGAAAGAGATGTGGCAAGTAAAGCTTAATGGGCGAAGTTTTTATCCACGGTTATGACAACACATGTATGGTGGGGAGGGAGGAAGAAGGCTGGGAGGGAACTCATAGCCACATTTTTCTTCATTCACTTTTTATTGTTACTAATATCTAAATGTTTCACTCAGCACTTTATTTTTCTTTTCTTACTGGAGAGGTTGCTGTTTATTTAGTCGTCATTTGCCCCTTCAGTATCTGACGTCTCACTAAAAAGAAAGGAAAAAAAGAAAAGACACAAAGTCTGGTTATACACAGAGCAAGGGAAGGCGGGGAGGGATTCTCGGGGTGGATTATCACAAATTAACGCTGCTCCGTAATAATCTAATATCTAAACTCACACCATACCACTGTCTATTACCACTGTCTTCTGTGTCACCGCCCCTGCCCTGTATCTGTCCAGCCCTTCTAATTTACACCATACCACTATCTACCACCATTATCTTCTGTATTACTCTCTTTTCCTTTTATCTGCTCAACCCTCTTCCTTACGTGCATCATACCACTGCCTACTCCCACGTTTTCCGTATCATCGTCTTTGCTGTGTATCTGTCCAGCCCTTCTCGAAACTTCTACCATACCACTGTGTACTACCACTATCTTCTCTATCACCATCTCCGCATTCTACCTGTCCAACCCCCGTACTTAAACCATATCATTGTCTCCTACCAATAACCTTTGTATCACTGTCATAAATCTGGCCTACCAACCACCTATTTTGCTTATAACTTTAATCTTTCATTCCTTCGGGAGTCTGGGATCTCCAGTTTTTTTTTTTTTTCCCTACTCTTCAGAACACCCGAATAACCACTGTAGATCGTATTCATAGAGGATCTCATCCAGTAAATACGATATTTGAGTCTCCTTGGCAGTAGAATAGTCCCGAATATTTTTTGCGTTGCCATATATTTCGTGTTATGCTTCTCTCTTTGGTGGTAGGTGGTGGCGGCCATCATCCACTCACTTGATGTGGTGTTTCCTACTTATTCCTTCAACTTTAGCATTCTCTGTCTGCCCTCCTCTCTTCCTATTTTTCCCATTTTTCCCATCTGTCCTGATATTTTTTATTACTTGTCTTTCCTTTCTAGGTGGCTTTACATTGAGTGACAAGCCAGGAAACCATTCACAGCGCTGGTTGGTAACCATAAAACCAATCCATACGTGTTCACTAGTGAGCTGAAGGGTCAGTGTCCCTTCCCGTAAAACAACGAACTCAACGACCATCCCTTTCGGGATTATGGCGTCTGGCTATGGACACACAGATATTCTATAGTATAGTTGTGAAGTGTTTGGTACTGTAACTGTATGATGGAAAGGAGAATATCAACGAATATAAGCTCATACACAACTTCGGGGAATGAGTTGAATACGACCTCAAAACTCCATTATAGCCAAAATGCCACACTTAACATCTTCAGTCGAATGACGTATTTCATTCACTTTTTTTCTTCTCTAACTCCAAACGGTTTTATTCAGTATAGGAAAAACCACTCGAAAGGGAGGGATTAATGAAGACTATGTTTACCTCCACCAGTTATAAGAAGTCTTTCCAGGGCCGATTAGCATCGTCTGAAGGCAGCAGGAATAATATAGGAATGAGTCATTGTGTTGAAGGAGTTAAGTGCGGTATCCTCATCGTGGCACATTTAGTGTAAAGACGTATTAATTACCTATTGCTGCATTTGCCAAATACATTACCCAACTTAAAAGAGCTCTCTCGAAGTGAAAAGGTAAAATAAAGTTATATGTAACCCCACCAGTTCGAACGTTTCTCTCATAAGCTGAGTAAAATTGTCCGGAGATAGCAAGATTAAGATAAGAAAGGCATTGCCGTTCTAATGGGATTGATATTTCACTCTTTGGTAATTGTGAACTCATCCAGTACGTAGGCAGCTGCTTGTATATTACTCGTGATACTTCCTGACGATTTTGTTCAGAATATGAGAGCTCGAACTGAGCGGAATAATGAAGACTGTACCTAACCCCTCCAGTTTAGTGAGTTTCTTTTAATATGGACATAATCATCTGAAGGTGGCAGGAAAAATAGGAAAAATACGTCACTGGAATGAAGGAGTCAAGCCGTAAAAGTTAAGTTTAATTGTGAAGCCTTATTCATGGCTGTTACATAAACAGAACCTAAAAAGATTTAACCTAACCGTAAAATATATTAGTTTGGTTCTGACTTATGCATCCTTCAGCCCTGAACTTAGAAAAAAAAAGGAAAATAGTTCAAGATTGTTATGCCTCCGTGGTTTTGTTAAGCTTTGCTAGACTTAGTTTGTGTAATGTTTATAAGCAGCACTGCCCAGCGAATCTTATCAATCACTTTTCCTTTATTTATTTGTTTTACACATCTTACGCGTTTAGTCCCTGGAGTCTCTTTTGTTGTTTTCTTATTTGTGTATTCCTTTATGGTGTACTGAAAGTGATATGGGACGAGTGTGGGGAAATGATGTAGGAGATGATGTGTGGGAGGTCAGGTGTGGGAGATGTGGGGATATGATATAGGCGAGGTAAGGTGTGGAAGGTACTGTGAGGAGGTGACATAGGAGAGATTATGTGTGGGAGGTGATGTTGGAGAGGTATCGGGTGGGTGATGTGAGGAGACGACATGGAGAGATAATGTGTGGGAGGTGATACAGGAGAGTCTTGGGCTCCTATTATCGTCGGTTAAGAAAGCTTCCTAGACCTTTTCCTTAGCGGTTTATTATTGGATATGGCTGGTTAATATCACATGTACATTATTTGTGCAGAATATGGCGATGTTGGATGGATTTATGCAACACAGAAAAGGGTAATAATGCATAATAGGCAATATAAATAAGTTAGGAAGAGGTATTAGAGTTATCCAACAAAAATACGGGCCCAGGTGTAGGAGATGATGGGAGGCCATGTGCGACGGGTGATGTAAGGGACGTGATGTGTGGGAAATAATATAGGGGAAATGATGTCGGGGAGGTGGAGGTGGGGAATGATGTCGAGATGGTGTATGTTATGATGAATGGGATGGACGGTCAGTCATGATTATGATGTTAGGTTGTTCTGTCTGACATTCAGTTCCTCTTTTGACCGATCAAAAGCGTAAAAGCCCAGGACTAGCTACTCAGTACCGACATTTAAGGTTAGGGTATGGAGCTTTGCTTGTCCCTAAATGACTATATGTAATCAATAAACCTCAACCAGTCCTCTGATGCGAGTCCTTATGGGCATCCACTTGGAACGCCTTAACCCACATAAACACCAGGAGTCCATTTGTTTATATGGTTACCACCCAACATAGTAAATGGTTTCTGGGTTACAATCAATCATCTGGTTCTTTACTCAGCGAAGTCACCTGAATGTAGCATTACCTCGAGTCAAGTGAGGAATGGATGGGCCCCATAGGTACAGAAGAAATTAAACTACAAGGGAAACTACTTGGTGTGCCATGGTACTGTCTAGGTACGACGAAATAATTAATCTGTTCAGGTAGTAGTGCTCGTATTTCTTATGACAGTATTAGGAAGTATATCTTATTCTTTCATCGTTGGCTAAATCTCCTTATAGTAATTATCCATAATATTTATGTGGAGTTTAAAACATATAAATCTTATCATTGTCTTATAAAACCAAATATTTGTTGGTGCATGTTTTAGAGTGTAGCAAACGCAAATGAATTTTATCTTAATGATAAAATTTATTTTAATCTTGTAGATTATAACCATGCACTCACTCGTTTGACCAATAACTCTATAAATAACTGCTCTTTCAAACAATGGATTATCATTTGACTATGCCACAGTGCCTGAAATTGCTACTTTCGTGCAAGCTTTACTAACATCAATGAAATCTGAAACCCGTCAGCTCTCCATTTCTAATCACACTGAAGTACAGATACTCAGCTACGAAAACAGCTGCCCCGAGTGAGGATCGAACTCACGACCTTGAGATTATGAGACTCACGCGCTGCCTACTGCGCCATCGAGGCCCTGTTAGAAACAAAATCCAAAGGTTTATAGCAAATAAGCTAACAACAGCTGTTTTCTTGTGTCTTGAAGGTGTTGTTGATTTTGACAACATTGCTCTAATAAATAAGACTGAAACATTTTTAAAACAATCATTTAGGAGACAGTGCAATGGTAGTACAAAATTTCAATTAGAATAAAGCAATTAAGCTTTCTGAATGCACCCTCTATCTGCCCTTATCATTTAGCTTGGGTCACATGAACCTTTTTTTTTTTTACCTCTCTCTCTCTCTCTCTCTCTCTCTAGTCAATAAACAAAATCAGTATGAAGCACAATGACCACCACTACCACACTACATCACCCACACACCACAACACAACGCAACGCAACACTACACAACACAACACAACACGACACCACACGACACTACTCTCCTCCCGATCAAGTGGTTAGTTGTGGCGACCATCATCCACTCCTTTGGTGAAGTGCTGCGTACTTCTTCCTTCACCTTTATCATTCTGTTTCTGTCTGCATACCTCTCTTCCTACTGCTTCCTTTCATTCCTCTCACCTTTTAATACTCTTCTACCCATTTCAGGTGGCTCTTCACTGAGCCAAAAATAAAATGTTTCCTGTAACCAAGGAAACCATTTACATCGCTGGGTGGTAGCCATATAACCCAATCTCGGGGTGAACTGGAACCTACTGTTGTACTCCTGTTACCTGAGTAGAGGTGGAAATGCGGTATCCACCCAGGAACCAAACCTCCTGATTTTTTTCTGCTCCTCACTGCGAAGATGCGCTGTGATCCGCGAGGAAACATCAGGTCACCGTGTGGGACTGCCCTGTAGGTGCAGTTGCTTGCCGGTGATTGATGGGTCTTATCTGCCAGAGAGACTGAAGCTGATCAACAACAACAGTCACACGTACCACATCACACAACCATTCGTACCACATCACACCATCACCATTTGTACCACATCACAGCACCACCATTCGTACCACATCACACCACCACGATTCGTACCACATCACATTACCACCATTCGTACCACATCACACGATCACAAAGACACGCACCACCACCACTACACCATAACACCCCACCACAGCCACACCACAACAACCCACCACCACCACACAACAACCCACCACCACCACACCACAAAACACCACCACCACCACCACCATAGACTACTCATAACTAAGCAAACCCACCACCACCACTACGCACCAGATGCACATCAAATATTACAGCACAACTACCACCACAACCACAACTACACTATACCCTTTAAACACCAGCATTATAACACCATGTCAGAGCCAACCACCATCACAATCACTGAACCATACTTATCAGCACTACACACCCACCTCCACCAGAACACCACCCCGCCACACCCTTAAACACTTGTCACAATAGTTTCCGTTGCTCACTCTTTTTATTTATTTATTTATGTGTGTGTGTGTGTGTGTGTGTGTGTGTGTGTGTGTGTGTGTGTGTCCGACTCTGGGTATAGGCTTAGGCTTCACACCCTGTTCCCAAGGCCCTCCATAATTATCATTTCTTCTCGTTTAATCATCGTCCTTCCTTTCTAAATGACAAACCTTTTTTTTCTATGACCCAGAGCAAAACAGTCCTTATGCCATGCATGCTATTATTTCTTATGAATTCACGTCTATGAACCACTTCAGCCTGAGGACGCCTCTTCTATATTTTATTCTTGTCGCTTGCAATCTGTTTTATTTAACCTGAAACTTTTCCAAACTTTCTTTGAAGGAATAAACTCGTCCATTTCGATAAAATCTTTGACACTTTGGTATTCTTTGAAACTACAGTAAATATATCGTCTAGTAATTGGAAGTTTTGATATAGCTTTCATGAACCCCTACATTAGGTCTCAACTCCATAGTGTGGAAATCTAGTGTATTTTTTAAGTTTCCTTTTTTCTCTCCTTCTTCTTCTTCTTCTTCTTCTTCTTCTCCTTCTTCTTCTTTTTCTTGTATTTTGGTGCGGTGCATAGACCTAAAGTATTTCCTTAGTTTCTTCTTCCAGTTTGGTGCCATTCCTTGCTTTCTTCATTCTTTTTTTTTTCTTTCTTTCTTTCTTTCCAAGCCGGTACAGTTCTTCTATGAGGAAGAAGTCTTGGGGATGTTGGGAATGTTGGCAATCTTTGATTATGAATGTGTTATAAACTGAAAATAATCGTTTGGTAGCAGCAAGAATAAGAAAAATGTTACATTTTTAGGTAACGGAATAAATACAAATGAAATACTTCTAATTTATGTGGATGAAGTGACATATTACTGATGTTATTTACATACACAAAGCCGCCTTCTTCCTTGATTTGTTTAAAGATGTGAAGTACTTAAGGACTTCTGGACAACAGGGAACAGGTGTTAAGTAACTGCCAGGAATCGGACATGGCAAACTGTTAAATAAATAAACAAATAACTGCACACAAGATATATGTGTACGTCTTCCGTTATTAGTAAAATTAATTATATAAATTATTATTATTATTATTATTATTATTATTATTATTATTATTGCTGTTGTCACTGTTGGTGCTGGTGTTGCTGTTTAGATCTTATTTTATTTTTTTCTGCAAGAGTTAGATGATTTTTATTAACTTAAGGGGACAGTGGACAGATTCTAGCCCAGTCAGTAAGAACGGTATGTCTTTTAGCCTAATGACAGAGTATAGTGGCAGAAGGAACTAAATTTTATAAACGTCATGTTAATTAGAATTAACTGGGATCTTTGAGCGCTTTACAAGACTTATATGTAAAGTATCAAAATATCTAAATTCCTCCTGTATCTTCCACAAGAATACTTAAAATAATCAATCTGGCTTCCGTGTCTTTAAAATGAAATAAGTACCGGTAATTCTCCGACGTAAATTTTGTTCAACAAGTTTCTTCACTAATCTGAAGCCCAAGAATAACGTCACTATATCGCTTATTAATGAGTGGATATAAATGAAATTTCGTACTTACAAATTTCAGTCTATGACAATCATATACTGTTGAGGAACTACTGAACATTTGAATATACAGATACATGTCTCGGATATTAAATGTTGCTCTCCCACTAGTATAGCGCTGAGTGAGCATCATTTTTTGTCAACTGACCTGGTGCAGCGGTGATGCCCAGGGCAGCAATTTTATATATATTAATTTGTCAAAACTTCAATTACTATTGAGGGTTAAGTAACAACTCATGAAATTGATTAAGCCAGTATGATATTATATGTTGAATATTATCATAAATCTTGTTGGCGCAACTATTTAAGACGCATCGTGGTAGTGTTATGATGTTTTTCAATGTTTACGTTGTGTGGCAATAAAGCTCTTGTCATTCGCCAAGCGTTCTCCATAGCTCTCTGTTGCCTTCTGGCCTGTGAGTTTATTTTCTCTCTATTGTGTTTATAATTATGTTTCTGTGTTTTGCTGTCGATGTACAAATTGAGAGAATTACTTGGGGAGCATAATGACTCACAACCGGCTAAACCACACAATGTGTCTGAGTGTTCATTCTAGGAGACTTGACAGTCTTGATCTGAAGGTGGTTCTGAGCTAAATTATTGACGTGGCGAAGAGAAGAAAAGCCATGTTTGCTCGTGTTTGGCACGTTGAATAAATTTTATATTTTATGCGTATTGTATGTTGGAATCTATATTTTAAGATCAAGGATTTCATGTTGGAATGCAAATATGTGTATGTAAGGGAGGGGCAAATAGGTCTTATATTTTATGGAAGATGAGTGACCTTTATACGAAACAAAACAACGAGAGGCTGAACTTGAAAACAAAATGGAAGAAAAACCTGGAATGGTTTTGTTGAAAATTCAAACAATTTTACTCGCGTTTGATCAAACATTTCTAAATTTTATCCAAAATGATCATAAACTAAATCATGATAGTACTTAGATTTTGACTATTTTATCATTTCAAAAAGAATATTGGCAGGGCGGTATATTTCTACCTGAACCCTACCACAGGCATGTACACGATCAAAAAATTATCGCGCAGGAGGGGTACGATGATATCTGAAATGATCAATATAGCTTGTGTAGTCCTTGGAAAATAAATTATCTGAATATGCCTTCAGTAACAATATCATCCATAAATTGTCATATGAAACCTATCTATGGCATACTTATGTAAGCGTGTTTAGCAACATGGAGGACAATAATCAAACATTTCCAGAGTCCATCGTCCGTGGGGTCAAATTGTTTTGGGCCAAATGTGCACCAATACTTTTTTTATCATGTGTATGAACAGTCTTGATAAGGATGCAGTATACTGCAACAAAAATGTAAAATGGCCAAATTATTGAACTCAGTAACAGTTTGAGTTGAAAGATCAGAGTGGCAGAAAGTGGAACCTTGTATCACATCCAACTCCATCACTAAACATACATACCTCATTAAGCATCAACTTTTAAGTAGAATCAAACTGGAAATATCAGATGGTCCGCAAACTGAAGCGTTTCGGTTTAATTTTAAGTGTGTAGCACGGAGGTATATACAATCTGTCTAGCCCTCTCCCCCCTCCAAGAAAAAAAAAATCTGTTGAAAATTATGGGCCTGTACTCAGTAAATGACTGCGTATTTTTTATTTTCCTGATTTTTTTTTTCCTGTCTTTGGAGACATCTTATCTGAAAATAAATTTAAAACATGCCTTGCTCTTTGATTAATTAAAAGAAAACATTATGAGGAAGAATGCTGCAATCCTGGAGGATAAACTGCACCGAAAAAAACAAATGTACACCAGATTTAATTATGTTTAAACCCTGAATGAGACCCCTTTCAAAACTTGGAATGTGGATAAACTGCAATGAAGTCAAAAAAGAATACCAAATTTCATTTAAATTAATGCATTAGGTGTTGCAGGAATTTCGCAGTATTTCAGCATGTGTGCTTCTCAAAATATTTGTCCAGTTATCGTATTATAATTAACGCTACCATACTGGTTTATGAACTGATATTTCATTAAGTATTGGCATCATCAGCCACTACAAATAAGCGGTAGAACGAAAGCTTCTCGCTCACCTTCTCCATGCACCCCGTGACTGTGCCACTCTCTGCCATGTTTACCTTTTGGGCTTTATTCCTAACTCTCCATCACCTGTTTGCCGTTATCCTGCTGCGCTTGTTACCCGTCCCCTCCCCAAAGGGATTCGAGGGAGGGTATTGTTTTCACTCGGTTTGTCTGTTTGTCTGTCTGTCTGTCTGTTCACAACTTTACGCGAGATTTACTGGTGCGATTTTGACAAAAATTACAGGTATGGCTATGACCTGATCACCTAATTAATTTGGGGCCAAACTGGGCCAAGGCCCAGGCTGTAGGCCCCAAAAATGTAAAAAAAGAAAAATAATAATAATAAATAAATATTTTTTTCGCCATAACTCCTTTCAAATTCGTCATATCAACGTGAATCCAAAACCTAAAGGTGCATCTTTCAAATCTGCATCTTATAACATGCCTCAGTACATCAGGGGGGTCACCCCCCAGTTAGAGGTAGGGGGGTCAGTGTCAAGTGGGTCGGGCTTAAAATTTCAAATGGGCATAAAATCGTCAATTTTCACCCGATTTACTTCGAAATTGATATGGGCCATCTTTGACTAGATATCTACTGTTTTTATACATCAGCACTAAAATGACTGCCGGGGACGGGTTTGCTGTGCTTTGTCACCGTTTCTTGTTTTCTCTTGGAACCGTATTCTCATCAGATACGTAGCCTTCTAGCGCTTAACAATTTCGTTTTGATCGTTACACCGTATTATACTCCAAATGTTTTTTTTTTCCCCTTATGTCAATACTAGCTGTATTGCCACATACAAGAAAATATTCACGAACCATGGGGCCGATATTCGAAAGAAATTTTTCAATATTTTATCTTTTCGAAATTAACTTAGGCTTAACTCGAGGTTAAAATAGTGTATTCTTACAAGGTAAATTCAAAACATGAGTGCCGCTATGTTTACTAATGTTTACTGGTAACTCGAGAATGTAACTTCGGGCAGCCTGGGATGTGCTCTTAAGTCCATTTACGCGAAGGATCTGAGTCCTGGCATTTATTCTAATTACGTTTAATTTAGGTGATCGTACAACAAAGACACTTGCAAATGAAATTCTATAGCAGCAAGAGATAGTATAGCTCAGAAGTATACTGAGAAACCGTCTAATACATGCCATTAGTGTGATAGCAATAGCTATAGCATTTGTGGGCACTCACGAGGTGTGACGCGGGGATTATTATTTTATTTACGATATTTGCATCACGTACAGCGACCATTTGATATATTTCGTCAGATGCAGTTAACAAAGGATATACCACCCCAGAGTTCGAAGCAAAATTTTGTATATTTATGACGGGCAGTAAGTCTGTCGAAATGAGTAAACAATCCTAACGAGGCTTCTGTTAAAATCAAGGTCTATTAACAACTGGGTCTTCTTATGTTCTGTGAATTTATTTTCCCGATCACACAGCATATATTTGTTTTTCATATCTTTTACTACCTTCATCAACATTGGCTTTGTAGGATGTTAGGTAAATTTCAAAGGTTGGGATTTAGTTCTTAGCTCTCCTTGTGACCTGTTTCTACCTATTATAGTTTCATGACAATAAATTCTTCATTGATATAAATGAGTTTTATCATCTCAAATTTTAATGCTCTATGGTACTTCTGTGTAAAGATTCATGTGGAAGAAAAAAGTAAAACACAACTTTACCAATTAATGTAAGTCTTCTGGAGGAGGTTTACAAACAGCATTTTAATACTAGTGTTGAATCGAGGTAGCACCAGGCTCCTCAGTCCCATACTGGCAGGAAAGTATATAGATCATCACCACTGAATTTAGGTAGTGCCAAGGTCCTCTGCTTATACCGGTATAAATGGGCAGTCTAGGAAGCTTTTCAGGGATCATCATCAGCTAATTTAAGTGGTGCCAAGAATCCGTCCATCTATACCGGCATTAAATGACAGTCTAGGAAAACTTTTCAGGGATCATCATTAAGAGAACTTCTCGTTAATTATTATTAATTAATATAGGTGGTGCGCAGATCCATCCATCCAAAATCTACCGAAATTCTCAGTTTAGGAAGATCTTCCTTTCTGTAATTGTCAAAAATTAGCTTTTGCTTCTGCATAATCCCTTGAAACCGGTTACGTCATTATTACTAACACCAGAGGAATATTTAAGTCTGTACAGTTCGGACTGAACAGAATAATGAAGGCTTTAACTAAGCCTTCCAGTTCAAATCTCCCTTAAACTGAATAACATCGTTGGGAGATAGCAATAATAATCTATCTATCTATCTATCTATCTATAGCCCGACGCCCTAATCCCGCAAAGGGTGGCCGCAGACAAAACGCCTCCAAGTCACTCTGTCACCCACCATTTGACTCCCCTCCCCCTCAACTCACCCCCCCCTCCCTCATATACCTCTCAACTCCATCCCTCCACCTCATCCTCGGTCTACCCCTCCCTCTCCCTCCCTCCACCTCACCTACATACACCCTCTTAGTCAGTCTTTCATTCTCCATTCTCTCCACATGTCCAAACCACCTCAGTGTATTTCTCCTAATCTTTTCAACCACATCCACATCCACCCCACAGCGTTCCTTCACTTCTTCATTCGTCAACCTGTCCCTCCATGTCACTCCACATGCTCCTCTCAAGTAACTCATTTCCACTGCTCTCACTCTTGACTTGTTCCCCTCTTGCAATGTCCACGCCTCGCTTCCATACGTCAGGGTAGGGATCACAATACCATCATGCAGTGACTTCTTAACTTCCATACTCACCTCCCTATTTCTCATCACTGCTTTCAGTGTACCAACAACCTTTCTTCCCTGCTGTACCCTTTCACATACTTCATCCCCCAAAGTTCCATCCTTACTCATCACACTACCCAAGTACTTGAATGCACTCACATTCTCCATATCCTCACCATCCAACCTCACTGCACACTCTGTGACTTCATTCCTCTCAAACACCATAACTTTACTTTTGTTTACATTAACTTTCAGCTTCCTCCTCCTACACACTGTCCCAAATTCATTCACCAAACCTTGCAACTCCCATTCATCTTCACTCAACAATACTGTATCATCAGCAAACAGCAACACCGGAAGCTTCCAAATCTCACCCTCATTCATTAGGGCCACCCCCACATAATAAAAGAGTTACTTCAAACCCTGTACACTGCTCTGGGCTTGTTGGTGATGACTTAGGTAATATAAATGTGTATTATTTTTGCAAGTTTCTGTTCTGTCTGAATCGAGCTGTGCAAGATATCAAGCACGTATTTGTGTTTGGTTTATGTAAAGAATATTCATTGTTATTAGATCTTTATTTATTTCATCACAGAAGCCGTTGCATCTCTACGAAAGCTGTGTATTGCACAAATAAAAATGCAGTAGTTGCATCCGCTTTATACCGAGAAAAGTGTTTGTGTATCGTGATCAAATGAGTAGCATGTGTTCGCGTTGGAAGCTGGCAATATTACTTTTTGAACATGTATGAATCTGTGTTGTGATAGGCTGAATGAATTATAGCTTGCACGCAATTTGTATGAACGGCTAACAGTGAAAAGGGAATACATCCACGTAAACAAGTTTTGCGTATGGTCTATAGGCTACGTGGAATTGTAGCACACGGAAATTCCATTAATGTCAGTTACATGTCCCTTGCCCACGTAAATTGCATTATGCTTTGGGTATCCGACCCCAGACAATAAGTTACACTAGTGAGAAAGAGATGATAGGTAACCTCCCGGATCTTTGAATCCAATCTGTTCTTACATTCCATACACATCTCCTTACAAATTTCGCTTCCGATTTCTGGTTAGATTGAAGTTTCCAGTATGTTGCCAACCTTCATAACTGTTAAAAAAAAAAAAAAAAATCGTACTGCGAAATTAGATAATCAACTTTTAATGTTAAAAACTACATGTGTTATGACAGAGACTGATGAAAACAGAAGTGAAATTGCCAGCCTACCGTACAGTATAAACCGAGTACTTCCACTGAGAGACATTTCCAGTTGTGAGTAATGGCTGTCATACTTCATTTGCAAATGCACAGTGAGTGAGCGATTGTCACGTCATATCGCATAATGTCAATCATGAAGAAAATATCCTTTCACTATGCTGAGTATCACATGAATTTAACATTCCACTGTGTTTCTCATACGTCATTTGATGAAACTGTCAGTGTAGTAAATATAGCTGTATATAAAGATACAGAGAGAGAGAGAGAGACAATCACACACACACACACACACACACACACACACACACACACACACACACACACACACACACACACACACACACACACACACACACACACACATACACACACACACACACACACACACACACACACACACACACACACACACACACACACACACACACACACACACACACACACACACACACACACACACACACACACACACACACACACACACACACACACACACACACACACACACACACACACACACACACACACACACACACACACACATACAATGATCCAGAACTTGTCTACGGTAGTGCTGATTTTGAGTAAAAAGAAAGTGCAACATCAGAATGGGAATGAAAGAAAAACCATTCAGGAATCGAATGCTAATTGTCCCTCAGAATATACACCGACAGATATACAGACGCTGGCGAAAACATTATCGCGCTGCCTTGCTAAAGGCTGTCGATAAATTGACCTTTGGCAGCCAATTTGGTGACCTTGACCTTGACCTCAAGTGCCTATTTTCGAACTCGTCCTAGATTTTGGTCATATCTTAATTCATACTCCGAAAGTTTCATGTTGATTGCTCACGCAGTTCATGAGATATAATGGTAACAGATACACACACAATGGCAACCAATACACACACACACACACACACACACACACACACACACAAACACACATGCACACCGACAGACACACAGACGCTAGCAAAAACATTATCGCTCTACCTTGCTAAAAGCGGGCGATAAAAAGCTAGTTGACCTTTGGCAGCCATTTTGGTGACCTTGGCATTGACCCCGAGTGCCCAGTTTCCAACTCGTCCAAGATTTTGGCTATATCTTGATATCTTGAAATTTTCATGTTGATAGTTCAAGCCGTTCATGTTCTGGTGTCAACACCTTTTTCCATATGAAGTTGTAGTATCACACATTTTACATAATAATTTTTAAAGCTGTTTAGTCATAATTAACAGTGTGTAATGAAGTGTGAATGATGAACAACCAAATATCATTTCGCTGTTAGCTGTGGTATAGAAGGTGGATGGCAGACCACAAGGGCCACCCTGTTTCAATTATAAAAAGAAGGTTAGGAGAAGTGAAAAGATATCTGAATAAGTGCGTAAGTGTAAAGTCCTGGGGAACCATTTATTATGTTGGTATATGTGAATGTACTTAATACCATTTTATAGAGGTGTATAATGTGCTAGTAGAGTTGTCATTTATCTCTACTTTTTGCATAAGCCCAGAGTATATGTAGATGCTCGGCACCTCACGTTTTAGCTGACCTCAGCACCGCGCCCTAGTCGGCACGGTGAGTGTACAGCGTCAGAGGCCGTTTTACAGTTTTAAAGGGAGGTGGTGTCGCTCCTACATATCTCTCGGGTCGCAGTTATATTATTCTGTACCCAATAAAGAGAGATTTAATCTGCTCATTTCTGTCACCTTACGCTACCACTTAATAACAGACCAGCTTCCACCTTCTCGTGGCAGAGGACCTTTGGTGGGAAGTGTCGGGCAGTGACGGCGAGTAGCTGACGTGTACTACAGACAGTGTCGTCGATCTAACACGGTGGTCTAGTTATACTATACAGCAGAACACTTAATATGTAGTCAACTGCTACTCCATAACGGCTACATTATTTTATTGGTGCTAGCGGTGGCACGATATTTAGTGCTAGCCATGTACCGATACATTAAATTGGTGGCCAGCAGTGCGACGATACATTTTATTGGTGCTAGCGGTGGCACGATATTTAGTGCTAGCCGTGTACCGATACATTAAATTGGTGGCAGCGGTGGGATACGATACGTGCTAAAGGGATTCATGCTGTGAACCAGTAACCCTTGCAATCGCTCGTTCCTGAAGGTGAAACAGAAAATCTTACTCTACTGTTGTAAGGGGACTAATTACCAGTGAGTTAAGTGGAGCAGATAAACTGGAGTGGTAAATATTAATTCCTCCCATTATTCTGCCAGTGCGAGATTCCTATCATAAGCACAAACTGGCAGTTATCTCGCCCTGTGGTGTGCGAGATATCTCCATCTTCAAACGCAAACTGGCAAGAATCTCGCGCTTGTGTGTGAGAGGCGAGATAAGGAGAGTTCAAGCCAGTGTGGTGAGGAGTGGGTCAACTAGCGACTTCTAGCAACTAGAGGCGCGGACGGCCGAAGCGAGCCGAGGGAGACCGAAAGCGGCGGGCCTGGCGTGGTGCAGGCCCAGGGCGAACCAGTCGCTTGCTAACTCCCACAGTGAGCGGGCTGCCGTGTATGGTTGGAGGAGTCTGGTGGAGTGTGGAACGTGGAATGTGGAACATCATCCTGGACTCTCATATCTAGGTAGTGTCCATGCATTATCCACACACACACACACACACACTTGAATCAACACACGTTAGTTAGTTAATGTGTGGAAATAAAGGTTTCTCAGAATTCCCTTGAAATAAATATACTTTCTGTGTATTTTATATGTGTTCCATTCTCTGTCACTTACCATAACTATCCTTTTTTATGTCAGTTTATCTTCCTGTAACTGGGAGGGGAATATTACTGACAAGGTTAGATGGATACAGTGAAGTGGGGATGTAGAATTAGGGAAATAGAGATTAACCCCACTAGACTCAGCATTTTATGAGTGGGTTGATACATCAAATAAAGGTGCTCAGACATATTAAATGAGTGAAGGACATATTGAGGATCAAGGTGATGAGGATATTTCTGAAAGACTGGATGAGGATTTGAACGCTTTGCATTTGCGTTCTGGTCATACTTATTCAACAGTCTCAGAGCAATCAGTTAGATCCAAAATGGCCACTAGTCTTGCTAGTGAGGGTAATCCTAGTGAGGAGACTGTGGAAGTTGAGACAACAACAGTACCTTTGGTCACTCAGGATATGCAAAATCCAGTCATTAGTGATAGTACTACAACCACTCACATACCTGTGTATACTTCTGATGTTTTCAGTACATCACAAGGTTCTGGACAGAATTTATTTTCTGTTCCTAATTCAAATGCATGGGGTATAAACACAGATGGTATTAGCATGCAAACCCAGAATCCTAATCAATGGGGCATGAATACTAATATTGACATGCAAACCCAGAATCCTAATCAATGGGGCATGAATACTAATATTGGCATGCAAACCCAGAATCCTAATCAATGGGGCATGAATACTAATATTGGCATGCAAACCCAGGGCCCTTATCCAAATACCTGGGGCATGACTAACAATATGGGCGTGCAAGGTCAGACTAACCCTTCTCCTTTGTGGCAGATACCTGTACCTAATCTGGCTACTGATATAGTACAGCAGCATCCTAACTGTACTGAAAGTCAGGCTTTGGCGAAGGCAGGCATATGCTATGCAGAAGCTAGCAAAGCCTTGCAAACTTCGGGCTGGAGAGATACAGCTACTAGTTCTCCACAGCAAAGGACCAAGGCTGTTAAGCCAGAGGTGAAAAGATGGTGTGTCATACATGGGCATTGTCCTCATGAAATGGACTGTTGCCCCTTTGTCATTGAAAAGAGGAAGAAACTAGGGAACCCAGCTAGTTCGGGGGAAGCTCAGGACCGCGCGCAAAAGTAACTAAAATAGTACAATCCACCGATGCGTGTGTGGCAGCTATTACTAAGGTGGACTTATTATCTATTCCTTGGATCATAGGGAAAGGCCAAGTGTCCCTGATCGTAGATACAGGGGCATGTACAAACATTATTTCTAGTAAAGCGTTGGAAAGACTTAAAAGTGAAATGCCTCTAACAAACTGGACATTATCACCACCTGATGTAATGTTGACAGGTGTGACAGGGAGTAGAATGAAGATTGTAAGCCAGGTGCCGTTGACATTGAGGGCAGATAAACGATCTCCTGTGTTACGTTCTACGTTTTATGTGGTTGAGGATTTCCCTCTGCCAGCTGATGGGCTGTTAGGCTTTGAAACCATGGAGGAGTATGATATAGTAATACACCCTCAAAGACATTCCATTTCCTTTAATGGGAAAGAGTTTGTAGGCCTTAATCCCTCAGCAACACGAACTGGAACTGGCATCCAATCAGGAGCCGTCCAACCAGTTGTGACCCCGACAAAGCGGAGGGTATGGACTGGAAGAAAGTCAGGGCTATTGTGAGTGGTAATCACCACTTACCCAGTCGAACTGTCTGTAAAATTCCTGTCCGAGTACCTGACGTGTCGGTGGGAACTGATGTAGCATGCTTAACTGAGACTGTGAAACATAAGGCATTGTCGCTGGAATCGACTCTGACTAGCGTTGGCCAAGACCAGAAGACGCCCCTCTTCATCGCAAATATGAGTGGTGGTGCAGTTAAGCTCAGAGATGGTTGTTATATAGGCGACTTGATGTGCTATGGTGCCCCCATAAAGGAAGTCAACGACGTGCTGGTGATCTCTCCTGTAGTTACATCTCAAGCAAGGACTCAGTCGGAACCCGTACGTCTGGCTAAGGAAAAACAGCTGGAGCAATACGTGAAGGTCACGGATAATGTAGACCATAACACGACTCCTAGGTCTCCTTAGAGAATTTTCCGACGTAGTAGCACTTCCAGGAGAAGCGCTGGGTAGGACGGATAGGGTGAAGCATCATAATGTCCCCGCATACCGTCTACCGCACAGCCAAAGGGAAGCAGTGGATGAGGAAGTTGAAAGGATGCTTCGTGATGAAGTTATCCAGCCTTCCTCCTCGCCTTGGAGCACCACTCTTTCTAGTGCCTAAGAAGGACGGTGGTGTGAGACCTGTTGTGGATTTTCGGCAAGTGAACAAGGTAACAGTACCGGATCGTTACCCGATTCCGCATCTGCAATACTGTGTTTACTTGGCTGGATCTAGCGTCAGGGTATTGGCAGGTGGAGCTGACCGAAGAGTCGTGTCCCATTACTGCTTTTAGCACTCACCGTGGGCACTTTGAATTTCTCCGGATGCCTTTTGGACTGAGTAATGCTCCTTTAACATTTCAGCGGATGATAAACCAATTGTTTGGCGAGATGTTAGGGCAAGACGTCTTAGCGTATCTAGATGACCTATTTTCCTACACCACAGAACAAGGATCAGATAAGATCGTTCCTAGGCCTCACTTGCTTTTATAGGAGTTTTGTCCACAGGTATGCCATCATAGCATCACCTTTAACAACGCTACTTAAGAAGGACGCTGCATGGAAATGGGGACCCTCGGAAGAGAAACGCTTCAACGAGCTCAAACAAGCCATGTCAGAAGCACCCGTATTAGCGTTTCCTGATTATGCTCAACCTTTCTATCTGTGCACGGACGCCTCAGGTCTGGGTCTGGGAGCGGTGTTACAGCAGAAGGATGAGCAAGGAAAGACACATACCATAGCGTATGCTAGTAGGGCATTAAGACCCCCAGAGAAGAACTATTCGACGACACATTTGGAGACATTAGCAGACGTGTGGGCGTTAGGACATTTCCGGGATATTATCTTTGGCTACCGGATAATTGTTTTAACTGACCATGCACCCATATGCGACTTGTTTAAAGGAAAAACTTGCACGGTAAGGTTGCGCGTTGGTTTGGCAAGGTAATGGAGTTTGATCCAGAGGTCAGATATTTACCAGGCCGTCAAAATGTTGTAGCCGACGCGTTGAGTAGAAACATTGCTGCTACCATAGCCGAGGATGTTGCTCTTGCTGAGTATTCCTCAGACACGGTAAAAGCGGAACAACGTAATGATGCGATGTGGTCAAGTCATCTATGCCTTGGAGTCTGGCGACAAGACTTGTCTACCTGAACTCCCAGTACCAATGACTCACTTCCATCTTCAACAGGGTCTTTTGTATAAGCAACCCCCAGGAAAGGACACTGCATATCAGTTGGTTGTTCCTGCTACCTTACAGCAAGCCGTGCTACAGTTAGTTCATGACGTACCTCAAGCGGGTCATCCCGGTCACGATAGATGCATATGTGAGGCGAGAAAGAAATACTATTGGCCGACCATGAGGAAGGACATAGAAGCCTACGTCAGTCAATGTGTCAAATGCGCGGAAATACGAGGAACGACGGGACTTCCGACTCCCATCTTAGAGTATCCTCTACCGGAAAAACCCTGGGATACAGTCTCCATTGATCTCTTAGCGTTGCCGAGAAGTCGTCAAGGTTCAAGTTATGTACTGGTGGCAGTGGACCATTTCTCACGATTCACTGTTTTAGCACCTTTACAGACGAAAACTTCAGAGGAGGTGGCGCATGCTTTTGTGACTTCAGTGATTTGTCCATACTCTACACCTAAGGTATTGCTCAGCGATAATGGCAGTGAATTTTGTAACCAGGTGTTACAAGAAATCTGTCGTATGTATGGAGTAAAGCAAGTTTTTGTAACGCCTTACAGTCCTAAGAGCAATGGCCTGGTGGAGAGAACAAACAGGAAGAAACTGGAAGTCTTGAGACCAGTAATAACCTCAACTCAAGAGGATAACTGGGAAGACTGGTTACCACATGTAGCGGTGACCATCAACTCCTCAGAAAATTCATCAACTGGGAAGTCTCCTCATTATATCCTTTATGGAGAAGAGAAAGTGTTACCCTACGATTTGTTGGCTGGACCTCCTACTCCAGTATACAATGAAGAAGACTACGCAAAGGTACAGTTGTTGAAATTCCAACGTATACACAGTGAAGTACGGAAAAGATTAAAAGCCTTAAGAGCGGAGATGATGGCGAAACAACACAAAGGTAGTCAAGAAAAGACGTTACAGGCAGGCCAGAAGGTCATGATCCACAACCCTGAGAGAATTTCCAAGCTCAGACCTAAGTTCCGCGGACCATATACCGTTGTGGAACGAGTACGTGGAAATCCTTATAGAATAAAGGATGAAGCTAATGGAACTCAGGAGGCAGTATATACTGATAGGATCAAACTAGTAAGTCAAGAGCTAGGCCTATCGTCTGATGTGTTGTGCCCTCTGTCTTCGTCGCAGTCTATGTCGTCATCCGTACCTGTCCCTAACCAAGAGTATCGCAGCAAGCTACGATCCCACAACAAGAGTGATTAAGGGAGTATCTACTCTTGCAGAAAAAAAATGTGGCTGTGGCTCAAACTCCTCGTGCGTTGCTTGGGATGGACCTATGGAACGACATCGGACATGGACACGACTGCGTTAATGCCAGGAGCACTGAAGAGCCCACTTGGAGAAGTCGTGGTAGTGGAAGATGCAGTATGTGTCTACTATCCAATGGAAAGCTATCTCCAAATGCCAGATATTGTCAAGGAGGTCTCCAAGGGCTTGTCGAATCTCAGACAGCAACTATTGGAAGTGGGAAAGATGTTTAATCGAAACCCACAATTGACGAACTCTGACACTGAAGCTTTGTTGAGCTTCAGACTAGGCATATAGACAGGCTCACCGACAGGCTCACTAACTTGCATGTAGCTTTACCTAACGTACACTCTGATCTTTCCAAGCATGTCCATGCACGTACTAAGAGAGGACTTGTGGATTTTCTAGGAATCCTGTCTCAACAACTCTTTGGTACGGCATTAGATAAGGATGTAGTGCAATTGGGTAGACAGATGCATGACTTGACACTGGCCGCTAAAGCCAATAATAGATTAATCATGCATGTGTATAAACAGTTAGATGAGTTCACTAACAAAGCTAACGAGATAATTAGGACTACCAACCATCTAGTAGAGCTTGTGAACAACATCCAAATTAACCTACCAACCCTAGCTAACTTGGTGTTATTCGCTGAGTACTTACATGCTCTCGACGAGTCAACCACTGCTTTGGAGAAGCATGCAGCCAATATGGTGGACGGCTTAATCGATGCAAGTTTGAACAGGGTTAATGCTTTATTGCTGCCTACTAATATACTAACAAATGCACTTAATATAGCTATGTGGAAGCATGGACTTATGCCACTCTTTGATCTGAGTCAACTGGAATATTATTACCCATTGTTAGAGGCCCAGTTGACCCATGAGGGCATCCTGATTTTGGTACCTATGAGGAATGCTGTAACATACCAGGCATGGCGGTTCATTTCCTTCCCTTTTGCTACTTGTTGTTATTGAAGAGGGTCCAGAGGTGCTAGTTGTCTTAGATGACAAGAAATATGTAGCAGAAATGACTGTGGATGAATTTGAGATGTGTAAGGCCTCATTTCTTGATCTCCATGTATGTCCTGCTTTCCATTTTGTCTTCGTACCATTAAAGGTAGAGGAGTGTAAGAGGGCCTTGTTGGACACAAATACTTCCTCTGCTCTGCAACGTTGCACCTTCCAACCCATTCAGTTGAAGTCAGTTTTCCATGCTCATATTCATGCGAAACAGTACTTTTACTTTCCTGAGACAGAGGATGTAACTGTGATTTGTGCCTCACAGAATCAATTCCTTACTGTAAAGGGGTACTATATTGCACCTGATTTTTGTGAGTTACACAGTAAAGAGATAGCAGTTCTGCCTAGCAAGCATCATCTAGCTTTGACAGTGAACTTCTCATCCCAGTTACGACCCTTTTTTACCTTCATTCAATGTTACTTCCTTGAATGTGAACATGCTGTCTCATGTATTAAAGGAACTTACCTTCCTCTCCCACCTGAACAGGACTGATTTAGAGCCGTATGTACTGTCCTATTGTAGTGCCACACATTTGATATTCATGTATGTATTTAGTGGTAATGTAATTTTAAGTTAGGGTGTAACCTGAATATTAGTTTATAAGTTCCTGCCCTAAGTAGTAATTCATATATTAATAATTACTGTAGGGTTAACTATTTTTACATGTATGTATCTCTGTATCTATGCAGTGGGTGATGTAATTGTGGATGTTGAGCTATGGGAATTCCTTAGTCAAGCCGAGTAATGAAAGACACATGCGAGCAGCTTATCCCCTCCCTTTGTGCGTCATTGCCGGGCGCCGAGTTTAAACGTTAAACAGAGTAATGATGAATATACAATTCTTTCCGTAACCTAGTTGTGAAATGTTTGCTAATGAAGCTGCTAGAACACCAGTATGTATGATTAACAGTCCAAAAGGCCTAAATAATGTCATTTGTGAGGATTTAAAGTCCCGTTTATCTTGGCCGTCACTAGATGGCATGAGCTGCTTTCAGATTCAAATTGAGATAGTGATAGAATCAGTATCTAATTTAAATAAGGATAAATCCCAAATTTTCCCCAATTCAATCAGGAGTCCTGGCGTCATGGGTACACTGCTAAATAAATTGTAAAGAGAATTAAAACCCACCATATTTCAAAAACATAACCTCATTTGACTTGAGCAGTGGCGTCCTTTAGTGCCCGACAGGCCCCACTTGCTGCCCAGACATCGTGTGTGACAGACGTTCGTTTAGGTGAGTCGTCCACATTTCTTCTTCCTCCCCCTCTTTTTCTTTGTTTAATCCTTACTTATTATGAACTATGAGAAGTAATATTGTTGAGAGTTTAACGTAGTGACTTGCTGCCCAGACATCGTGTGTGACAGACGTTCGTTTAGTCCCCAGACACCGGCGGCGACGACCGTGGGAGCACGCCATTATTCCCAAGTATTGCCCATAGACTTTTACACTTACACTTACAGCACTCACGAGTTATTATTACAAATCGAAGGTATTTGATGTGTTATTAATGATTCTATCAAGGGAATTCTTTTTTTTTGTAGATAAGGAATAGAAGTATAGAAGTGATATGCTCTGTAACGGAAAGGAAAATTCAAATTCATCAACTGTTCTCTTTCTTTAAAATTAGTTTATTAGAAAAATTATAATCAGGAGCGTGGAAGGGAACTTACTGATTGTGAACAATAATGTGATATTTGAGTTGTACCTCGAGGCTAAACAAGCCTGAGTGATTGAGGTGTTCCTAGTGATTGTATTTCTTTTTTTTTTAATTATTCCTCGAGGCTAGACAGGCCCGAGAGATTATGTATTTCTAGTGATTATATAACATTGTCGATGGTGAAACGTGAAAAACAATACTGATTTGATGTGAGAACCGAGAAAACTATATGAGGAGAATACCTTATATGGGTGAAAGATGAATACAAACAATCATTCTTATTGATTCGAGGCTATGCCAGCCCGAACAGACAAATCATATCCGTAAAAGTGTCCCTGTCTTGAGGCCAATGTTGAGCCCAAGAGTAACGGCCAAAAAGAAAGTAAAGTATAACGACTCCATATCTCGCGTGTATCAAAATTGTTTCGTCTGGTAACAATGTTAGAGGAATGGTCACCCAAAAGCCTTAGTAACCTTTACAATCTTCTCTCATACTAAAAAGGGTCATGTAATAAAGAAATGTTGTTGTGGAAATTAACAGAATTATTAAAGTAGAGTAAAGTATATAGCATTCTCTTTTCTTTATTAGTATACCTAATCACGGAAATTATGTCCTCAAGCCAAATTCACTACCCTTCCAATTCAAGATTCCTTCGCTGAGGGAACGACAACCACCTGAGGTACCGACTAAATCTAAACTCGGCCAAACACTACAAACGCTACCACAATTCATTCTTTTCATAAATATTTACCATCCACTATACTAAGTCGAGTACCACTTGTATATCCATGGGTGAGTTGATCAATACCCACAACAGGTAAGAAAATACATACCCCTATTATCATTACACTGGGGTCAACTGGTGGGATAAAGTTTCAGGTTTTACACTGGTGTCAGCCAGTGGCATAAAAGGTCTTACCACTAGCATCACACTGGTGAATACCGGTGGGATAAAATTCTTAGCATTACACTGGTGTCAACCGGTGGGATAAAATTCTTAGCATTACACTGGTGGCAATAGCGGTGGGATGTTCATCGTTCCCAAATTAGTGGCGTTGGTGAGAAAATGAAGGGAAGTGAAAAGTAAAGAGACTATTTCAAAATTTAATTTCCTTTTTTTTGTGAGTAAGAATAGTACATTAGTCACCATGTCTCTGTATGGACAGTTGTTTGCTCAGACGCAGCCGGAAGCTGATCGTCCGTCACGAGTAGGGCGAGATCATGTAACCATTCAATTGGATGAGGCTGAGGAACAGTTCGGTGCTACTAACAGAACGCTGCTTTCACACTCGACCCCTTGTTCACACATTATGAGTTCACACCACTCTCTCACAAAACCGCGCGATATCCCAATTTTGGAATTGAATCAGCTACAAGGGATAGAAGCTACATCTCGCCTCGAAATGTTTTGTGAGGCGGTGGAACAGACTCACACTAGCAACGCAACTAGAATCCAGGTTGCCAAGAGTCGAATGGGTTCTGAATTGGCCACTTTTATTCATAACTATCAAAAGAAACATTTTGCACTGTCATGGCCCGAGCTTAAAAAATTCTTGAATGCGGAGTTTGCCATCGAGTTGAGTGTAGATCGAGCTTGGCAAGAGTTAGAGAACATGACCTATGACTGGGAGGAATCACCCCAGGCGTTTGTACATAGGTTCATGTGTAAGCATGCGGCTCTCGAAACAAAGTTCCCGAAAGAAAGGTTTCCCTCGCGAGATAAACGGATCAAGAAGAAACTGTGGTATGGTCTTCCGCTTGAGTCTAGGGAAAAAATTGGAAGCTTACCTTGATGACGGATATCCAATCCGTAAATTCATCGACAGGATCGAAAATGAAAGGCAGCTTCTCGAAGAGAGGTATACCACCAGAGTTAATGCAATGCCGGATAGAGACAATAAAAGTGAAAATCCCTCAGATACCAATGTAGTTGATAATCCACCAAGACCATCCCATGATAACTGCCAATCCGAGTCAGACAAGGAAGTGACTGAATTGAGAGCTCAATTAAGGGATTTGAAAACAAATTTAGAACAACTCAATCAAAAACAATCTACTGAAACACCGAGGCGAAAATACTGTAGTCATTGTTTGAAGAGTTCACATACGTTGCAAGAATGTTGGGCCAAACCACCACCAGGCCACTGTTTTGATTGCCGTAGGTTGGGATGTCGTAGAGGCAGTAATGATTGCCCAGGGCGCATAAACCGCAGCGCAGCGATGCAGGGCAATAACAGATTTCACCCACCCAGTCCAAATGCGAGGCAGACTGCCACTCAAAGTAAGTTCCCCCATCAGGCTATTTGACTAACCGCAGGTATAACATCGCCCACAATAAGTGTCAACGTGAATGATAAAATAGTGGAAACTGTTGTTGACACAGGGAGTGGATATACCTTAATTAAAGAGGCCACACGCCAAGCGGTTAGGAACAGAAATAAACACGAGGAGAAATCCACCGAGATTACAGGGAGTCACAGGAGCGCCACTCCGTATCCTGGGTATGGTCAAAGTAGATATTAGAGTGGGAGATGAGAAAGTTCATCAACAGTGGTGTCCAGTCGTTCAACGCCTACTTGACTACTGAAATGTTGTTGGGATGTGATGTCCTCGGACAATCTCCGTTGATCTGGAATGGTGCACAACGAGCGCTAATGTGGGGAGGAGCCCCGTACGTCGTGAACTACGTTCCGCGGCGAAAAGGAAAAGTTGAACGAGTCCAGGCCACACCTATCAGAGCCGTCAGGAACCCTCAACAGTTGAAGCAAATTAATCTTGTAACAGTAGAGAGACTCACCCCATATCAAACCAAATTCATTGCCGTGCCAGTGAGTGAGGAGCCTAAAACCACTTTACTATTTTACCCACAAGCACGTTTCAGTCACAATAGTCACCTTTACTTATTACAGGTGAATTCAGAGGGCCTAGTCTATTTGCCCCTCAATAATAGAGCCAAACAAGACAAACTGTTTCGGATAGGTACCATTCTAGGCTCATATGAAATCATTGACGATCCTCCTGTAAGTCCAGTCAACTCAGTAACCAAAATCCAAAATGATCTGATCCCTACCAGTGATCGAACAGATGAAAGTGGAACTCGTGTTCAACGACTCCGAAAGCTAATTGACGAACAGACATGGCCACACTTAGATTCAGCTCAACAAGAAGAATTAGCTAACGTAATTCTGCAACACGATCCTCTCTTCATTTTGGAAAAAGAAGAACTAGGAACCATCAGCGGTCCCTCCGTTCACATTAAAGTAGCAGATCCACAGCCCAGCCGTGGACCGATCTATCGATACCCTGAACAAGCTAAACAGGTGATCGCTGAAATGTTGCAAGACATGGAAGAGAGAGAAATTATTGAAAGATCAACAGCTGCCTGGTTATCTCCTATTGTATTAGTTAACAAGCCGGACGGCAGCAAGCGCATGTGTTTAGATTATCGCCACGTGAATCAACACCTAGCCACGGATATCTATCCACTGCCCAGACTGGAAGAGTTAGTCGAGCAGGCTACAGGTCATAAATACTACGTGACTCTTGATATGCGTGAGGCATATTTTCAAATCATGTTGGACGAGGAAAGTCGTGATTTAACCACATTCAGTGATGGAGTACAGATTTAGGCGCTTACCATTCGGACTAAAATGTTCACCAGCCATATTTTCCCGACGAATGCAGGACATTCTTACTCCATTGTTGAAGCAAGGATGGGTAAAGAATTATTTAGATGATTTGATAATCTGGGCTGATGACTTCCCCATGTTGTTGAGTCGCTTACAGCAACTATTCACTTTACTCTCACAGAATGGGGCCAAGTTAAATTTAAGTAAATGTACCTTTGGGTTAAAAGAAGTGACCTTTCTTGGCCATAAAATCTCAGCAGCCGGGAGTACGCCGGACCCAAAAAACATAGAGGCTATCAACAAAATGAAAAGACCCACCAAAGTAAAAGAAGTCCGGAGATTCCTTGGAATGTGCGGATTCTACCGAAAACACGTACCTTCGTTCGCAAAAATAGCAGCTCCCCTAACTAACTTAACCAGATCCAGAATAGCGTTCGAATGGTCAGATGAGTGTCAATCTGCTTTTGATCAATTGAAGTCGAGCTTAGTGAATGCACCAGTATTGGTAAGAGCCAACGTGACTCGACCATTCATGGTAACCACCGACGCGAGCAACACTCATATTGGTGGCGTATTGAGTCAGATCCAACCAGACAACTCCAACTTGCCAATTGGTTACTTTTCCAAAAAGCTCAATCCTTGCGAGAGAAAATATTCCGCAACAGACAAAGAAGCATTGGCAGTTGTTCTCACATGCCGCAACTTTCACCATTACTTGTGGGGTTCCCACTTTACTATCTTGACAGATCATCAACCGCTTACTAGTATATTTAAGCGAAAAACCAAATCCCCACGTATGAACAGATGGATTCTCGAGATGCGTGAGTACGACTACAACGTGCAGTATGTCAAGGGTAAATATAATGTAGTCGCTGATCAACTATCTAGACCTGTCAGAGTGATATTCCACCAGTCAGAAACCAACTGGCTTGGATTTAGTCGAGACGAGATGAGAGCTAAGCAACGAGAAGAACCCATGTGGGATGAGTTAGTTAAGTACTTGCGTAGTGAGAAGCTCCCTGCTAAAAGACTACCGAAAGCTATGTTGAGCCAGTTCGTATTGATTGATGAACTATTATATTTTGCCCGTGAAACAAGTGATGGTAGCATCCAATATTGTTTGGTGATTCCTAAGACAATCAGTAGAAAAGCAATCAAACAACGAAACCTCAGGACATCTAGGTCAGAAGAAATCTATTAAGAAAGCCGAAGAACTATTCTATTGGCCAAATCTAAAGGTAGATGTATGCGAGTATGTGAAACAATGTCCCACTTGTCAAAGATTCAAGGGTGAAACTGGGTTGCAGCAACCTTGGAAAGGTTTCCCGCCTGTAAGTAAACCATTGGAACGTATCGGGATTGACTTGACTGATATGGTTGCTGGATCTCAGGGTTACCGCTATGTCCTTACTGTGATAGATCATTATAGTAGGTTCGTCAAATATTATGCCATCAGGGATAAACATACACAACACATCATACACTGTCTTGGGCAATACTTCACCGACTTTGGGACGTCACGAGGTATCGTCCTGGACAGCGGAGGAGAGCACAGAAGGTTGAAGTCAATAGCTTGGTGTGGGCGAAAAAAGAGACCATACAGCCGGGTACCTGTAGAAAACTGAATGCCAAATGGGACGGCCCGTATAAAGTGATTGAAGTGCTACTAAATGGAAGTGTTTATATCATTGAAAATGTATTTAGTGGAAAAAAAAATACAAAGGGCTGCTGAAAAGGTAAAACCATATTACGGTACCGAGGAATGGCTCTTAGAACCGCTGCAACAGGAGCTCGCCCCGGAGCCCGAAGATGAGCGATTACCACCGCGAGTGAGGAATGCCCCTCGGAGACTCATAGAGGAGTGTTAGAAAAGTACACAAGTGCATGTGACGAATGTTGTGAAACATAACTGCTTAAAGTTATGTTCCGGGTGGACTCATCCCCGAGGAGAGGGTGTAAAAAGGAAAAGAGAGAAGAGTTCCTGTTGGAACCGGGAAGTGCCTTACTTCGAGGGGAGTAATTAATCCCCTCACCTTACAGTTAGCACGGTTTGTGAGGTAGTGGAGTCTTCAGGACAGAATGAGCGCTCACCTCTTGCGGGTGGAAAGCTGGAAACGAAAGGACTGAGTGAATGTGATATTGAATGGAAGAGTGTAAGGAAGCGCCTCCCGTGGTGATCTCAATCTCGAGAGACCCTGTCGAGCTCAGGTGAGCGACAAGCTATCCTCCAAAACCTGAGGCTGACTGGGGCATAAATTCCCTCATAACATCTCGAGTAAGGAGTGATCATACCTCCTAATGTAGTGAGTAAGCGACCTTCCGAGGTACGCATCAGGTGTTTAATGTGGACCGACAGGTGCCACCGATTGTGGGGAAAGGTATTCCAAATTCAAAGTGTTTATAGCAGTTATAAGAGTAACAACATTCCATCCATGCACATGTCATAGAAAATTGACTTGGGTAAAATTTGTTTTCCGAACGTGGGAGCCGTGTAGTGCCACACATTTGATATTCATGTATGTATTTAGTAGTACTGTAATTTTAAGTTAGGGTGTAACCTGAATATTAGTTTATAAGTTCCTACCCTAAGTAGTAATTCATATATTAATAATTACTGTAGGGTTAACTATTTTTACATGTATGTATCTCTGTATCTATGCAGTGGGTGATGTAATTGTGGATGTTGAGCTATGGGAATTCCTTAGTCAAGCCGAGTAATGAAAGACACATGCGAGCAGCTTATCCCCTCCCTTTGTGCGTCATTGCCGGGCGCCGAGTTTAAACGTTAAACAGAGTAATGATGAATATACAATTCTTTCCGTAACCTAGTTGTGAAATGTTTGCTAATGAAGCTGCTAGAACACCAGTATGTATGATTAACAGTCCAAAAGGCCTAAATAATGTCATTTGTGAGGATTTAAAGTCCCGTTTATCTTGGCCGTCACTAGATGGCATGAGCTGCTTTCAGATTCAAATTGAGATAGTGATAGAATCAGTATCTAATTTAAGTAAGGATAAATCCCAAATTTTCCCCAATTCAATCAGGAGTCCTGGCGTCATGGGTACACTGCTAAATAAATTGTAAAGAGAATTAAAACCCACCATATTTCAAAAACATAACCTCATTTGACTTGAGCAGTGGCGTCCTTTAGTGCCCGACAGGCCCCACTTGCTGCCCAGACATCGTGTGTGACAGACGTTCGTTTAGGTGAGTCGTCCACATTTCTTCTTCCTCCCCCTCTTTTTCTTTGTTTAATCCTTACTTATTATGAACTATGAGAAGTAATATTGTTGAGAGTTTAACGTAGTGACTTGCTGCCCAGACATCGTGTGTGACAGACGTTCGTTTAGTCCCCAGACACCGGCGGCGACGACCGTGGGAGCACGCCATTATTCCCAAGTATTGCCCATAGACTTTTACACTTACACTTACAGCACTCACGAGTTATTATTACAAATCGAAGGTATTTGATGTGTTATTAATGATTCTATCAAGGGAATTCTTTTTTTTTGTAGATAAGGAATAGAAGTATAGAAGTGATATGCTCTGTAACGGAAAGGAAAATTCAAATTCATCAACTGTTCTCTTTCTTTAAAATTAGTTTATTAGAAAAATTATAATCAGGAGCGTGGAAGGGAACTTACTGATTGTGAACAATAATGTGATATTTGAGTTGTACCTCGAGGCTAAACAAGCCCGAGTGATTGAGGTGTTCCTAGTGATTGTATTTCTTTTTTTTTAATTATTCCTCGAGGCTAGACAGGCCCGAGAGATTGTGTATTTCTAGTGATTATATAACATTGTCGATGGTGAAACGTGAAAAACAATACTGATTTGATGTGAGAACCGAGAAAACTATATGAGGAGAATACCTTATATGGGTGAAAGATGAATACAAACAATCATTCTTATTGATTCGAGGCTATGCCAGCCCGAACAGACAAATCATATCCGTAAAAGTGTCCCTGTCTTGAGGCCAATGTTGAGCCCAAGAGTAACGGCCAAAAAGAAAGTAAAGTATAACGACTCCATATCTCGCGTGTATCAAAATTGTTTCGTCTGGTAACAATGTTAGAGGAATGGTCACCCAAAAGCCTTAGTAACCTTTACAATCTTCTCTCATACTAAAAAGGGTCATGTAATAAAGAAATGTTGTTGTGGAAATTAACAGAATTATTAAAGTAGAGTAAAGTATATAGCATTCTCTTTTCTTTATTAGTATACCTAATCACGGAAATTATGTCCTCAAGCCAAATTCACTACCCTTCCAATTCAAGATTCCTTCGCTGAGGGAACGACAACCACCTGAGGTACCGACTAAATCTAAACTCGGCCAAACACTACAAACGCTACCACAATTCATTCTTTTCATAAATATTTACCATCCACTATACTAAGTCGAGTACCACTTGTATATCCATGGGTGAGTTGATCAATACCCACAACAGGTAAGAAAATACATACCCCTATTATCATTACACTGGGGTCAACTGGTGGGATAAAGTTTCAGGTTTTACACTGGTGTCAGCCAGTGGCATAAAAGGTCTTACCACTAGCATCACACTGGTGAATACCGGTGGGATAAAATTCTTAGCATTACACTGGTGTCAACCGGTGGGATAAAATTCTTAGCATTACACTATCTTCCTTCATACCTTTCTCCTTCCTATTTTGGTCCTGGCGTTGGTCTTCTACTTATTGTGGTCTTGTCCTGTGTTTGTGGTTTAGGCTACTATTTAAGGCGCCAATTAAGGAACCCACTGATACCACGTGTCCGTACTCGAGGATTGCAAGTGGATGTTCCTGAATAGTTAGCTACCCTACACTCTGGTCAGGCTACACAGTAGTTAGGACAACAATGTCGACGAGGACGTCAATGGTGTGGCCGAGCGATGTTCTGGTGTCAACACCTTTTTCCATATGAAGTTGTAGTATCACACATTTTACATAAAAATTTTTAAAGCTGTTTAGTCATAATTAACAGTGTGTAATGAAGTGTGAATGATGAACAACCAAATATCATTTCGCTGTTAGCTGTGGTATAGAAGGTGGATGGCAGACCACAAGGGCCACCCTGTTTCAATTATAAAAAGAAGGTTAGGAGAAGTGAAAAGATATCTGAATAAATGCGTAAGTGTAAAGTCCTGGGGAACCATTTATTATGTTGGTATATGTGAATGTACTTAATACCATTTTATAGAGGTGTATAATGTGCTAGTAGAGTTTTCATTTATCTCTACTTTTTGCATAAGCCCAGAGTATATGTAGATGCTCGGCACCTCACTTTTTAGCTGACCTCAGCACCGCGCCCTAGTCGGCACAGTGAGTGTACAGCGTCAGAGGCCGTTTTACAGTTTTAAAGGGAGGTGGTGTCGCTCCTACATATCTCTCGGGTCGCATTTATATTATTCTGTACCCAAAAAAGAGAGATTTAATCTGCTCATTTCTGTCACCTTACGCTACCACTTAATAACAGACCAGCTTCCACCTTCTCGTGGCAGAGGACCTTTGGTGGGAAGTGTCGGGCAGTGACGGCGAGTAGCTGACGTGTACTACAGACAGTGTCGTCGATCCAACACGGTGGTCTAGTTATACTATACAGCAGAACACTTAATATGTAGTCAACTGCTACTCCATAACGGCTACATTATTTTATTGGTGCTAGCGGTGGCACGATATTTAGTGCTAGCCGTGTACCGATACATTAAATTGGTGGCCAGCAGTGCGACGATACATTTTATTGGTGCTAGCGGTGGCACGATATTTAGTGCTAGCCGTGTACCGATACATTCATGAGATATATATAATGGTTCTAAATGCTGGCGACAAAATCTAGTTGTCCTTTGGCAGTCATTTTGGTAGCCTTGACCTTGACCCCGAGTGCCCATTTTCGAACTCGACCATGAGTTTGGCCATATCTTGATACCCCTGAAGGTTTCATGTTCATAGCTCAAGCCGTTAGTGAGATATAATGGTCACACACACACACACACACACACACACACACACACACACACACACACATAAGCGCGCGCGGAGGGGAAAAACTATTGTTCCGCCTTGCTAAAAGCGGGCGATAACAGTCCACCCCCGTTACGGAGTTGCTGATGACCTTGCGGAGGAAAAGTACCTGGTCTTGATCGTAACAGAATGTCATCAGTAACTGTAGCTCCATTTCGGTTGACAATTGAACTTATAATGATAAAGTGTTTTTGACTCAAAGTCAACAATAGAATCTCCTCCGGAAGTTTGTCAAGGCCCCCCCCCCACACACACACTACTCTCTCTCTCTCTCTCTCTCTCTCTCTCTCTCTCTCTCTGTTTCGGGAAAAAATCATGATTCTCGTTGTAGATATCCATCTGACTGTACATGAAGTTTCATTCAACAGTTTTCCATAAAATTTTGATTGGATCGAGGGTATACTGTGTAAAAGCAGTATAAATCAAAGTCGCTTTCAGAGGCAAGAAAGTAGAAAAAATGTATAACTAAAATCATGGATGCATATATTTGTGGAACTGTATAAACGGGAGATGTTTGTATGTCACTGAGTTTTGACAGTGGTAGGGATGTATAGATGTGGGCAGCAAACATGTAAGAATAAAGTTAGATACAGCAGATACATGAGCACTGAGTTTGTGGCAGCTATGGGAGATGTATACTGACATTATTAAACGTTTCTGGGTGTCTCAGTGTTTTGGCAAGTCCTTTTCTCAAGTACTCATTTCTGTACACTCAATATTTAAATGTTTCTGGGTGTCTCAGTGTTTTGTCATGTCCTTTTCTCAAACACTCATTTCTGTACACTCAGTATTTAAACAACGTTACCTTTATTATGTCTTCTTATCCAGAGCATATGAGGGTATTTTAATAATCCACTTAGGGTGAATTATCGCTCTGCCTTGGGATAACCTATTTTTCATTTTGCTGTGAGTGACGTCAGGCGATTTCACCAATCTCAGAAGTAAAATTGGCCATCAAAATTGTTAAAAACTGTCATAATCCCTGTGTTTCCTGAGAACAAAGTTCGAATTTTATTACACAGTAAGTTGGATGGCTTCATTTACCTAACATAAACTCACACCCGACATGGATGAAGCAGTCTGTGTCTATCAGTTTATCCAAACTCACATTTGTACAAGTACAAATGCAGTGCTAGATTCGGGCTCCTGCTGTCAACGCAAAGCGTCGCTTGGTATGCCTCAGCCAAGCCTTGAGCACGGGCTCGCCATACAACTTCCATGGCAGGGTTCACTGTGGGTTGAAATGAGACCAAAAATAAGTCGACCCAATATGACGCTGACCTTTGACCTCTTGACCTTGCTGACCTAATCAGGTCATCTTCCCTTCATACTGTATCACTAACAAAAGTTTGGTCAAAATCTGTCGAGGGGTTCATGAGATATCGCGCCCATACCCATATGACCTTGACCTTTGACCTCTTACTCTTGCTGATCTAATCAGTTCATCGTTGCTTCATACTACATCACTGACAAAAGTCTGGCCAAATTCCGTCAGGGGGTTCAGGAGATTTCATGCCCACAAGGATAAGCTAAGTCGACCCCATATGACCTTGATCTTGGTTCCTTGACCTAGTTGACATGATCAGTTCATCATCTCTTCACACTGCATCACTACCAAAAATCTGATGAAAGAACATTAATGTGTTCAGAAGATATCACACCCTCAGCAGTATTACAGGCGCATACCCACAAGGATAAACTAAGTCGATCCCATATGACCTATACTTTTACCCCTTGACCTTGTTGACCTAATCAGTTCATCGACCCTTCATACTGTATCACTGACAAAATTATGTCGACTCCATATGACCTTGACCTTTAACCCTTTGACCTAGCTGACCTAATCAGTTCATCATCTCCTCATGCCGCATCACTGAGAGAAGCTTGGTGGAAATCCATCGATGGGTTTAGGAGATCTTGCACCCACAATAATGTTTTGGACGCATATCCACAAGGATAAACTGAATTGAACCCACCTGACCTTGACCTTTGATCCCTTGACCTTAATGACCTAATCAGTTCATCGTCACTTCATACTGTATTGCTGAGAAAAGTTTGGTCAAAGTCCGTTGAGGGGTTCAGGAGTGCCCACATGATAAACAAAGCCGACCCCATATGACCTTGACCTTTGACCCCTTGATCTATGCTGGCTTAATCAGTTCATTGTCTCTTCATACTTCATCACTGACAGAAGTTTGGTGGAAATCCGTTGATGGGCTGAGGATATATCGCGCCCAGAAAAATGTTACGGACACAGACCCCTGTACCCGGGCACTCACGCAAGCACGGACGGACAGACAAATCATGGGCGGAGGCATAATGAGTGAGATTCATTCCTTTAAATTCTCATGCTCCTATGACTCACTCAGATAAAGTCTTCACTGTTGTTTTGAACAGAATACGAGGTATTCCGACCACGAGAGGGCTAGTAAAAGGTTTTTCATTACAGGCTCTGGGCAGTCTATTCATTAGGGAAATTTTGTAAAATAATAAACATTATCGGTACAATGTTTTACGACAGTGATTTTTGGCTACAGCTGTTACACTAAACTTCTTAATCGACTAGTGACAATAAATATAATTTATTAATGAGTAGGAATCTGGCATGTTATGGAAATTTTTCACAACTGATTTCAGGGTGTTTAGAATGTTTAGAAACCAGCCGAGGTATAGCTGGCTCAGTAGCGCCAAGGCCTGAATCCTGGTGCGGGGAACTGGAGCCGCTCTATTCAGGTGTCCATCCACTCTTTGTGGGTTGGAAGGTATAATGAATAGCCTACCTAGGGTAACATATAGGAGAGATTTCTAACTGTGGTGCCCTGAACGATGCAGTAGTCTTGTATCCCAGGATGTTGTGTAAAAAACCTGTACTTTACTTTTACTTACTTCTCAGCTGGCGGAAACACGAGGCTAGGTCTTTTGATGCAGGATTATTTGGGCTTGGATTTGCTAACTTGGGGCGCGTCCACACGTGTCCCCGAACAAGTGTTGACAACACAGCTGGCACCAAGTTTGGATGCATATATGCAAGGGTATTTGGACATACTGTAAGTATGCAAACATGCTACAGTGCAGCTTCAAACCTGCTGGCAGCAGAGGTAATGGAATAAGTGTGTCCATACGAGGAAACTGATACTTCATGATGTTGTTGCCAACATAATCTGGACGTTGTTGTTCCCAGCATGTTTGCAATTTGTTCGTTATTCTGTTGTTTACATGTTGCCAACACTTGTTCCAGCACACTTGTGTACGCGCCCATACTATCAGTTCACCGTCGTAGCTATGAATCGTTTTTGCAGGAAGGACAAGGATCGAAGAGTGAATAGTCTTGCTGGGTCTCATTTTCTTTCTGGAAATAACAAACTATAGTAACGACAGGGAACTGGTTGCAAGTTATTTTTGAATTATGAGGTAAAAAATGATTTTTTTTTTTTTTTTTTTTTTTTTGAGAGAGAGAAAGCCATTTCTACATCTGGCCGGGGCAAGGAACAGTTTGATTATATGAACTTCATTAAACAGACTTTACTGATCTCCGAACCCTCACCAACGTGCCATAAAAACACCCCGTTAGTACCATTACACCAGCCTTGAATGAAGCAGCTCCAGCATGTGTTCAGTAAGGATGGTGGGTGTCAGTGCCAAAGTGGTTAGCCTACATGTTAGGGTGTTGACATGTGCGAGTACTGTCAAGCACTGTGGAACAGGTCTATGCACAATCAGACAAAAAAAAAAAAAAAGTACAGTAGGTACCTCAACATCATATTCTTGCCACGGCAAAGAAAATGCTGTCGGTAAAAATAAATTAATATATAAGACAGTTTGCAGGATTATAATTTTCTCTTGATCACTTTTTCTAGTATTATATTCCAGTAAGCCTCGTAAGATTATATTTAGAAAAGTAAGTCACAAAGGCCTAAGATTATTAATTCTTTCACTGTCGGTCCTCTCATGGTGAGAAGAGCTCTACCATCCTATTCCATTTAAATTTATACTGAACCCTTCTAAATCAAAATGTCTCCCTTACAGCTGAATAATATAGTCAGAAAATGACAAGAATAAACCTATAAAACACGCTTTGTTGATGAAAGGATTAACTTGTGAAATTTCTTCCCCATGTCTGGATGCAGGAACTAGGCAAGGGAGTTTGTTTCCCTTCCTCCACAACAGTTTTGCTTCCAAAATCTAAGTATCATAAATGAAAGTGGAATCATGAGTGTTCACAGATGCTTAACAGTCTCAGGCTCCTGTGATTCTTTCTTAGCTGAATGAAATTATGTAACAAAACTCTTCCCCCCAAGATGTTCTGTTTTCCCAAAAATAAAGCAAGATGATTTCATTCTTAAGAAAGATGCTCCTGGGTTGCAGAGATTAAGACGGAGCTGACTCACTGGCATTCCAGTCAGGGGGGCCAATTCCCTTTGGCTTATGAGACTTCGTAGCACTTCTTCCTTCACGATTTTTTGTGAACATTACATATTAATATTCTCTTGCATATTATTTATTTATTTTTAAATATCGACATAAAACTGAAATTTTTTATCTCAGAGGAAGGACCCTTCCGATGTCTTCAGAGTCAATGCGAACACTTATTAGCATACAATTATACTTAATTTGGATTTTAAACCAAATAAATATGGGGTGAAGAGAATGCTGAAAACTCACAATAAGATTTGGGTGATCCTTCAATTATGCTAGTTAGCTTTATCATTGCTAAGATTACTCCTAACAGAGAGATTTGAGCATTTTAACTGATAACAGAAAGTTTTTTCTTATCCCTATATCTACTTGAACATCCCTCAGCTAAACCAAATCGTCTCTTGGTAGCCTGAGTAAAAAGTTGAATATGTCCTAAGGATCCTAACTGTTCTTCAGTGACCGTCCCGGCAATAAAGCAAATATAGTAACTGAAAATCGAACTGAGTGGCAGTTTTTTTTTTTTCTTCTTCTTTACTGACCACTCAGTACAGTCCCCAACACTCTGGGGAACGTTGACGCTGAAGGCCAAGCAGGAAGGGTACATGATAGCAAAGGGATACAGTGACGTATACATGGGCAAAAATGATAATTCCGAATACACACATAGCAAGGAGACACAGTACTAAATAAAGAAAAGGTAAACAAACCCAGCAGAAATATATACACAACATATAAATTCTAATGCATGACTATGTTAAGAATATATGCAAATACGTACACACGCATATCTATAAATACACACACACACACACACACACACACACACACACACACACACATATATGTATATGCATACATACAACCATAAATACATATTTACATATATACATACACATATAGATATACATGTATACGAGATCGTATACATATAAACATACATATGAATGTGCGCACACACACACACACACACACACACACACACACACACACACACACACGCATCGTTCACTCGCCAGAACATAATCAGAAAAGGAAGTTAGGAGAGACTGAGTGTCATCCAGTACATAAAGATTGTAATGAAGGAAGTACGGCATTCGCAAAGCAGAAAATAATAAGGCGGGTGTTTAACTGGGGCAATAATGGGGCAGTTAACGAGGTGATGGGATGTCAGTCATGGAAGTGTTACAGGGTCTGCAGGGCTTGTCGTCCGGCCAGTCGTCCAGTGACTTTCCTCAAGGAGCGATAGTTCAGGAGATGAGGGCGACAGCCAAATCTCAGCGGCGGGTGAGGACTGGTTGCTTGCTGTAGGTGTGTTTCACCCCACGGAGGCTGTCATAGTGCTGGATGATGACGCTGGTGGGTAGTTAAACATCAACAAGAAAATCTAGGTTGTGTCTGGCCCTCTTTCGAAATATTTTCTGGATATTTGCCTTGAACACGGGGAGGCGAGTGGCAGGGAGGGGGAGGCTGCAGGCAGCTCGGGCCAGGCGATCTACCTGGTAGCGTCGGATGTGACCAACATGGGTTGTGATACAGATAAAAGAGAGCCTGATATCGAGGACGTGAGCCTGATGAAGCCGGGAATTGAGGAAGGAGAGAAGAGTAGAGGGGAGTCGAGGAGGTTTGCGAAGAAGGCCGAGGGATGTTTGGGAGTCGACGATGATTTGGCCTGAGAACTTTTGATAGAAAAAGAAGTCAAAGGCGAGATAAGAGCAGACAGTTCACACTGGATACTGCTGACCCAGTTAGGAATATGGAGGGAGGTGGAAAAGACTGGAGAAAATGATTAAGTATAGGCAGGTCAAGCAGCCCTCTCCCGGCCATTACCGAGGAGAGAACCATCAGTATAAACGTGAACAGGATGGGAAGGGCAGGTACGGGTCACTGAGTTTGAGGGTTTCAGTGATGGAAAATAGAGGAGGAATAGATGAACGGTCAGTAGCAGTGGCAGAAGGTGTGTAATGAATAGCAGGAGTGAGTGTGTCCAGACAGAGGACAGACGGTCAACGGGGATGGGTATGACAAGGTCAGCTGGATCTCTACCAGAGAGCTTGGGAGGAGAATAGAGTGTTTAACGAATTCTTTGGGGCTAGGAAACCACGCAGGAGATTTAAATGGGTTGGACACGGTCGAGGAGATGGCATCAGAGAGACCATCATCCAGTTGGAAGGAAAAGAATGGAGCAGGGGACGGAAAAGTAGTCAGACATTGTGTGGCGAAGCAGACACCGAGCATAAGAATGCGATGAATAACAGGACACAGAATGAATTCACTGAATGCGTTGCCTACATCGGTAAACCAAGAGCTGTAAAGATTGATAAACATGGCTCGATTTTGTACAATTTAAGAGGTCGGAGCTGTCCAGGGGAGAGAGAAATGACATGACAGTCACGAAGAGAGTGAATACATATCAGGTAAAATGTACCAGCAATTGGGATGCTGACACCATGTGAGCCACTAATAAGGATGCCGAGAAGGTTAAGTCTGTTGAGATGGGTGTAGAGGGTGAAGGCACACTGGAAGAGATGCCGAGATATGCATCGTCCTACTGTATACTACTTCGAGATGACATCCGAGGAGGGTGACAGTTGTACAAGCAATCCTGTGAGTGAACAGTATGGTTTTTGCAGTGTCCATGATTAGCCCACAAGTAGATGCAGCCTGGCCAAACCTAACTAGGAGAGCTGAAGCGTGACAGGGAAGGAGAAGTGTATGCAACTATCATCAACATAGCTAAGGATCAGAGAGGAGCTGGGGAGAGGACCAAGACGGAGGAGAAAACTGTTCACGAAAAGGTTAAAGAGGAAGGTGCTGAGAACTTCACCCTGGGGAGCATCAAGACTGAAGGGTCAGTAGTCACTGAATGTCCCACAGAATAAAACCCGAGAGTGACGACGTGACAGGTAGCTTTCAAGCCAGCGGAACACGTGGCCAGAGACGTGGGCAAGTTCGTCAAGGATTACGTCCCGGTTTGCGACATCGGAGGCAGCTTTGGGTGTGAAAGTAATTCTGCAGTGCAATATTGCATGCTGTGAGTGGGAGGAAAACAACGAGAAAGGGAGAAAGTTGATCCCGGACAATATCACGGAGCCAAATTAAAAGAATTCTCGAGGACTTTACAGACATAAGAATTGAGAAAAATGGGACAGAAGTCAGAGAAATTAGGTTTGGGGATTAGGACGATTGTGCAACGGGTCCACTTTTCCAGGAGAATGCCCTCAGAGAGACTTTGAACAGTGTGAGTAAGGGATTGCCAGGGACCTGAGCACTAAGTCGTCATGTGGCATAGATGATCCCGTCATCACCTGCGGCAGTTGCCGTGCTTTGCAATAGTGCAAGGCGCAACTCATCATTGAACGATAGGGTGATCATCAAGAAAGGAGGGAGTGGTATGGTCCTCAGTAATGCGTGTTTGCTTGATTTGCTAGCAGCCAAGAGGAGACCCGTCGTGGGAGGGGACAGAAGTGTCAGTTGGGACTGTGTGGACTATTTGTGAGCATGATCATTGGCATGTTTCACAGGATTGTGATGGAGAGGGTGGAAGGGGGACTCACACGACTGAACAGTCCCATTTATAAGCCGCCAAGCTCTAAATTGAGGAGTGTGAGCATTAATATGCTGGAGAAAATCATCCTAATACTTCTGTCTAACAATGACTTTAAAGTCACGGGAGACCTGGCAGCGGCGAGATAAGCTTGGAGAATGTCAACTGTGTGATCACTGGTTACTGAAGTGTGCTGCTGCAGCTCCCCCCACCTCCCCCTAACTGTCAGTCAGGTTGCGATCCCTCACCCAGTCACCTGACTGACGGGAAGATCTCGTATGTTTGACTTGTAGTACATAATGATCATAGAATTCCTGTACTACGGCAACAAGGGAGGCATAAAGTGCAGTAGGTGATGGAAATGAGTGACTGGCAAACCAGTTGGTTAGAATGCCCTTAAAAGCAGCAGCAACGGAGGAGAGATATTAATCTTTTTCTTGACATGGCGGTGCTGAGAATACAGGATGGGAACGGAATCCGTGGCATGGATGCCATTGTGATTTGAGTGGGGAAAATGTTAACTGTGTCAGCGTGTAGTACTACGCCACGTCGTACGAAAAAATCGCGATAGCCACCCCCAGCATGAGTGGGATGAAAAGTTGGGAAAGGATGAGGATGATGTTTAAGTCATGGAGGCGATTACCTGCAGACGAAACACTAGAACCCTCACATGACGGATGACAGGCATTAAAATCGCCTAGGTAGAAGATAAAAGAGGAGTGGCGGGCCGGTAAAGTGTTAGGGTCATCCCGTGTTGGACTGAGATAAACACTGTGCCTACGTATATGTACTGTAGAAAGAGGCATCATTGACAATGAGACGATATAATTGAAAGAAAGGGAAATGAGAAGAAGCAGATGAAGTAGCAAGGAGAGTTTGAGGACTAGAATGACGAATGTACGAGTATTTAACGAGACCTTGGCCAGAATGGGTATGACAACAGTGGTATCCCCCAAACCTGGGTTGAGGGTAGCTAAGATATATAAAAGTTTTCCATAATTACGTTAACAGAAAATGGTGACACCTAAGAAAATAGTTACTTAGAGATAAACTATGCTACAAGCGTTTCCTTTTTGTTAAGCAATTTTCTTCCTTCATACAGTATGTTCCCAATGCAGCGAATAGCAATGCAGCATTCTGCTTCGACACTTGCCCCGTAAAATTGGCTTCAGTATGAAGAACACTTAAGAAAACGCAACTCATATCTCATAACTTCTATTAACAATGAATGGGGGAATGGGAGGATGACTTTATGCATCAGTTTAAGTATTGTATTACATTATTTAAAGTGGTGAAAAAGTATATCTGAGAGAATCTGTATGTGGGAGAAGGCGTGGTAGGCCTAAAAAAAAAAAATGGATATCAAATGAGTGTGTGAGAGAAGGATAAGTGCCCGCGAGGCTAGGAAACTGACAAGCGATCAAGCTGAAGTCATGAATTTTGTGCGGAGAGTATAACCAGGGTTTGGAGCCCCTTTCAAACTTGACAGTAGTCGAACTGACTCTGTCGGATAGGTGAGTGTGAAGTTGCATGTGGAATATTTTTTCACCTTTTAGGTGGAGTCAAGAGCAAAGGATTCCATGTGGAATGGTGAGTGAATGGGAGAATGGTTCATTCAGTTGGGCAAAATTGATTAGTATCACTCGTTTTTTTTTTTTTTTCTGCTGGATTTTACCTTACCCACCCATGGGACGGGGGAAAGGAGGTCTGGATGATGATTATTCATCATCATCATCATCATCATCATCATCCGGACCTCCTTTCCCACCCTAGGGCAGGGTGAGGAGTAGCAATGTCCAGACAGCCCAAAATAACCCAGTCAAATGGGTCATGCTTCCATTCACTCATCATTCTAGCCCCCGGAATCCTGGCTCTATCGGATACGCCAAAAACATTCACCACTTTCTGCAGATTCACATAATCGTATCTGACAAAGTCAATCCAGACTCTGCCACGTTAAAAGGAGGTGCCAAAAATCCCTGATCATGCACTTCTCCTCACAAAATTCATCCAGCCAGCTCGATCTCCTGTCAGTTCCCTAGTCTCACCGACTTCCAAACCTCTTCCTCACACATTCACCCACCATATCTCTCCACCTTCTCCTTGGCCTACCTCACCTCCCTCCTTCGAATTCGCTCAGATATACCTTTTTCACCACTCTATTGTTATCCATTCTCTCCACATGACCATACCAACTTAGTACACTCTCTTCAATTCTGGTGTCCACCGACTTCCTCACTCCGCATCTTTCACGAATCACATTATTTCGTATCCTATCCACCCTCTGTACTCCACATACATTCCTCAGCAGTCCCATCTCCACTGCTCTTACTCTTGACTTTTCATTTTCATGCCACACCATAGTCTCACATCCATATGTTAAAGTTGGCATTAACACTCCATGTAAGCCTCGTGCAGCTGCAACACTCAAGCATCTGTTTCTTATAAAGGCCTTCATTGCACCATCTACTTTTCTTCCTTGTGTCACTCAACTTTCAACTTCTTTTGCACATTTTCCTCTCTTTTCTGTCACTGTACCAAGGTATTTGAACTCTCTCACTAATTTGTCTCTTTCCATTCACTGTTACATTGCACTGGGAGTCACCTTCTCTCTCAATAACCATCACTTTACTCTTTTTCTACATTTACTCTCAAGGAACGACGCTTACAGACATCAGCAAAACTCTGCACTAGCCTCCCAAGTTCTTGTCCGGTACTTGCAAGCAGTACTGCATCATCAGCATATAACAAATTTGAGATATTCCATCCATCACCATTCACTACCAATGCCATCCCTCTCTCCATTACTCGTGTTTTTACTTCTCGCATCACCCCATCCATATATATATTGAACAACCATGGGGACATCACACAACCTTGTCACACTCCCAAATTGATCGTGAACCATTCACATAGATGCCCATTAACCCATACACATGCTTCACTACCATCATAAAAACTCTTGACGGCACCTAGCAGCTTACCCTCTACACCATGCATGCACAAAACTTTCCACAATCCTTCTCTGTCCACTTTGTCATATGTTTTTTCCAGATCCATGAATGCCATAAACACCTTATAGTCCCTCTCACAAGCCTTCTCTACTATCTGTCTCAGTGCAAATATTTGGTCCACACATCCTCTGCCACTCCTAAAGCCACCCTGTTCAACACTCGCTAGGACTCCTGATATCTCTCTTACTTTCTTTTTAATAATTCTTCAATATACCTTCCCTACCACACTCAGTAAGCTTATGCCACAATAATTCTTGCACTCACTTCACTCATCTTTATATTTGTACAGGGGTACAATCACAGCCTTTTTCCACTCTGCAGGCACAGTTTCACTCATCCATGCCTTCTTACATATCTCCAGCAAGCACTTCATTCCATTCTCTCCACTACAATTAAGCATCTCTGCATACATATCATCAACCCCAGCTGCTTTCCCATTTTTCAGCCGCTTCACAGCACTCTTCGCCTGTGCGAGTGTCAAGTCTCCTGACACTGCATTCCTTCTCTGCACATCCCCAAAACCAATCATGTTTACAGCTGCTCTGCTCTCTGTATTCCCATTCATCAAGCTTTCAAATTATTCCTTCCATCTGGTCCTTATTTCATCTCCATGGGTTCATCTACCACTGCATCCTTCACACCGTCCCATTTCTTTCCGCTTCCACTTCTACATTTCTGCACCTCTTTCCTAAATAACTTTCTATTTTCAGAGTAGTTCACATTCATTTTTCTTCCTAGATCCTCATTTACCTCCTTCTTTTTTCCTCTTCACTAGTCTCTTTACGTGCTTCATGCTCTCAACATATTCAGTTCTTATTTCAACTGAACCCCAATCCTGTAACCACTTTAACCACTTCTTCCTCTTTTCCTCCACCACTCTCTTTACCTCCTCATCCCACCATGCCGTACCTTTCTTCTTTGTTGTTACTCTTGCCACCCCACACACCGCTTTAGCATTCCTAACTAAGCAATCCCTATATGCATTCCACAGTCTGTCCAGATCCATTTCATTCCAATTCAGTATTTCTAATTCGTCCTCTACTTTAGTCCTGTATTCATCTGCCATTTCTTTGATCCTCAGCTTCTCAACTTTAACTCTTTCTCCCTGACTGCTCCTCTCTCTCCTGAACCACCTCACTCCTCTCAGTTTGATCTTACATACCACAATCATATGATCTGACAGACCTCCACATCGTCCTCTCACAGCCCTCGTATCAGCTATCATTCCCATCATCGACCACTCTATGAGCACGTAATCAATCAGGCTTCTTTCAACACGATCCCCGTTCCCTCTATACCATGTATATTTATGTGCATCCCTGTGTCTGAAATATGAGTTACAAATGCACAACATCCTCTCGACACATATCCTTTAGTCTCTTCCCATTTTCATTTTCTCCTGGTACTCCATAACAACCTATTATGTCATCCTCAGGACCAGTGCGTACTCTTCCATTCATATCTCCCATCACAATCACTTTATAGCTCCTGGACATTTCTCCCGCTACTTAACCCAGTTCATCCCAAAACCTGTCTTTCTCTCTCTCACTCCTGTCCTCACACGGTGCATACGCTACAATCACTGCCACTTTCACCTTCTCAAACTTGAACTTGATATACACCTCGAGCTGACACATCTGCAGTCTCTCATTCCACTCTGCCACACCTCATTCATCAACAAAGTAACTCCCTCCTTGCATCTTCCTCGCCCATTCATTCCCGATCTTACATATTTCACACCCTCCCACTCCTCCACTTTGCACCCTTTTATCTTCGTTTCACACAATGCCATCACGGCATATTTCACACTCTTGAACACATTCACCACTTCCACTCTCTTGGTCTCCTCATTCACACCTCTCACATTCCACGTGGCCAAGCGAGTCTGCCCATTTGGTTGGGGCCTGGGCAGGTATTGGGCCCTCCGAGGCTCTTTGAAACGACTGCCATGATTAAGTGATTTTGGATTATTATCATTCTTATATAATATTATTATTGTTATGTCCCAGTCCCACACTGCCACAGGCCCCAACATCCCGCGGATGTATCCCCTTTAGATCGCCAGCACACACTGACAGACTTCTGTTTGGCATAAACTCTGATTTAAAGTGCAAATAAATGTATTTGGATTTTAAATCAATATTTATATAAAACAGAAACCTGTCAAGGCGAGTTGTCGAGTTAAAGGGGAGAAATGCCGCTAACTTTAGCGCGTTTACTCTGACGGGTGCGAGGATATACCGAATCTGCGGCCATTACCGAATCGGCACCGATTCGGCAGCGAATCGACTCTTGTAATTATTAAATATTATCATTTTTATGGCCACATAGGTTGATACACACCTAATATCTGAAAATCCGGTCAAAATTTTGTGTATCATTTAATTATTAATTACAAAATTAGAATTTAGAGCATAACCCAGTTAAAGTTAGCAAAAGTATTTCACCTTCAGCTCGCACACTCGCTTTGACAGACTTCTATTTTGCATGTATATTGATTTGAAATGAGAATTACATTTTTTGCAGGCAAATTTTAACACATTTATCATCTGTTGGTAATTATCTGTACTTATTTCCCACTATAGAGTAACTCAAAGTCAAACGGCCACCCCTTACGGGATTATGGCGTCTGGCAATAGATAGATAGATAGATAGATTATTTAGAATTTCTGATCGCAGTATTGCGATCTCTGGGCTATTTTGGGGGGTCTGGAATATATTCTGACATTTAAGTGGATGATATTCTTTGAACTGTTTAGAGTTTATTTTACAAAAAGTGGGCGTAGAGCAGGTAAGGAGAGTATACTTAGTGGTGGTGTGAGATTGGTAGAGGTGAAACTCAAAATTTGTCTCTTGGAGTCTCCAGAGACTTGCGTCACAACTCATGTCCTCTCTCTCTCTCTCTCTCTCTCTCTCTCTCTCTCTCTCTCTCTCTCTCTCTCTCAGAAAATATAGTACAGTACACTACAGTATAAGTCATATCCCCAAGACCAGGGACGCCCACAGAAGTATTTGGGGTGGACGCACATGTTGTAAGAGGGCCAAGTTTACAGGATTAGGGGGTTGTGAGCAAAGTGAGCCTATTCAGCTTTTTTTTTTCTTTCTTTCTTTTAAGTTTTGATGAATTTAAAGTGTGTTTTGAAGCTATCTATAGAGGTAAATTTGGGTGTAAAATAAAAGTTAACTCTGGAGATACATGTATTATATCTGAAACTTACATTATCCATGTAGCTGAATAATACAAGTTGTTTTTGACTCGCTGTACCCCTTTTCTATTTTTTATATGGTAACTACATCTACATGCACAAATCATTAGGCCAAGTTATAAAGATAACAGAGATTATAGAAAGCTGAAGTATAAGCATGGGATAAAGTGCATTTGGTAGCCTTTATCATTGTTTTTCTGTGTCTGTCCTCCTCTCTTCCTATTTTTTCCATCTTTCCTGTCTCTTCTTATTGCTTTTCTTTCCTTTACGGGTGGTTTTGCATTGAGTGACAAGCCAAATGGTTTCCTGCAAACCAGGAAACCATTTACAACACTGGGTGGTAACCATATAACCAAACCATACGTGCTCCCTACGTCCCAACAAGTGGGTTGGTGGAGGGTTAGTGCCCATCCCCGTAAAACAAATACAGTAACTCAAAGTCAAACGGCCACCCCTTACGGGATTATGGCGTCTGGCAAGAGAGAGAGAGGTAAACAGTGTACATTAAACATAATGAGCCACTTGTGTAACCGAGTTACGAAATTATGTAAGGCCCAGTACACATTAAAAAAAAAAAAAAAAAAAAAACAGCATCAGTTCTTCCTGTGGAAATCAATAGTACTTCCGAATATTCTCTAACTGCCTCAGTGCAACCACTCCACATCCATTCCACAGAGGTGAACAGTATTTCCATAAGCCATCTGAGAACGTAGGTGAATTTTATAAATTATGGCCAACTGCTCGTCAGTGAAAAATTCTCGGACTCTTTAGGAGTCCCAGTTTTTTAGAGGCTTCTTTAGCAATGGATCTAATATAGGGTGTCCAGCTTTGGTAGTATTTAGTGTCACACCGAGAATATCAATACTGGAGGAAGTGGGAATACTTACATTATTAAAAATTATGTGAGCGTCGAAAGGATTCTGTCGGTTGGAAAACTAAATTATTAGAAAATTCTGACGAATAGGATATAGCATATTTAACCTAACAATGAATAATGACCTTGTAATGTTGTGTTTTTAAGGCGACTTCTCGTCGTAAAAACACTAGCTACAGAAGCGGGGTCCTCTTTCTAGACCGGAGGTAAAGCACTAACAAAGGAACAGGACATAAAAACCAGGCAGTATACCTCAACACATCTATTACCTAGATCCTACTCGTAACAATACACATAGAATGATATTTAAGATACAGGGACACAGAGATACAGAGTTAACGTTGGCTCCACAGAGTAATCATACACACTACAATAATCACACAGGGAGATTGTGAGTTTCCTATAATAGGGTTTACATGTCACTTGGAGGCAGTATATAAATGGGATTGTTCACTTTAGGAATAAACAAGGTTGGGGTCTGGTTTGGGAATATTACTATAAAAGAGGTAGGGTGCGGACAGCGACACTCGACTCTGTCACCTTGTCACGGAGACACGTACCCTTAGCTTTTGACTCGCCCGCGCCCTTACCTCGATGTTCATAGAAAACTCTCTGATTTTTTTATATGGGGAGGGACGAGGATAATTCACAAAGTTCACTTTCTGCCCTGTTAGCATTGAGTTCTGATGGGCCACTATTGACTACGGTTTCTTGCGGAGTCACTGTCACTGTTTTCCCTGTTTCCTGGGTAATAGTCACTTTAAGCTGCACTCGTAGGTGGGGTGCAGGGAGGCTCTCCCGTCTGGGGGCCTCGACCTGGGAGGCGCCGGTGGGGTGTAGGGAGGCCCTTTGGTCTGGGGGCCTCGACCTGATAGGTGGCCCTCGGGACTGGGGCCAAACAGCCGGAGTATTCGGGCCTGCTTCTTCCGACTCCGGGGAGTGAGGGAGCCCGAATCACATTCGTCGGGAGTTGGAGAGTCTAGCCTGGGCGTCCTGGGACTGCGGGCACCAAGGGGGAGAGGCGCCGTCAGGACTGGACTGCGGCAGCGTCTCCTACGGGGCTCGGACAGGAACAAGGAACTCCCGAGTGTGGGCGGTAAGCCCGATATCGGGCCTTGCCACCACTCTAGTGTCTCCTCCGGGGCTATATTCCCGGGTGGTGACGAAGGGCTCCCCGAAGGGAAAGAGGCTGGAGGAGGACTCAGGTTGCCCGTGTCCTCTCGGGTGTGTCTGGAGGCCGGAGCCTGGGGTCGCTTTTCCCTGTCACACACTCTGGCTGTAGCCATGAACTTGCCCGGCGTACGGGGGACACCTATAGGGTGAACGGGGTCGCCCTTTCGCCGCGGCTTGGGACCGCCGGCGTGGTGTTGCTCCTGTAGTAGGAGACAAGCCGGAGTGAGGGGCACAGAGGCCACACTCTCTCCAATACGGGTTGAGTCTACCTTCAGGGGATTCTCTACCCTGGTACGTGCCCCGGCCGGAGCCGAGTGTCTACCCGTACGAAAAACAACTGCCAGACGAACGGGGTCGCCCTCATGCTGTGGCTTGGGACCGTCCACGGGGTGTTGCTTCCGTAATAGGGAAGTGCTACACGTACGGTAGCAGGGGCTCTTTACCCTGATCCGTACGCTGGCCATAGCCGGGAGCCGATCGGCCCCAACAGGAACATCTGCCGGGCAAACGGGGTCGCCCTCACGCTGCGGCTTAGGACCGTCCACGGGATGTTGCTCCTGATGGGGAGAACAGCAAGAGAGTGATGCACTGGGGCAACTCTCTCTCCCTAGTGTGTTAAGGCCGGAGCCTGGGGTCGCTTTCCCCTTCACACTTCCTATTAGGCCGTAGCCTGGGGTCGCTTTCCCCTTTTTACTTTTTATTAGGCCGTAGCCTTGGGCCTCTTGCCCTTGGGCCTCCTGCCCTAGAAGGTGTAACAAAGCCGTCAATACGGTGTTACCTGGGACTGAATTTGGTTCAGTCCCACCCCTATCCTGTCGATCACTGCTCCGCCCGCAATGTAGTTTACTTCCCCTGATCACCTGGGGTTGGGGCAATTGCGGGGAATAAGGACCTATGGTGGTACCAATCTTAAGTGGCGGTTTGGGTGGGGCACGAACCTCTGTACAGTGGTGCCACGTGTTCCATACCCGCTAAGTGAACGGCTCAGATATATGTAATAGGCATCACAATAAGATAAACACATAAGAACATAATGGTAATGTGTGTATTATAATATATGAAAGAACAGTAAACCGATTATGCATAAAATATTTATACGGCAATACAGAAACGTGGCATAATTATTTTACAGTGTTGCTTAAAAAAAAGTAGTCACTTTTATTGGCTGTTACCGTATTTCTGGGATTGGTAATAATGTCACAATTATGATTATAAGATAATATGCAGGATTATAAGCAAAAATATGCCAGTTTCTTAGTTAAAAAAATATATACATTAAACCCTCTTGAGCGGCAACACTCACACCCAGTCCGACCTGGTCATCTGTGAGGGATAGAGGAATAGGCCTGTTTGGGGACACCTCTTAAAAAAAAACGCGCCAAGACTTTAACCTCCTGGGTGGTGTGGAAATAAAGTCAAATTTACAATATGTACATTATAACGTAAAAGAAAATAACCAAAATGTATCCTAAAATACCACAGAAGAGAGAGAGAGAGAGAGAGAGAGGGGGGGGGGAAGGCAGACCAGGGCAGTGTTGAGTGCAGCTTAGTGAGAGATGGAGGAAGGGAGGGAAGGAAGAAGGGAGACAGTGATTGAATGAAAACAAATCATGGCGCCACAACAACGAGGTCATCTGGCACCATATGTATAACAATATTTTTAAACATAATTAGATATAATAAAAACAAAATAAAGAAATGAAAGCACAAGTTTATAAGTCACTCATAAAAGAAACAAAATTCCCAAGGGTGACGCACATCTCCCCAAGGAGAGAGAGAGAGAGAGAAAGAAGGCAGGCAAGGGGCAGTGTTGAGTGCATTGTCAAGCTGAGGGAAAGATGAAGGGAGGGAAGGAAGGAGGGCGAGAATGATTGAATGAAAAGGCGCCGTAACACCGAGGTCATCTGGCGCCATATGTAAAACAGTATAATAAAAACAAAATAAAGAAATGAAAGCACAAGTTTATAAGACATAAAAGAAACAAAATTCCCTAGGGTGATGCACATCCCCCAAGGAGAGAGAGAGAGAGAGAGAGAGAGAGGGGGGCATCGCGAGTATGGAAAACGTGGCAACACTGTACAGAGGTTCGTGCCCCACCCAAACCGCCACTTTAGAATGGTACGACCATAGGACCGTAATGTCCTGATGACCCTCTTGACTGAGGTCAATAAACTCACCGGTGTGTCCTCCTGGGGTGGTGGTGCGGTGGCGGCCCGGTGGTGGTGTGGGGGGTGGTGAGGTGGGAGGTCCGGCGGCGGGCACGGCGGGCATTTTAGACCTATAGGCTATAAGAAGCAAATTATGACATAAATCTTTATCTAGGTAAAACTTATACTGGTGTCGTCATTCAAAAATACCATTTTTTCTAATGCCAAGAACACATTCAGGCTTATTCAGTCTAGAACACAATAAGCCTACGTGCGGGGACTGTCGAGTGCAGCACCGAAAATCCGAAACGGCAGTTATCTCTATGTTCATAGAATATTCATATCTTCTATTACTGTGGTATTTCACTATGGTTTTGTTTCCCAACCTTTAGTAATAGGCTATCCATCCCTTAGTCAAATGAACTGGTTGAATTGACGGCTGCTGCAATTCCTCAGTACCTAGAAATGTAACTATGGATTCTTATGGAGGCTGCAGGCATAAAAAAAAATGCAAAAACAAATTCCTATGAGATATATAACATGTTATAAAACAAAGAAATAAATTACCGCCTTCTTCGCTTCTCCGATTGTAAATTATGAAAGTTCTCAAGCATTCGAGAGGCATAAAATTATAATAATAATAACTGATTCTCTTGTGAGTCTCTTATACAGGAAATTAGACAGTAATAAAAACCATTAATCATTCGGGTAATCAATTATCTAAACATCAAAGAGATACCGAAATACAGCATTCGACTTTGTATAAAACAAGATTACCGTCTATCTATCTATCTATTGCCAGACACCTTAATCCCATTCGGGGTGGCCACAAACAAATCGCCTCCACGTCACCCTGTCCCCTGCCATTTCACTGTCCTGCTCCCAATTCACACCCCCCTGTCTCATATACCTCTCCACTCCATCCCTCCATCTCATCCTTGGCCTTCCCCTCCCTCTCTCCCCCTCACCTCACTCACATACACTCTCCTCGTCAGTCTCTCACTCTCCATCCTCTCCACATGGCCAAACCACCTCAATGTGTTTCTAGCAACGCTTCCTATCACATCCACATCCACACCACAACGCTCCTTCACATCCTCATTTGTCAGTCTGTCTCTCCATGTGACTCCACAGGCTCCTCTCAAATAACTTATTTCCACTGCTGTCACTCTTGACTTGTGTCCCTTGAACAACGTCCAAGCTTCACTTCCATACGTTAGAGTTGGTATCCAAATAATGTCATGCAACGTAAGGACGGGGGTAACTATTTGATTTTCTATGAAATTCTCTATTACATTATGTGTTCTTTCATTACTTACATAATGATAAAGTTATCAAATTCTTTTAATGATCATTGAGTATATGTTTAGGTAATACATTTGATTACACTATTTTATTTATTGTTGTTCAATATGAGGTTTATTTAAGGTTGAGGAGATTTCCCTAACAGGGCCCCAGGGGGCTCTTTCTTGCCTGGGGGCCATATAGTGGACGCATGTACGTCCGGTGCGTCCGCCTGGGGGCGCCCCTGCCCAAAATGTGGGTGGACGTCATCTTCTTCTTCTTCTTCTTCTTGTGACCTCTGTCGCTTTGTATCGCTTCGTAGGTCCTTCTTCTCTTCTTGCTCCTTATCCGATTCTCTTTTCTTGATCACACTTCAATTTTTTTTTTTCGTTACCTTTTTTATATGTTTATTTACTGTCTTTCTTGCTGTTGCCTTTTCTTCCAACAATGTGTTAGAAATATTTTAGCAAACTTCATTATTCTCCCTGTTTCTTCCTTATCCCCATATAATCCCAGTACTGTACAAATCCCCCCATCTTCTTCCTCAAGTCTTCTCTGCCATTCCTCCATTCCTATCACCGCTACTACTGATGCTATTAACTTCTCCCTTTGCTCTTCGTAGTTGTTGCATTCAACAATTAGGTGCTCTATTGTTTCTTTTATCCCCTCACAGAATTTGCAGTTCTTGTCCTCTTACTCTCTATTTCTACCATTCACTTCCAGAGTACCTGTCCTAGCTTTAACTAACAGTCTACTTCCCCAGTCTCCTACTTGCCAGTTTAGCCCTTCTGGTTTTTGCTTCTTTTATACCATTTCAGAGTCGTCTTTCCTGTTAACCCCGCTTTCCATCTGTTCAATCCGTTCTCTTCAATCTTTTTCTTAATTTGTTTGCCTTCTATATGACTCCAAACCTCTGCCAGGTTTTCTCTCATCTTCCATCTGTTAATTTCTCTCCCCCACGATGATCTTGCCCCTCTTTCCTCCAGCACCCTCTTAGCCCGTCTTTCCACACTGAGTTTTTCTATTTTCTTTGTGAACCCCAATTTTCCTTTCACAATTCTTTCTTTGAATGTGCTCCAGCCCACGTCTCCCCTTATGGCTTCTACTGCCGTACCTCTTGGGTCCCCCAGGCCCCATGTACGCACTATGTTTTGTACTTTTTCCAACTTCATGATATCTCCATCTCGGTAGTTTGTTATTTCCGATCCATAGAGACAATAAGGCACTGTTATTCCTTTCCACAGACTCTTACCCACGTTATACTTGTTAATCACTCTACTGTACACCCTCCATTTATAATCATGCCTGTCATCTTCCGAGCTTTCCCTTCATTAATCTTTCTTTGTTTCTCCCCTCCTATTCCTTCCTTACTCACTTCCATACCTAAGTACGTGTATTTATCTACTATTTCCATTACATTGTTCCCCATCACCCATTGGTTCTTCTCCCTGTTATTAAATTCCATCACCTTGCATTTTCCTGCACTGAATCTTAGGTTCCATTCCCTCCCAGATCTGTCAGCTATTTCCATAAGATCTTCCGTGTCTTTCCTGTTTTCCGCCATGAGTACTACATCATCTGCATAAGCTAGGCATCCTAATTTCCAATCTCCAATCCTCACTCCTTTGCCTGATTTCCTGATTCTTACTAAAAGTTCTTCCAAATAAATGTTGAACAACGTAGGGGACAACACACAGCCTTGACGCACCCCGATGTTATTGTTAATCCACCCTGTGCTTATATTTCCTATTGTGAATTTCACCTTATTTTCTTCATACCATCTCTTTATTAAGCAACGTTGGGTCTGGTTAGTACTTGGATGGGTGACTGCCTGGGAACACCAGATGCTGTTGGCATAACGTTCTCCCTACGTGTCAAGTGAGGTTGGTGGAGGATTAGTGTCCCTCCCTGTAAAACAATTAACTCTAAGCCCTTGGCCACCCTGTTTGGGATACATGGCGTCTGGCAATGAATGAATGAATGAAATGAAACTCTTTATTATTTCCACTATCTACGGATATAGAACAGTTTGCCACCACTTTAATTTACTGAAAACGATGGCACCTAAGAAAATCAACATTTAGAGGTAAACTATACTAGAAGCGTTTCTATTTATTTTATTTATTTTATTTTATTTTTATTTATTTTTATTTTTATTCATTTATTATTATTATTATTTTTTTTTTTTACTCACATACATTTCTTTCATGCTTATGTTCGAGAATCAGCAAACAGCAAGGTAGCATTCTTCTTCGGTAACTGGAGGTTCTCCGGAAGGATTGTTCTCAACAGGCTCCTGCATGCCTAAGTACGTGCATGTATTCGTACGTGAGAGAGAGAGAGAGAGAGAGAGAGTGTGTGTGTGTGTGTGTGTGTGTGTGTGTGTGTGTGTGTTTAATCCTGAATTTTCGTCAAATCAGAAATGGAGGTGCAAAATGTGCCGAGGAAAAACTTTCCATAGATGCTGGTGGTTACATCCCATCGTGAGATGGCTTCTATTTATTTATTTTTTTTACTTGTTCGTCATTTTTTTTACTTCCCTAGTCTTCATGCGTTTAATACCTCCCTTCCTTTCAACTTCTTGCTTCTTTATTCTTTCGTACCCTCTCTTTTCCTCCCCTGTTACATATCTCTCTCGTACTCCTTTTTTATGGGATCTCCTCCTTTCGCTTTTCCTGTTTCTTCATTATAATCTTTTATATCATCTGTCATCATCTTTTTCTTTTCCTTGCACCCTTTCTCTTCCTTTTTTTTTTTTCCTCTTCCATGTTCTTTCATACCTTGTCTTATCTTCCTTTACATCTTTTTCTTTAGTTTTTCTTCCGTCTATTTTCCTTGATCCCTCAATATTTGCAATCGTATATTTCCTAACCCTTTTCATTTTTATGGTTTTTCACTATTCTTTTCCTTTCTCTTGCTCCTCCTCAGTGCGCAGATTTAACACGGGATTAACCCCTCCACCAAGCTGTCGTATTTTTTCTTTTTTCTTTTTTCTATGCTACCACCAGACGATGTAATTCAGTTCTGGAGAGATTTTTCGGAATGAGAGATTCAATTTGGCCTTCATTTATCCCTTTATTTAGAGGTCTCTCCCAAGCAGATTAGATTCGTTTGAAGGTAGCAAGTATAAATCAATAAACCACATTAGTAAAATCAAGAGGTTAACGTTAAAATATAGTCACAAAACAGTGCTGGCGAATTGGTGTGGAACCGTAGTATTGTTTCCGCCACTGTGCCACGGGAAATAAGCTGCCAAAGGACGAAAATCTCTGCCAAGATAAGCGCGATACGAATTTAACTGTAAAGGGGCGAAAATCCCTACCAGGTTAAGGTGAATCAGCCATACTTGCAGTGACATGTTCTTGTCTAATCACTGACTATCTCTGATCCCTCACCTCTCTCTCTCTCTCTCTCTCTCTTCCTTCCACTGAGATCGTAGTCATGAATGATCAATTTTTACTGTCAGCAATTCTTTTTTTCCTGTTATTTTTTTTATTGTGAATATTATATTTCACTTAACTACTAGTTTTGGTTTAGTTATGAAGTTTGAAAGCTGAATGGGTGAAGCTAAAAGTATAAGCATTCATATACATGAACCTAAGCCAAGAAAGTTTATGAATAGGTTCCTGTACCTCTATTTACAAATTATTCATATCACTGGCTCTCACTTTTATCTCCTCGTCTGGACTCTGAGCACTGTTTTGTTTATAGACATTTGCTCAAAAATTACATTTCAGTCCCATGTGGTCTAGTGGCTAGGATACCTGGCTTTCACCCAGGAGGCCCGGGTTCGATTCCCGGCATGGGAATAGTTTTCAGAATATTAAGAGGCGTTGAGGTCTCGGCAATATCGTTTATGGTAAAAGCAGTAAATCTGACAGGATGATTTTTCTTTCCTCAATCACAGTGTTCTCGTTTCCCTTGCAACTCTGTTCACCTATTCCGTCCACACGGACCAAGCACTGCTTATTTCATCAGCTATTCATATCTACTGTTCTTGTTCTTCTGACAGTAAGATCATCTTAAAAGTGATTCCGGTGGAATACAGGCTGAAGTCACCCTTCCCTTGCAGTTTACTGTCCTCCTCCTGCATAATGGGGAGGGAGCTGAAGAACGTTTATAAAACCAGGAACCACCTGGCTATGTCTGTGCCACCATGTGAAAATATTCCTCCCTGCACGTTGATCTACTGATACTTCCTTAATTCACATATCTAACAGTCTTACTTAATTTGTTCTTTTTTAAGATAAATATCTTCTCCCGAGAATTTAAATTTGCTAAAATGATGCAACTATAACTCAAGTTATTAGTTCCTCCCTAGAAAGTAAGATGTCGTTCATACCTTGCGTCAGGTATCTAACTATAGGGACGTGATAATCTGGTGAATGGAGAAATATATGAACTAGTTAGGGGTTAAGTACCTGGGAGCAATGACAGAGAAGAGAGGCAAATATGCGAAGGAAGTGGAAAGTAGAGAGACACAAGGAAGGAAAGTGGTTGGTGCTATGAAGGCTTGGAGAAGGATCGGAGGTGTGAGTGTGGTGGATGGGTAAGGAACGAAGGTGTGAGTGTTGCGGGTGGATGAGCTTGCCTCATTTAGTGTTTACTTTAACATACGGGCGTGGAAGTATATTGTGGCATGAAATGAAATGTCAAGAGGGAGAGCTGTGGAAATGGTCTGTTGAGGAATGTTTTGGAATGGGAAGGATGGACAGGATAAGGGATAATGCAAACCTAGAAAAGAGTCAGGAAGTCTTTGGGCGCAATAGTCAACGTGATCACGCATGGGTAGTATGGCCGTGTCGAGTGAACGTGTGAATAGTGTGGTCTATCTATCTATCTATCTATCTATCTATCTATAGCCCGACGCCCTAATCCCGCAAAGGGTGGTATATCTGAGCTATAGTTTAAATGTGGAACGAGGCGTGGTAAACAAAGAAGGTGGATAGACATGGCAAATGAGTGTGAGCAAAGACTTGGTATAGTGAGTGATGAGGCTAGGGAACTGATAGTTGCTTGAGTTGGTTGGGAGAATTTTTTACGGTGGAGTGTGTGACAAGGTTCTAGCATCATTTTTCTTTCCTCGCGAAGAGACAGTCGTCGGACTGACTCCAACTGATGAGTGGTATGAAGCTCGTAGGTGTAGATGTTCGTGCTTATGAGGTGTAGTCAGGATTCCAGGGGACTGAATGGTGAGTGAATGAGAGTGTGGCTATTCTGATGGGTAGACTTTTGTTAGTTTCACTTTTTTTTTTCCCATGGCCCTTTGTATCCTACCGTACATACAGCAACATTTTGTTCTCCCTGACAATGTGAATACATGAAAGTGCCCGGAATTTTCCCGCTTTCTTTTCGCTAGTGAGTGTCATCGTTGCTATGGATTGAGTGCAGCCGTGTTAGATAGACCGATAGATAAGTAGATAGATGGATAGACTGATAAATGAATTAATGAATAGATGGACTGACAGAGAGATGAACAAATAAAAAATGTAAAATTACTGAGGAAAACTATTTCCTTAAAACAAATTAGTAGCACAACACGCACTTGGCTCCTGTATCAATCTTTATCACAATCCAGTAGCAATACAAGAATCCCACCTGGTGGCTGCCACTGCCATCCCGTAACTAATATTTACATCACATCGAGTTGCCTTGTACTGCATGACAACAGGGCGCCTGGCGTGGTGGTGCTAGGCCTATAGCGCTTTGTTTGAATACTACCTGGATGTAGCCTACGAAAACCTGCCGCCTTTGATCTTATTCGCCCACTCTTCCCTCCGTTCCTGTTTATCTGATACCACCAGCATTTGTCAACACGACCCTCGAAGACGTGCCCACTGTGTTGACCCTTTGTCATCTCCCACACTTACCCCAAGACCATGTTATCAGTATGTATTTGCGGTGACTCATACCCGTCCAAACCATGCCTTTCCAGATGTGTGTATTTCAACTGCAGTTTTGGCGAACCTCGTGGCCTTATCGCTTAACCATTTCACTACGATAATATTACTTTTTATTCATGGTAATCGCCCGAGCCGAAGTCCGGGTAGGTATTGTTTTTGGTTGAGTTTGTTTGCTTGCATGTTTGTTTGTTAGCAACATTACGGGAAAATGCCTGAATGAAACTACATGAAACTTTCAAGATATGTGGGCACTGGTCCCAAAAGGACCAGTGCCCACATATCTTGAAAGTGACCCTGAAAGGTCAAAATCAAGGTCACGGATATTCAGAGGTCGATAACTTGAAACCTGTTGAAGATATATTTACTATTATCAATATACAGGAACTCCCATATGGGCTTTCATTTGTCACCCAGACCTTTGACCTTAAGTGACCTTGAAAGGTCAAACTCAGGGTCACGGATATTCAGGGGGCTATAACTCGAATATGGCTGAAGATAGAGATATTTACTATTATCAAGATATAGGAAGTCTCATATGGGCTTTCATTTGGCACCATGACCTTTGCCCTTGATTGGTCGAGCGAGGTTCGTTATGCCTGGCACCACTTGTATTATTTTAAACAGTTTCTCATAATAAAAGGGTTAATAAAAGTTACACATAACTCCCTAGTACGAAAAGTTTAGCTTTAGGTGAGCAAAAACTGCTTGATATAGCAAGAATAATCTAAAACGAAATAACAAACTTACTTCACCATCTCAAGCGTATTTTACTAAGATTTCTGGTGTGCCTTAGGGCGCAAATCACATGTACTGAACAACAGCACTTCCAGAGGCATCGTAACTATCTTAATACTATGACACAGTACTGTTATTCACTGTAGTTCTTGCTAATGCTGGGCGATTTTATTTGGCTTTGGAGAGACTTGTCATATTAAAGAGATTAGAGATCGCTTTCATTAATCCTCTCACTGCTAGAGATCTCCCAGATATTTAATGAACTTGTCTGCAGATAACGGGAATTAAGTAAGAAAATACATCATTGGACTCAAGAGAATAAGCTGATCATCACAAGAGTATTTTATAAGTGGCTTTGGATATTTCGCAACACTTCTTCTCTAGGAAAATTCTGCTCTGTGCACCTTTATATTAACTTCGATGTTATCGGTGCAAATTGTGTCAATATGAAAACGACATCCATAACACAGGAGAGAATGTAACAGTGCAATATGCCAAATAAATGAAAAGAGGAGGTGGAACGAAACCCCTATGCCTCCTTAAATACTACTATTGGAACAAATATTACAGGAACAGAAGGAAAACATTTAGGAAGCCTCTAAAGAAAAAACTGTAGGGCTCGCTTCTACGTTTCACGTATCCACAGCTCCCCGTTTCGCCATTATCGATACTTTCGCTGCTATATCTATCTATCTATCTATCTATCTATCTATCTATATATATATATATATATATATATATATATATATATATATATATATATATATATATATATATATATATATTCTTTTGTGTTAAATTTACTACAATACCAGGGGATTTTGTCCAATTAAAAAAAAAAAAGTTCATGGACCCATAGGATTAAAAATACAGGCTACTTATGAAATCTTCCAGTGTCTGGGAAAATCAGTAAGGTAGGCTATTTAACTGAAACAAATACTGGCGATTTTGTCTACATGATAGAAATCCTAGCAGTCAAAGGGTTAAAAAACACTTGTCAAAAAATGTTGTCCGAACAGGTGTAGGCACTGATGATATTTTTGGTTGCGAGGTGCATCGCCAAATAATTCCGTTGCACTTACGAAAGGACACACTACTTGAACCCACTGTCAACGAGAGAGAGAGAGAGAGAGAGAGAGAGAGAGAGAGAGAGACAGACAGACAGAGACAGACAGACAGACAGACAGACGGAGAGAACTGTACTGTACCTCATGATTATTTTGATTAGTTTCCCACTCTTCGGGTGCCTTGGGTTTCTGTGTGCATAACAAAACTGTCCGTTGTAAACTGCAGCGAATTGCTCGGCCAAAAAGCTAATCAAGAGAGTGCGCAAGATATGTGATCCCCTAGGTTTCTAGGGTGTAGTTGTTGTTGCTTAACCCCGGTCTGCCTGGCAGAGCAGATCCGTCTACCATTACGTTATGGAGTCGCTCCATAGGTTCGTTATACCGTTGATGTGATGCCCAAGTCTTACTGTGCTGCACAGCGCTCCATTATCTGCAACATGTTGTGTGGGGTAATTCTACAAACGGGGCATGTGTCATCTGTTACTTCACCCAACCCGAATCTAAGCTGGTAGCTAAGGGGGGTTGGGTGACGCTCTGAGTTAAGCCTAGCTAGGTGAACTCGATCACCTCTATTTAAAGATATCTCAGATGGATAAATGTTTGTCGGGAGTGTTATATTATCCTGCACCTGAAGTGAATAGGTAGGTGTTTTTACACTGCTAGTCTGGTAATATTTGATATGTGTCTGGTTGTGTGATGTGCCTCTGTCATGTAATGAAAGGGATGCTGAGTTGGCACAGGCTGCCACATAGAACCGTATGGCTCTCATATCTAGATATTCTCTGATGGCGAGGACTTTAATGTCAAAATTATATGACCTGTGAGAGAGATTTTGGCTCAGCCATTGATTATGTGAAGGAAATTCTTCTGTTTGGTCTGGAAGGTGTTGTGATGGGTGTGTTAGGTGGGATAAGGCCCCATACCGGAGAGGCAAGACATCACTGATCTAATATATTGCTTGTAGAGTCGGGATAAGGTTTCATTTTGTTATCCAAAGTCTATTCCTCTAAGTGCCCTGGATGCGCTGAAAGAGGAGGGTGCACCGTCCTTTGATGTCTTGTGTGTTGTCCATGAAGGTGAGCCCAGTGCCATATGTCACTCCAAGGATCTTCGCAGAGGATGTGTGTGGCACAAATTCATTGTTAAGAGTGATGTCATGAGAGCACCTGTACTTGTGCTTGCTGCTGGTGATAAATATGGTGGTGGACCTAGCTGGATCATCAGCAGGTTGTCCTCGCCTCAAACTTGAAGTTTGTTGAGGTTGTCTTGTTGCAGTGTGCAGATTATGTCTGTGGTGTGAAGTTGCTATGGTAATGTCACCAACATATGAAGTAATATATGTGGGCAGTTGGGGTGCAGGAGTGCCATGAAGTAAAAAGTGTGAGAGAATGAACAGAGCCTCGTGGATCTTACTAGGAAGGCTTCCTGTTCGTGAAGATTTGACGTGGAGCGTAGCATGTGCTTGTCTACTTGAAAATTAGTTGCCAAGTTAGCGTTTGATGTTGTTCTCCATGTTTGTACCGTACATTTTGGTGATTAATTTGAGTCAGAGAATGGCATAAAATGCACTGTCTGTGGCTATTTTTTGAAAGACGTGAATGTTGTGTGGGTAGCACATAGTTAATGCCGCCTAATACGTGTTGTGTTGGTTTGGCAAGTACGGTGTCTGTGAAGTGTAGTGCTCTAAAGCCGCACTGTAATGGAACAAGGGGGACACGCGGTGTGACTTTGTTAAGCATTAGGAATTCAGTTATCTTGGATGGCGTTCAGAGTGGTGTTATGGTCTGTACGTAGAATGGTGTGCTGATTCCTTTTTTGGCTTAAGTATAGTGATGATAATTCCATGTCTCAAGATGATGGGAATACAACAGTTTATGTATGAGTAGTTGCTAGGGTTTGTGAGCGCCTGGATGCGGTGCAGTCCAAAGTGTTTCAGATATAGGTTGCTGGTGCCATCCAGCCCTGTACTCGTATAGTTCTTTATTTTCTTCAAATTCTAAGTCTCTTCTTGAGCAAAGAGGGTAGTGTTGTGGTCGATTGCAGATTAACTTGTTTTTCTGACTCTGTATATGATGGTGTAAGGTTATTAATATTTACATAGTGGTTTACGAGTATTTCTGCTTGTTCCTTACGAGAAATGATGTGCTGAGTGTTGATAGTCATAGCAGCGTGGGCCTTGGATATGCTTGTTTGTAATTCAGTAATGTTATTAAATGTTTCGTAGAGCTGAGAGTGGTCTGTGGAGTGGCTGAGTGTTATCACAAAGGTAATCCTGTTTTTATTTTCTTTGTGTTAATTTTGCTGTCAGTTTCATTGTTTATTGCTGGAATCTTTTGATGATGTCCCTAATGGGGGGAAGAGGAGTTGTGTTTGAGTGAGGTGTGTTGTTCTATGAGACGATTAATCTCCGGTGTAAAGTTTGGGTTGTAGTGTCTTCTGTTGCCTCATGGAATATGGTGCTTCTCTGTGTTAAGCATGACTGTTATTTTTTATGACGTGCCTGTCAGTGATGGTGATGAGTGTGTTGTTTAACGTGCTGAATTTTTGTCCTTTAGCTTTAGTGAATTTTATCTACACTGCATTCTTGAAGTTTGTAAAAGTGATATGTGATTGCTCTAGTATGGAGTGAATTCTTGTGGTGATGAAAACAGGGAGGTGATTCGAAGGGAGTTTGGATTCCGTCCACCAGATTGTGGTGTGTTAAGTGTGGGATAACAGAATGAAGAGGAGAGAGAGCAGAGTGGTTACTGGGGGATGTTGATGTATTGTGTGGTGTCACTGAGAATCGAATTATGCTATAATGCCGAGGCCTCTTTTGGTATCTTGATTATGTTCGTACCAGGCAAATTTTTTTAACATTAAACTCCCCAGCAATGAGAGAATTGGGTGTCTGTGTTACGAGGAGGAGCTGAGAGTTGTAATACAGGGGTACGGCATGGAGGTGTCAGGGGAAATGTATATGTTCAAAATGTTGATTTCTTGCTTTTGGCTTGTGACCAGAGTTAACACTGAGTGAATGTATTTCCAATGAGGTGTCGTTCTGCAGGAGTGATTGTGTTGTCTGTGTTGTGTCTTGTACGAGTAGAGGATAGATGTACAAGAGTAAGTGATGGGGCTTCCTTCATGGCCGTCATTTCTGTCTGTGAGCATGTGTGAATGGTGTCTGATGTGCTGTGTCTTTTGTGTGCATGTGAACTGTGTTTTTTGTGGGAGTGCTATGTTTTTATTGTTTTTTTTTAAAGTCTTTAATTTGTGGTGTTTGGAGCGAAAGCTATCGTCAATAAGTTGTAATATGTTTATGTGACGTGTCTAAGGCAATGCACGTCTGGTGAAGGTTTGTGTTGTATGTGTATTGTTTGTGTGCAAAGTGTGTGTTGAGGTGGTAGTAGTTGTTTGAGTTGGGAGGTTCTTGGAGGGAATGGGGGAATTGTATTTGGTGTGACAGGAGGAATGTTTGCAAGGGTGTTGCACCTGTAGCATAACCATGTGCTGTGGTGTTGTCTGGGCATAGTAAATTCATATGACGTTGGCCGAAATAAGATACAGTGTAAGTATATCTAGGACAAATGATTAATCTTGGAATCTTGGTGATATCTGCCACCCTTGCCCTTATAAACTGAGGTGGTATTTGCTAACTCAGTGCCACCACTAATCTGTCAGTACCCTCATCTGCCAATCCTACCTTAATTTTAAAAAATAATAATAATAACGAAAAACGTTAGATATGAAATTGCCTTTATCCTCAGACTACGGGAAGACTTACTGCATATATACAGCATTTAATCAATGAACGACACGATGCTACAGCAGTTGTAAAATACCTTACGATCCAACTATACTAGTCATGATAGTTACGAAATTGTCTGCAAACGTTACCAGTTATGGAACTAATCTTTTCTTCTTCGGCAGAACTGTAAACATATGAATCTAACTGTCTTCCAGTGCGGTAAACTGATGCAATTCTAACATTAAAAAAAAAAAAATGGGTTATTATTGGTTCCTTAATCCCCAGCTATACATGTTCCCTCTGCATAACACCGTTATGAAACAATGCAGGCTATAAGGAAGGGAAGGAGGGCAGAAGGAAGGAAAGGATAAAGAAGAATGAATGGAGAAAACAAGGAGGTAGGAAGAAACAAGATAAGTGTGGGAAAAAGAAAGCAAAATAGAAAACCATAGGACAACAACAGAAGTGCAGAGGCAGAAATTTAACTAATCAAAATGAAGAGCAAAAAAATGAGAAAGATTTACGCGAATGAAGAAAGAAAGAAGACATAAAAGTAGACTCCCCACAATGAAGGAAAAGTGTCTGACTAAGGCTGATTTCTTTTATCTCCACTGAGTTCATTGTTTGTCCCTCAACCCTTCAATCATATTTGGCTAAACTTAGATAAATTTCCCTTCAATCATATTTGGCTAAACTTGGATAAATTTTTAAGCTGCTTGAGCTATTTTGTTCACACACACACACACACACACACACACAGGCTGAACCTAGCGCAGCGGTAATGGGCTCGTTGCCGAAAATGATACCATCTTACTTCGCAGGATGGATTACCAAACCTTTTAAAAAGTTTCATCTTTACAGTGACATTTATCGTTTTACTCACGCTACCACCAGACAGTTTTACTCAACGATTTCGGTTAAATCTTGTATGGCTGGAATTTATTAAGGGTATCTAAATTCTCAGTTTAGTGGAAGCAAGAAGAAAATCGGAAGATGTTATTATACGTATAGGGATTAAATCCAAGAGTGGGCGAGCATTTCCTTCTGCGTGTATTCGAGCAAACCCTAACATAAAGATAGAGCAAAACTGCCGTAGGACAGCTGGACCAAACCTCACAGTTTTCATCTATCGGTAGGACCAGACTAGGAGACTGAGATAAGGATATACATACAAAATTGACCCCATTCAGCAAACCATCTATCCACTTTAGCAGGTGGAAGTAAAAAGAAAGAACAATTAGTTCAGAGAAAATGGCATGGAAATTTTATAGGAAAGGACGATAACGTGTGATATTGTACCTGAACCTGAAAATACAAGCTCGATAAAATGAAAAAGAAATCATTCACATGTGTCTTGTGATTCAGTCTTCATTGCTTAAGTGAGTGTGATGAGTCATCTACCCAGTCTATTTCCAGTCATGTCCCAGTCGAGAGTCCCAGCTATATCATTGGGTAATTTGTTAAACTCCTCAAGAATTCAGCTTGTCCAAAAGAGTTTCTTCTCATCTCCTTAGTAATATGTATTTTTAAAGCCATTTGAGCATTACTGCCTTGAGTATAGACTGTTAAGACCTTGTGGTTAAGACCTTCCTAATATCTGTATTTAATCCTTTCATCCACTTAAGCACCTCAGTTAAATTCCATCGACTCAACATCTTTCTTTGTCTGTCTCTCTCTACACTGCATCTTCACTATCCATTTTACAGAAGGAAAAATAAAACTGTGCCCCCTGAGAGTCTGTGATCATTCCCTCCGCAACAGAACTATATGCCTGCTGGTTTTGTTGGATCGTGAGTTTTTTTTTTTTCCCCTACTACTCACACCCTTCCCTAACTTACTGTAATTTCAGATAGTCCTGCAGGCTTCTTCCTACTTCGACTTTTTTTTTTTCATTTATCGTCCTTATTGTGAAGCCTCTAAGGTCTCCTGCTATGTAGTTTGTGCTTGCGAGGTAAAAGTGGCAGATGCGAAACGTGCGTGTGTGTGTGTGCGTGTGTGTGTGTGTGTGTGTGTGTGTGTGTGTGTGTGTGTGTGTGTGTGTGTGTGTGTGTGTGTGTGTGTGTGTGTGTGTGTGTGTGTGTGTGTGTGTGTGTGTGTGTGTGTGTGTGTGTGTGTGTGTGTGTGTGTGTGTGTGTGTGTGTGTGTGTGTGTGTGTGTGTGTGTGTGTGTGTGTGTGTGTGTGTGTGTGTGTGTGTGTGTGTGTGTGTGTGTGTGTGTGTGTGTGTGTGTGTGTGTGTGTGTGTGTGTGTGTGTGTGTGTGTGTGTGTGTGTGTGTGTGTGTGTGTGTGTGTGTGTGTGTGTGTGTGTGTGTGTGTGTGTGTGTGTGTGTGTGTGTGTGTGTGTGTGTGTGTGTGTGTGTGTGTGTGTGTGTGTGTGTGTGTGTGTGTGTGTGTGTGTGTGTGTGTGTGTGTGTGTGTGTGTGTGTGTGTGTGTGTGTGTGTGTGTGTGTGTGTGTGTGTGTGTGTGTGTGTGTGTGTGTGTGTGTGTGTGTGTGTGTGTGTGTGTGTGTGTGTGTGTGTGTGTGTGTGTGTGTGTGTGTGTGTGTGTGTGTGTGTGTGTGTGTGTGTGTGTGTGTGTGTGTGTGTGTGTGTGTGTGTGTGTGTGTGTGTGTGTGTGTGTGTGTGTGTGTGTGTGTGTGTGTGTGTGTGTGTGTGTGTGTGTGTGTGTGTGTGTGTGTGTGTGTGTGTGTGTGTGTGTGTGCGTGTGTGTGTGTGTGTGTGTGTGTACTGCAAAACACTAGCTGCCTTTATTTACCTGAATATCTGGACGGGATGGTTGGGTTTTATTGACATGGTTGGTGGCAGTGGCGCACTCAGGAGTTTCTTGTTAACCTGGAAACTTGCACATGTTGGTAACTGAGTTCATTAGCGATTTACCAGCAGTGGCGTTGTGGAAAGGGTACGAGGAGCTACAGCGTTCCCCCAGTATTTTCAACTACGGTGTCTCCCACTATATTTATAAGGAGTACTGCATCCCCAGCTATATTCGTAGTGGGTATGGCGTACTCCACTACGTCCACAGGGGGTAAGATATACCCTCAGTGTTTTCATAGAGATTTTTTTTCTTTTTCATTTTTCTGTGATGCAAAAAACATCCTGCTCTAACCCTTAACACCGGACTCTCTCTCTTTCTCTCTCTGTGTTGGAAATAATCTCCTTTAGCGTATGCAGATACAGTACACGTGTTTATGTGATATTTTCAGCAATACAGTGTATATTAGATTTAAGCTGGTAATTATCTTGGTAGTGATAATCATGATAATAATAATAATAATAATAATAATAATAATAATAATGATAATAATAATAATAATAATAATACTAATAATAATAATAATGATGATGATGAAAATAATAATGACCATAATAATCATTATGGTCATTATCATCATCATCGGCTGGTTGCATAATGTTAACTAGCTACTGACAGTGTGTGTGATAAGTCAAAAAGTATAAGATAAGGAAGACATAAAAGCCCTTTAAGGTCTTATGAACCGTACCCTTGCCTTTTTACTGGGATTTCACGGCAGTTTGTTTGGTTCACCACCGGAGAGACTTGTTCTCCACCAACCTTTTCCCATTTTCAAAGTGCTAACTCTTCCTATGTCTTTCCCCTCCTTTCGCTCTTAGTATCCTTCTCATGTTTCCCGTTTCTCTCACTTTCACCTTTCGTATCACCGTCGTATGATTAATCACTCCTCCACAACGCTCTCTCTCAACCCTCGTCTCAGTGACACGCCTAAGCACTTATCTCATTATAAGCACAATGAACTGAGTTTCTATAAAAATACAGTACAGTCCTCCTATAATATGGCTTTTGTTTGCGCTTCTTTGTCTTACAAACTTGAACTGATTTGCATAGTGACATATAAATTTCAGATTATGCCTATTATCATTTTTTCCATGCACAACAAACTATTCATCTCTTCATGCACAGGAACGTCACCACATCTTCTATTCTGATCACCCACTACAAACAGTGCGACATGCACTGTTTGTAGTGGGTGATCTGACACTCAGTATGGTTGTTTTCAAAACCTATCATTTTCCACACATGTCATCACACGGTGTAAATACAATAATTAGGGCCATTACTGTAGAATTATATGAATTGTTGCAATAAAAAAAAATAATAGTTCTTAAAGAAATTACCACAAGTTGCGTATTCTGTAGGTCTATGTCCTGGATAGAATTTCTGCTGCTTAGTGCTCCGTACAGCTCTACCGTATCTCCTCCCTTTAACACCCAGCACGACACCAAGTAGTTGGGTTGGGGAACTTGGGGGGAGAGATTTCCAAACATTTGAGCTGAACCATCGCAAATGTTCGAAATCCTCAACCCACACCCCGACCCAATTTCTGTATGATTCTATGTAAGTGAGCTAGATGGGCGGAGTGGAAACTGTCAGACAGGCAGCAGAGACTGGAAGCGGGCAAGCTGTTAAATGTCACAGGGGAAAATGAAATGGGAAAAGCTGATGATTCTAGTTAATGGTAACTGCGTCGACTGACAACCTGAATAACAGGATGACGAGGTGTTGTTACCCTCATCCCGACAACGCCTTTTTAATCACATTCTTGCTGCCTCATGAAGATTTTATGAAGCTTAGGAGAGGCTTTATAAACCCGAGGGATAAAGAGTTGAATTCGTTAACCCCTTCACCACGGCTCGTCTCCCTTAAGCCAACTAAAATCATCTGGTAGCAGGAACACTAAACCAATTTTGTGTTATCCTGGACTGAATGGGTTTCTCTGACAGGCGAGAAAAGGCTGGACAAAATCCACACAGGAACATGGCCGAGGAGGATAACTACAGTAGGTCGTCAGATGTGTCATACTCACCAGGTCACATGTAGGGATGACGACACTGAGAGTTGGATAATAGCAGCAGAGAAGGAGGCATTTACCTTCTCTACCCCCACAATTAAACTTTCAGGCAAAACCGGCAAGAAAATGTGGGATCACTATGCAGCATTAAGAAGCTATCGGATATTATATATATGAAGATGAATATACTAGCCTAAAAAGACGGAAGTGTTGGATATAGTAGCTGAATAACAAAAAATATGTATGGTTTCGTTATATATATATATATATATATATATATATATATATATATATATATATATATATATATATATATATATATATATATATATATATATATATATATATTGCAGCAGTTTCATACTGTTAAATTTTAAACATACATTTTTATATCTTTACATGTTGGAGAAACACACATTACACGTATATAGCACTCATTATTTCCCCTCAGGTCTCATTCACCTTTAGATATAATTTGGCAACCACTCAGTGATAACGTGCATAACTTTCATGGCCTTAATATTTTTATGCAAATTTATTTAGATAATCAGAATGACAGATCTGTCATGCCGTGTGAATGCAAGTAACTCGGTCAGCATATCTTCACAGGTGAGCCGACTAAATGAATGAAATGGGTTGGCCAAATGGACGAAATGGATGGGTTAGTTGAACTATTTGGGTAAGACGGACGAAATGGGTGTGTTATTGAACAAGTGGGTGGGTTATAGATGGACGAAATGTGCAGGTCAAATGAATGAAGTGAGTTTACTGTTGAATCTCACTGGTGACAAAATTACATGTGAGAAGTTAATCTACTATAGCGTCTTAAATCTTTCAGTCCAGTGTCATAGTTTAACTTCTGTTCTTGATTGTATTAGGGTAGGCAGAGTCCTCATGTGGTGTATGGGTTGGTCAAGGTTATATTAAACCTTACTGTTGAGAAAATCATACCTAAACCGTGTCGACTGTCTGACGGTGGAGAGAATAAGATAAGAATATGGATCTCTGGTAACGACATAGGTGAGTCAAATGAACGGTAATGAAATGCACAGGGTGGAAGGATGGTGTGACTGGCAGTAATAGGATTGGCCAGACAGTGCTAACCTCTTCAGTACGATGACGTCTGTTTGTATTTTTTTAAATTTATCCCATCACCAGTCGACTTTATTTATTCTGCGAAAAGCCTCTTGTGGTGAAGGGGTTGAGGAAGGCTGTATTTACCATCTCCAGTTGAATAAGTTTTTGCTGAGGTAAAAATAAATAAACAAACACAGGTAAATTAATAAATAATTAAAGATACGAAAGCAACAGGAAGGTAGTAAAAAAAAATTATGCCACTAGATTGAACTACTGTATATAATTATCCCCAGAGCCCGAGGATGTACTGCATATATTTTTTTAATTCCTGTTGTCTCCTAACGATTATATTATATTATTATTGAAGGAGATTTATCGCAGTGGAGGGGTTAGATATGACCTTCCCCTATCCCTTCACTAAGCTGAATTTATTCGACTGTAGATAGCAAGATTGCAAGAATAAGAATAAAATACGGTATCAAGCTGAACGAGGTAGTTTGCTGTGCGGTAGGGAGTTTGGTGAAAAGCGTAGATCTGGGGACGGATTTAGGTGGGATTCATACCATTTTTTCTCATTTTATCACTTTATTGGTCACTCTTATATGATTGTGAGGTGCTTAGTAGCTGTAAGGCTGAAGGCAAAGAATATATATATGCAATTTTCTGTACAACTTATGCTCAGGAGAGTTTATGAATAAGGCCCCTTTTGGTCTGCAGAAGTAGCCCAGGCCGAGTGAGTTGGTCACTCTGGGTATGTGTTATAAGTGACACCTGAAAACAGACAAGGAAAGTAAGATGAGGGTTAGAATACATTCCCAGGTAAGTACTTAGTTTTTAATCACCCTTTCAGTTCGATGACGTATTTTATTCGGCTAACCCTTGCTATATCCAAGCAATTATTCAGTTTTTGAGAACACCCATGAAGTGAATGGGTTGCTGAAGGTTATAACTATGGCCCGTCTATTTTATGAGGAGCGTTTGGGCATTGTCCCTCTTGGGAATTTCCTAGGCCTCCTCGCTGCCAAACGTGTACACCTCACTGTCTCATGTCAGCAATTTACTACTTCTAAATGAAGTTTATTTGCAGTATATATATATACTTAATTCTTTAATAAGGCTATATAGTGTTATAAATTCCTCTTTTTTTCTTTTAATAACAATTACTTTTATAAATACCACAACACTTGGCAATGTTGCTTTCCAACGTGCCACGCTTGTAAGGGTACAGTGACCGTGTTAATCCAGGTCATTTCCACTCTGGCCGCCACCTGAGATGGATGCTCTTACTCCTGCTACTCGCTCTCGTGTGCTCCACAGTAGAGAAAAAGAACTTACTTACAACGAAAATAAGTATTTTTTAGAAGGGAAGGCAAACAGAGGACATCAAAGGTGGTGTGGAAAATAAATCGAAATTATAAACCACAAATAAACCTCACACTTTAAGGAAAAAATCAGTCATAATAAAAAATAATGTTAGAGAGAGAGAGAGAGAGAGAGAGAGAGAGAGAGAGAAAGAGAGAGACAGACAGACAGACAGAGACAGAGAGACATAGACAGACAGACAGACAGAAACGGAGAGTGGGGGAAAAGGTCATGGAGAAAGGGAATGAATAAGAGCGCAACAAGACAGACAGACAGTCAGTCTGGAGGCTTTTCCTCAAACTCTAAAAATTCATAAAAGTGTTTAGACTTTTTATAGCAATAAATCTATAAAAAATGTAATTTCTATATGCAGAGAGAGAGAGAGAGAAAGAGAGGAGAGAGAGTGGTGTGCTGGAAGGGAGAGTTGTCATTAGCGCCGTGTTTCTAATCCGATTAAGATGCCCAGTACAAAGTATGGCAACACTGTGGGACGGGGACTCCCCAAGAGGGACAACACCCAAACGCTCTTCATAAAATAGACGGACCATAGTCCATCCAGTCAGAAATATATAAACTGAATTAAATCGCCTACACATATCAAAAATAAAATATAAATTTATGACATCAGACTGAAAGTGTTATGGAAAAGAGAGATGATGTAAACATGGAAGGGACTGATAGAAAAACGGCAAAAGAACATGAAGAACAAACAGGGAGAATAGGTAATATTAGGTGAGGAAGAATTTCAATATTTGTGAAATAACAGCAAACTCTGATGACGGGTAAGTACGGATGATATGGAGGGGAAGGTGGTTGATGAGGGTTCGAGGAAGACAGATGTTCAGGTGGAGAGGTGACATGAAGCGAGGTAATGTAACTGGGTCTGTGGGAGAGGGACACAGCAGGCAGAAGACAATGGAGGAGACGTACAAAAGCGGCCGACCAGACCCCAACCAAGAAAAAGGCATAAAAAGAAGAGGTGGTTGACTGGGTGATGGGCAGTGGGCGTGGACGGCAGATTATGTTGGCTGTAGTTGGTAGTGAAGGAGAAGGACATGTCATGATAGGAGCAGGTCTTGTTGGAAAGGGTAGATGGTAATGGAGAAGGGCAAGTCATGCTGGCTGGAGTGGGTGAAAATGGAGAAGGGAGGATCATGTTGGCAGCAGGTGATGTGTGATGAAGTGAGTGATGATGGAAAAGGGCAGGGCATGTTGGTAGCAGGTCATGTTGGTTGAAGTGGGTTATAATGGACAAAGACGGGCCATGCTGGCTGGAGTGGTTGGTAATCGAGAAGCTTCATGACGGTGGAGCAGGCACGTTCAATGGCCACCATGTGCTGAGGGTCCATACGCTCCTTCCAGTGGTCGTGTCGGAAGTCAGCTTCACGATACGTGTTCAGATACCTATGGGGAACGACCGATTAGTGAACTTACATTCACCGTATTTTGCCATATTTCATATACAGTTGCGGACATTAATATCGATCCCTCTCCCTACCATAAATAACGAGAGAGTGATTAGTGATTTCGAAACCCGGCGATGGGATCTAGGGTGTCCAGCAAACCTTTCAGACGGTTATGTAAATTTCATATTATTTTTTTAGTAAATAATGAATCGACGTTATTGTTCACAACTTTTCATTGCTGGGGGACGCGACATATATTTTCTTTAGCTATATTCATTACTGCGTGAAAGGTTAAATTTTTTGTATTGTGATAAACTGTATTATTATACTCCTTTACATATTTGTCAGTTACTGTGCTGTGTCAATATTATTTTGTGGTATACGATATCGTGCTACGTTAGTACTGAATCATTTTTAGCATGTGTCTTGACTTCACGGTGTAGTAAAGTTTACGCGGAAAAATTATACTTCCACATAGAAAAGTTGTTTATTCAAAAGATGCAACAATCTGATATCTAAAAGGGGTCCAAATCAGGCCCAAACTGTAGCACCGTGCGACCTGTGTAGTGCCATTAAACCGCCAAAGGAGTGGCGTGGTGAGAATAAGAATGGTTGGGAGGAGCTGGAAATTGGTGGAAGGTGAGGATGCAGCAAAATTTTTTCAATGATTCATTCAAGAACAAGAAAAAAAAAACATTACTTTCATTTGTCTGGCGTCTTGGACGCATGCAGTGAACAACGTTTCCACCTGGGGGTAAATTCTTCCATCTACTTTAATAGGATAAATCAGAATTCATGATGCACTACAGTTCATCCATCTTAACATGGCAGAGTTGCAACTCATTTCCCATGGCTCAGTTTCAGATTTGGGTAAAAGTGCTACTGCTATGCATCCTTTCCATAGCACTTCTTCATGACTATCACCATGTTTTAGTGTTAAGTTTTCAACAGCTCAGCAATGATGATGGAAAGATGCTAGTTTAAAGCCGGGTTAAAGAGGGCAGCGTGTACAAGTACTAAATCAGGACCCCTTCTATCATCTAACTGACTTTTCTTTCTCCTGGTGCGTGTGTTTAGCAATGCCGGTGTGCTGCCGCAGGTAAGTCAGCACAGCCAGGTTTAGCTCCACACCCATGAAGGTCAGCACTCGCCGCGTCTCTTCCAGTGGTCGATCCACCAGGTCCTCGTACCGCACTCGCAGATACCTGAAGAAAAAAGGAAATTAATTTGCTGAATCAGTGCGCTGATGCCTATTTTCGTGCTGTAATCGATTTAGTGATATTTTCTTTACCAACAACGTCAGAATTATGTTAGAATAGTCCATTTGTGTTAGTCTGGTTTTAGGTCTTTCTTTGAAATGATAAAGCTGATATGCTGGATCTGTGCCTCTATACTTAGGTACTCTGCAGTAATCGATTTGGACACTTTTTTTCGAGGAAGATCTAGGTTGGGGTGGATTAGTCTGTTTGTCTTACAACAAGTTTAACCTGACCTGACAGAGTCCAAACACATTTCTGGTCGGTTGATTGCGAAGACTAGCCAGACTGTAGGGCGGATGTGACTTGTGGCCAAAAAGACTGTCTCACAACTAAGGGTAGTTGCATCGAACCTCATGTAACCATGGCTTAGTACTCAGGTTGTGTGGGTAGTCCAGTTCTGACTACAGCCTATTTGGTCTTAGGTTCCTACCTCCCTCCTCTCCTTCCCCTCACCTGCCAGGCCCCAGATCCTGCAGCGTCATGTCTTTCTGCATGTAGGCACACTGGAGAGCCGCGTCCCGGTTATTTTTGCTCCACAACCATCCGCCCCTAGCCACTGAGTTCAGCACGCCTCGTGGATCACGAACCAGGTGCACAACCTTTATCAACAGAAAAGGAATGAAGAAATAAAAATGTCTATCATAGTACCCTGAAAGGGAAGAAATGTAACCAAATTTGGTAAAGTAGTTCACTAGGAAGGTACTGTACCATAGTATCGACGCAGTATACTTTTCAAATGCTGGTACAGTTCTTCACATCTTTTTAAAAATGGGCATGTTGATTAAGTTTATGTTGACCTTGCCATGCTGAGCTTTGACCAATTGTTCTTAAAAAATAAATATATTCGGAGATGTTGACCTCATATCCCGTGTTTGATCCGAATAAGATCAGAACTGTTTTAGTTATTTTGCTCATACAGAAACACACGGGCCGAAACATGACCTTGCCTTGTGACCTTTACCTTAGACTAAATATTCTCACAAATAAATTACCTCATTCTAGCCTGACCATTGATTCTTCCACCAATGTTTAATTCAGACCAGATCAAAATTGTCGGAATTAGCCTTGCCGTGTGGCCTTGACAATTGACCTTTCCTTGTGGCCTTGACCACTGACCGACTTTTCTCAAAACAAGATCTCATTGTTCTTGCTGTATCCTCACACATTTAATAAAATTTGATTTAAATCAGAACAAGACTCTTTAAGTTGACATTGCCTGTGACCTTTTCCCTTGTCCAATTGTTTGAAAAAAAAAAAAAAAAAAAAAAAAAAAAGCTTACCTCTTGGCTGACCCTCAACTCTACCACCAAGAACAGTTATTACCTGAACAATTTTCCTAGTTACTTTGTTAATAATCGCACACACACACAAACACGAACACACACACACACACACACACACACACACACACACACACACACACACACACGTCAGCCAGAACATAACAATTAATCTCACATGACTAGCGCGGGTGTAAAAACAAAAGAAAAACAATTTCAAAGAATACGTCATCAGAGTCTAGGGTGAGACATAGGAAGTGAGAGAGAGAGAGAGAGAGAGAGAGAGAGACTGAAAAGAGGATGGAAGAGAAGGGAAAGAAACAGAGAGAGAGAGAGAGAGAGAGAGAGATTGAAAAGAGGATGGAAGAGAAGGGAAAGATAAGGAGAGAGAGAGAGAGAGACTGAAAAGGGGATGGATGAAAAGAGAAAGAAGAAGAAGAAGAAGAAGGGGAGAGAGAGAGAGAGAGAGAGAGAGAGAGAGAGAGAGAGAGAGAGAGGGAGAGAGTCTACAGGATTACATAGCATTACATAGGAAAGCAAACAGCAACAGACCTTACGGTCCTTTCAAGGCTGCTTGTTGCAGAGAAGACTATGATTACAAGATTTAACTCTACATGCTGAAGGATAAGGATAGTAAAGCAAGAAGGATCCCCCCACCCCCAAACCCTCCAGGAAAAAGTGAGAAAAACCACCATGCAGCATGGAAAAACTGACGTGGAAATTTCACAGGAAATACTGGAAAGGAAAAGTCACATTCTATAATACTTTGTCTATAAGCTACCCGACTGAGTAACCTGAAAGAGAAAGTAATCAAATAAACTAATAGTTATGGTATGACATTATAAACCGGTACATTGGGTTAATGGGAAGTCTGTGGACACAACGTGAAAATTACACACTGCACAGTGTGTGTGTGTAGGGGTGGTGCGGCAGCCTTGCCTGGTGCTTTTAAGGTAGGCAGCAGTCAATCAGGCCCTAGCTCCGTTCACTCCACTGAGACACGGAACTCTCCCATGTGAGAAAAGTACACAAGTTTTCTCCTGATGGTGATCACTTAACTAACAGGGACCCTCAGTGATCCACAGCCCATCACAGGTCGAAAGTAAGAGTAGTGACCGTTAACTCAGGGCTATCTGTGCAGATCGTAATCTGTGCTTATATTACTTCCTTTGCATTGGGTAAATTGAAAAATATATAAGACGGGGTGTCTTATAGACAAAAGGGGACTGCACAGTGCACAATGTGAATGTACAGTGCACAGAGTGGATGTTTAGGGATGGTGCGGCAGCCTTGCCTAACGCTTTTTATGTAGGCAGCAGTCAGTGGAAAAGAAGGGAGAGAAAAGCAAGTGAGATGAAGAGAGACAAGAAGGAGAAAGCGAAGGAAGATAGAGGAGAGCCAGAGAGAGAGAAAGAGAACTATGAGAGAGGAGCAGCTAGAAAGGGAAATGAAATTGAATAGAGGAGCAATAAAGAGAAATAGAAATAAAATAGGCAACAAAGACAAGAGACGAGAAATAAGAGAGGGAAGAAAAGTGAGAGATAATAACATGGAGACCAAGAAAAAGAGGGAAATATGAATTATGATAAAGAGAGCAATAAATAAAAGATAAAGGAAGAACAAGAGGATGATAAGTATGAAAGCCACGAGGAAGTTATATGAGTAACGCAAGAGGAAGAAAAGATGAATATTAGGTAATGTAAAAATGAAATGAACAGTGCATATGAGAGAGAGAGAGAGAGAGAATTAGCGTGATATGTACAAAAATAAACTATGTAGTTGAGAAGTAGCGTTGGGAGTGTCCAATGCCCACGAGAATACGGCCCTTAATCGAGCCAAATAGTCCATCTCTCTCTCTCTCTCTCTCTCTCTCTCTCTCTCTCTCTCTCTCTCTCTCTCTCTCTCTCTCTCTCTCTCTCTCTCTCTCTCTCTCTCTCTCTCTCATTCTGCAATGCTGTCTGTGTCCACTGCCGTATTTCCATCCATCTGTGCCACGGGTTCTTTACGCATTTGCCACAATCATGTCCTATTCTTCCCACGTAATCTGTGCTCAGCATTTCTGTCCACACTTGGCTGTTATACCTGCTATCGTATTTCAAACCAAACTTTTCACTACGATATTTGTTCATTTTCCATATTTTTAATGCCTGCCATGTTTTCTGTGCTTAGTCGCCATACTTTAGCGTAGCACCACTCTACCAACAAACTCTCATCCCTTTTCTGTCCAACTCTCTAATGCAAGATTTAACCATCATTCCCAGTCCTTCATTTATGCAACAGGTCAGCTCTGGAACTGTACCCCTCTGTCTGTATCTCCTACTTCATATGATCTCCAGTCTTTCAAACGCAGTGTCCAGGCATCTCGAAATGAACGGATCTTGAATTTTGCTCTCTTTTGTTTTGTTTTGTTTTTCTTGGAAGGAACGGTTTGCTAGCTCCTGGCCTCTGGTTCCTTCTTCCTTGCATTTAAAAAAAAAAAAAACTTATGTAATCAGTAGCCTACTCGGTTGCCACGATTCTACTCAGATTATTTGATTTACTCCATGGTTTATGTGCCTATTGCTACATTTGTGGCCGCACTTTGCCACGTTTTCTCTCCTTACTGTGCTGAAGTTCTTCCCAGTTTTCGGTGATGAGTTGCCAGACTGGTATCAACACTTCTGTTCCAAGCTTCCTGTTTAGCTGCCACACCCTCACTTCAAGACTTGGCTCACGTATCCTGTCACAGATCACCTTCACTAATGTACTCGCTTATTCACGTATTCAATTTTTCCTCCCTCTTCTTTCACCCATTTATTAATTTTCTCAGTTTTCAGTCGTATGCGCTCAGTTCTTTTTATTCTTACACGCATAGCACTAGTTCTTGTATAGGTTACTGTCAGTCATATTTCGTCTTCATTCATTCGTTCATTCTCAGATGAATTCCCCTTCTTTCCAGAACAAATAATAGTCTTTCATCAAGTGCCCAATCCTGCTACGTCCTACTCCTCTCCGCACTGTCCTATCATTCCCTGCTTTTGTGCAGTTTATTCTGTTCTCTCTTGTTATCCTCTAATTTACATTAGTCTAATTTGTTCATCATCCCTGCCCTGTCCTCCAGGCCCTACCTTGCCTTCCTAGGCTTCCCAGTCCGCGGCCCGAGAGGAAACCGACACATGGGATCGTAATAATAACTAGCTTAACTACTCTGTGAGTCAAAGACAAGGATAGGAAAACAGGACGGCTCCTCCTTCCCACCAATAAAAGATCCTAACCATTTCATTACAGTAAACGTGTCCTTAATATTTAACTGTTGTCGCAGATTGTGTGGTTGTGAAGTGTATGGTGGCCTCATGAGTGAAGACAAATATATATCCAAACAGTTTTATACAAAATTTAATGTGTATATGTTTCCAATACGGCCCGTGTCATTTCCTGCTTGAGGGTTCACAGCGATGGAAGACAGAGAAGGACACGGGCTGGGAGGAGATGAGGACGAGGACAGAGGTGGAAGGGACTGGAAAGGACAACAAATAAAGATGAATGAAAGTAGTAAAGAGAATGGAAGGAAGAAGGAAAGGGATGGGACTGATAGATGAAGGGAGTGGAAAAATAATGAATGAAAGGAGAGAAGGGCCTAAATGGGGTGGACAGATGTGGAAAAAGATGGGGAGGGAGAGGAGCGAATGGTTGGAAGAAAGAATGGACAGGTTGCATAGGAAAAATAAATAAATAATAAAAGGATGTGCGGTACAAGGACTGGGAGAAATGGGAGGAAGGAGAGAAAACAGATGGAAGAAAAGGTGCGGCGTATATGTGACTGAAGGGAAAAGGGCGGAAGGGACAGATAAATGGAAGGAAATGAAGTGGATGAGAGAAGGGGTGAAGAAGATAAATTTAAAAGGAAAGAGAAGACATAATTGAAAGAAAGAGGCGATAAAATGGAATGGGTGAACGAACAGGATGGATGGATAAGTGGGTAGGTGGGTGGATAGATGGATGGCTGGATGGATGAATGGGTGGGTGGGTGGAGGGATGGATGGGTGGATGGAACGACGAGGTGGTTAGATGGATGAAGGGGAACATAAAAACATAAGAAGGGAGGATATATGCAGTAAGCCAGTTGATCCACGCTAGACAGCTCCTACAAGGGTGTGATTAAACTACTAGAATAAGAAAAAGATGGCAAAGAAAAAGGTTAAACGGAAGGAAAGAAATCGTATCCGTAGAAGAAGTGGATGTGGTGAAGGATGTATGGATGAGAGACAAGAGAGGATGAAGCTGGTAAAGGATGGAAGTGGAAAGAGCGGAGGAAAGATGGAAGGGACAGAGGGATGAAAGAATTGCTTGAGTTAAAAAATGGAGCCGAAATAGAAGACTGATGGAAGCAAGAAGAGAGAAATAGTGAAAGCTGGATGGAACGGAAAGGATAAAGGAAAGAAAAGGGATGGTGTAAAGGAAAGAAGGCAGGTAATGTAAGACGAATGGAGGGAAAAGAATAGAGGGGAAGGGTGACACCATTAACAAAGTGAGTGGATGTAGAGGAAGTGGATTAAGGTGGAAGGGATAGATGAGAAGAAAGAGAAGGCATGAGCAAAAGAAAGGAATGGAGACTGAGGGAAAAACATTAGTAAGGGGAGATGTACTGGATGGAAGGGGTAGAGAGAAAGAGAAGGCTAGCATAATCTAATGGAGGAGGGGGGGGATACTGGAAAGAGGAGAAGGAGGAGGAGGAGACAAATGGAACACGAGGGAAAGGACATGAAACGTCTATGTTTTTCTTTCTTCCCCGTAAATCAGAAAGTAGCTTTGCTTTTCAATTTCTTGTAGTGAATGCCTCATATTGCTATCACATAATATATCATGCGACACAATCCTTTGCCAAAGCTATCAGAGAAGGAAGAATTAATAAAAACTTGGGGGCGAAGCCGGATCCTATCTCCACGGGTCCGGATCAGGATCCTTTTTAATGACAATAACATTGACGGAGGTATGCGATCTCTGAATGTTTTCTAGTTTATAACATGAATAAGTGTAATATTCTGTTCCGGTGAATACCAAACAATTTTATCAAGCTGCAGGTGAGTCACCGTATCATCTATGTCATGACTGACTCATTTGTAGCATATTATTCATGGTAAGTTGAAGCGATTTTACTCAGCTGAAAGTGAGTCTTAGGAGCATGAGAATGTTATGAGAAACACTGACACAAGAAACTCTCTGTAATGCTGATCGATTCAGTGATGGAGCATGGAACGAGTAAACCATATCAAAGTAACGTCAGTGAGGAAGTGTGAGTCAACAAGGGGCTTTTCATACGATCTTACTTAAGCTGAAGCTGTGTCTATGATTGTTACCAGCCACCATAGCGAAACTTGTATTGTTTTCAGTTTGTGTGTGTGTGTGTGTGTGTGTGTGTGTGTGTGTGTGTGTGTGTGTGTGTGTGTGTGTGTGTGTGTGTGTGTGTTAGCACGATAACTTCGCAACCGCTCAGGATATCATCACAAAATTTTACAGGTGTGTAGTAGGGGAGAAAAGTGATCACAGGTTAGAAATTGGTGAAAGTGGGACAAGGTCTGTCTGTCTGTTACCACGATAACTTAGCAACTGCTCAAGATATCATCAAAAAATTTTACAGGTGTGTAGTAGGGATGAAAATCTCCAACGAGTTCGAAATTGATGAAAGTAAATCAAGGTCAAGGTCATATTCCGGGCGGCGCTAGACATGTATCGGCTCGCGACTGGTGTGATTCCCTCCTTGCAAGGGCGTCTCTAGTTTGTTTCTTCTTTAACTTCACTCATGCAGCTACCAAACACATTAAAGCTAAAGAGGAAAAAAAGTCAGGCAATATCTCTCTATCTCTATATTTTCCAATCCTGTTTTGGTCCAACAGGAACATAGCGACCCGATGATTGGAAACCCCAGTATTAGACAGTAGATCACGTCCCTAACCACTTGACCACCACCAGTCCCATACCTTGATGTCCGGCCTGCGTGCGAGCCAGGCGTGGGTGAAGTGCTCCCTGGCCCGTATTGTCTTCAGCAGCCGCAGGGGGGCGTTGCTGCACCAGTTCCTCGACCAGTCACCCCGCCTCTTGAAATACGGATACCCCTTCCTCCGCCACGACAACACCACCTGCACAAATGGGCGTATTATCATGAGTAAATCTTTCTCTCACTTAGTACTCATCTATTAATTTTATTTCGCTATCACCACCATACCCGCACAGGGGAGGTTGTATTCTATAGTGAGCTTGGTAACGATATATTTTCCACTACCGCCATAACAAAACCACTATATAAGGAAGTTGTATCCTTAGTGTGGGTATTTTTCTTCCTCCAGGACCTCTCTATATTTACGGAGGGTTATAATCCCATGAGTTTAATACTGATTTATTTCCCTTCTCCAGCACGATCATATCACCTCGCAGGGGATGGCGTATCCTCATGATCTTATCTTTGTTGTATTTCTTCCCTAATCCTCTCATGATGATAATTATTCTACCCGATTTTAATTAACGCCATATGATATTCAGCTGCAGGTATGTCATATGAGCCTGAGAGTTGATACTGTCACCATTACCTCTCATGATCGGAAAAACTAAAGTACCCAAGCCTAGGCCCCAGCCAGTGCTAGACGATTCTGTTCAACTGAGTGCGAGTCATACGAGGCTAGGAGTGTCAGTCCTTTCGCTGCGTTAAATTGTTCTATAATTTCTTTTTGCTACATCCAAACGATTTCATTCAAAGCAGAAAAGATATCATGTTCTGAAAGTGTTACTGAATTCTGTATCTAATATTCTAGTTCGAAAAGTACGTCCTAATTTGAATAGTTGCAAGAATAAAGCAAAAACAGTGTCATTGAAGTAAAGGGGTCAATGATTTATTTTCAAACAGTTCATTCTTGACTCGTTGAAAGCTATGACATATTTCCAGTGTTATTCTTGATGACTTTAGAGGGTTTTATTCAGCCTAGGGAAAGAAGTAATATACTCTATGAGGGTTAATTGAGAAAGTTTCTAACCCTACGACTACAGGTGGTTTTTCAAAAGTAAAAAAATATCTTAAAGGCAGCAAGGCTTCAAAAGGGTTAGCAATTTATTTTCCTTCCTTACCGATTTATTCTCTTCTTCCGCTATGACCAAGCTACATCTGCGGGGTAGGTCATATTCTCATGAGCTTATCTTTCAAAGAGTTTTTCCTTTCCAATTTACTTATATTTTTATGCTAGGAAGAGATAACCATAGACCGGAAGGCTGCGGGAAAAGAAAAAAAAAAGAGCTAAATGGAAGGTAGATCACTAGCAGATACCTGGGCATATTGCACTTAAAAGATCGCAGCTCATTGGTAATTTTGCATTTTACAACTTGATATTATGATGTATATTTTGTATGTATCTTTATTCCCTACACTACGATGATGTCTTACTTTATTCTGGCTCGCGGACATACGGTTTGATACAGTGCAGGGAAGATACCTTGTAATGAAGTTATTAACGAAGACTATATCTAACTACTCCAGTTTGGATAGTCTGTTGTAGGCTTAATATAATCGTTTGAAAGTAGCAACAGTAGACTACAAACAAAATCCACGAAGTGCAGGATATAACTCCACATATACTTAGATCTCTCAGGTTCATATGAATCGCTCTCAGCTGAATAAAATCTTTCGGCATTAACTGAAAAAGAATATGAAAGAAGTCCAGATCTTGATAGGGTTGTGGGGACACAATTAACTCCCTCATGCACCAGTGATATATTCACAACTTAAAAAAAAAAAAAAAAATCATCTGCATAAGTTAAAGGGCAGTTCTAAAAATATCCCTACCAAGAGAGGAATAATAAGCTTACGGAAAACAGAGAACAAAAAGGTGCATGTACAGTCAGGGACAAATGGTCGCCTACTACTCCACTGTGTTTACACTACAATACTGCATTAGAGCCTGTCCACCACCTTCCTCCCTGACGTTCGTTCCTTCGTTCGAAGACATCCTTCACCTATACTGAAGGCCGGGCCATACATTAGCCCGGTCCTCCCTGACGCTTCATAGAAACAAGAATTCTCCATGGGCAAAGAAATGTACCAAACCTCTCCCAGATTAGTAATATTATTCAGTAGAGGAAGCGTATTTACAAGCTATCTTATATATATACTGTAGCTCCTTCAGTTCAGTAACGTATTATATTTTATTCTTGCTGTCATCAGAAGAATTTATTCAATTTAGGTTTACACGCTAACAGTGAAAAGCTTAATGAAGGCTGTATCTAACATCTCCAGTTCGAAGAGTACTTCCTAAGCTAAAAGACTCTCTGATGGGATTATTGTTTCCCTTCAAGCTTCAACCTACAGCAGTTCAAGTCCATTAGTTACAGATTTTCTATGTGTGGAGGACTCCTGCAATCTGATATATGGACTTTTTTCTGCATGTAATTAGTTTTTCTTTCTTATGTTCATCTCTAGTAAAAAAAAAAATGTGGTTAAGTTTAGTACGCATTAAAAATACACCATTTGATATAACGTCCCTGGCTTTTCACCTAATCTCGTCCCTGGCCTGTCTTCTCATGAAGTCGAATGATAAATGACAGAAGGAATAGCACTACCTCATCTTTAGCTATTTATTTCGCATAATATACATTCATATTCTCTTGCCGTATACCTTTTTCTATTTTAATATAGACGTAACGGAGTTTATATCATAAACTCGCAGTGAGGCGTAATGTTCATAATTAATCGTCAAGGAAGAAGCATTACGAATTCTGCAAAGGCACTCAAACACTACCGCTAATCTTGTCCCAGTTCTGTCCCCACCTCAGGCCTGCAGTCAAGGAGGTCCCCCAGCACCTTAGACGAGTTCTCCTCCACTTTAGGATCCGCCCCGGGTCCCAGCAACTTCCTCCACACAAACAGGGGCTCGTACACGTACACAGCCTCGCCCCCTGAAGTCAACAGTTCCCCAGTGAAGGAGGACCCTGCCCGCTGGTAGGTCAGGAGAATCACCTACGAAAGAGAATATAATCGTCCTGACAGATTTTTGAGAGGCGGAGAAAGTGATCACGGCTTAAGACGGCTGGGGGGACTAAAAAAGTTGGTAGAAAAAAGGATTACATTAGGAAGGGCAGCTTAGGAGAGAGAAAAAAAAGGGGGAATTCTGCAGCTGAGGACAATGATAGCTAATGTGGATTCCCTACAAGTGAGAGACTGAGGTAGCCTATACTGACATTGTCTTGGGTGACTGAGAACGTCAGTGCATGAAGGAAGGCGGCCTTGGACGAAAGGAAAATATGAATAGGAGTCGATTTCGTTGCGACCACAATGTAGAAATTCTGACAATAGAGGAGATTACGGACAAGGATATGCTGAGGAGACTGACACCAGCTGGACGACGAAACTTAAAAACTGTTCTCGACTTAATTGGTGCACCACGAACTTTATTTCTCCCGCGTGGCCAGAGTTGTAAATTTTAGGAAAGTATACGCTCAATGTTTTTAAAATGCATGCAACGCTGAAAAATACTGGGCCACAGGGAAATCTCCGTAATAAGCTTTTAACACTAATTCTTTTAATTCGATGTTACTTTTTTTTTTTCTTTCTACTAGCTCACTGCTGTATTTAGCTTTGGGAACACCTTTCTTTAGCACAGGACTTCGATGATTGTTTTTGTTCTCTCCACAGTAAGAGGAATCCAGAGTAATCTACAAATGAAAAATAAACATTATTAGTTAGCAAGAACAAATTGAAATGTCATCGTCTTGAGAGGGTGAGATGGTGGAAAGAACTATCAATCAGCATGGAAAGTTGTTATTCTAGTGACATAACGCTAAGGACACACACACACACACACACACACACACACACACACACACACACACACACACATTAAAACAGATTTTACTGATCTTCCATAAGACCCACTGACATACTGTAAAAATGTGCCTGTTATGCTACTAACAATAAACCAGTACAGAATAAGACAACCTTAGCATGTATTCAGTATGGAGGGTGGGTGTTAGCGCCCACATGGTGACGTGCAATAGGTTTGTGATATGTGGGAGGGCTGGGTTGCAGGGAACAAACTGTTATACTCGTACCTATACCCAGGATTGTACGCATAAAGAATACAAAATGTACAGTACACCTACACAAGACAAGCACCCAGAACGCGGGCACACCCCATACACCACACCCCATACGCCACACCCACACACAACACGGGTAAATCAATACCACACGACGCACACCAGTTATCGGAAAGTAATCAACACTCCACTTGACCTTACAATGGATACAGTGGTGATAAACAACACCTAATGCAGGCTAGTGATAAACAATACGCAATGTTGTATATATATATATATATATATATATATATATATATATATATGAGAGAGGGAGAGGGAGAGAGAGAGAGAGAGATAATGCAAGAGAGAGAGAGAGAGAGAGATAATGCAATAAATTCCTACAGAACTGAAAAGAAGCCTCCCTTGTTCGTTCAACAAGACTTCCCTTCCCTTGTAATGCGTGAGGAAACGTAGTCTAACCTTTTTATGGAAAAGAAAAACCAAACACACATCATTTTTTTTTTTTTAGACCTGTGGACTAGCCAAGAACCTCCAATTAGGCCCTGGATCGCTGAGAGAGAGAGAGAGAGAGAGGGGAGGGGGTTGGCAATATTATGATGGCGGGCATGGGATGATGTTCTGCAATAACACAGGTCCCCGCCATCAACCGCCCTACTGCCCAAGGATTACTATTTTTTATTGGAAATTAGATTTTAGCGTTCGACCCCCTCCCCCCCCCCCGCACCATTTGTGTTTCTTATCCCCTAGCTCCCCCCCCCTTTTTTTTTTCATTTCCCAGTTTTTCCATTATCCAACAAAAGCTAATCTTCTTCTTTTCTGTTGTCCCAATATTGATTCGAAATATTTACCTTTTGCATCCGATTCGGTTCGTAATATTGCCAGACATTTTTATTAGTCTTAGGTGAGATATTTGGTCATCGAAATATTTGATATAGTCTTCATCAGCTATCCCATTGAAGGAAATCTCCCTTAAGATAAATAAAATTGTCTCTATGAAGGATGAATAAAGTAAGCACATTTTTTTTTTTTTTATACTCCATGTTTGATTTTGGCGAGAGTCCATCATAGATACTTAGTGATTGTTAAGAGTATGGTTGCTGACTCTTTACCGCTGTAACCCGGTGACTTATTTGCGTTTTTTCCTCTTGCCACCTACACACGAGCTTATTCTGTTTTGAAGAGTCTCTAAGTAGCGAAAAGGCAAAAGTGTCTTCTAATATGAATTGATTAGACTAGAGCATGGGGCTCCAAAATTACTTAAAATTCCTCTTGAGGAAAATTTAGATATATCAAGGGGAAGGAGGGGAAATACATAGTTAAAGATAAAATGGTAAAAGTATCGTTTTCGATGTGTTCTTGGTTATAGATTTGATACACATTATGGTAAAATGCTTTTTTTGCTTTTGTGTTCTTTATACAAAAGATTAGAATTTCTGTTCTCAAATAATTAAAGTGCTACTAAATGGAAGCAAATTATTCTGCGTAGAATCTAGAGTTATTTAAAAGAGCTTCCAAAGGAGGGGGGGGTCGGATTTCTCCCTTTGGGAATTCGGGGAGAAATTATCAGATATTTTCTGGCACATGAGAGAAATGACCAGGAAAATTCGGGAAACTTTGGTCCAGACTCTAGAGATAACAGAAGGAGATGAGGGGATGGCCAAAATCTAAAGAGTATCTGTTTGCACACTTTGGATCACGCCTTTGACAATCAGGGGGTTTTCTCAGATGAATAATATAATCAAGTGTGACAAAGAATCAGTCCCACATTACCCCTTTCGAGGTGCAAGGGGTCCGTGGCTACTCTAACGTAGTCAAGTACATTGCAAGGTAAATGATCAGTTCATTCCCCTCACTGGCGTAACATGATAGAAAAGCTTGCTCTTATTTCTGGGTCGTTCATAATGGAGGACCGTCAGTCCGACTACTACATTCTAACCACCAGACAACATGTATTACCAAGGAGTAAATACCTAAGAATAGGTGACCTTGGTAACGAGGGAGCTAATAAAAATAAAATTTTTCCTCCTCATTACCAATCTTCCACCTTAAGAATAACGCATCCAGTGTTACCAGGTAAATTAACCAAGCGCGAATCTGTTAGCAAGTAATAATAATGTAAATATCAGTAATACTATAGTTTCAGGAAAGAATGGGTTGAAAAGTATGGAACTCGAGGAGGAATGGGAGGGTGAAAGGTGGAGCTGGAGAAGGAATGGGAGAGTGAAGGCTGGAGTTCGAGGAAGAATGGGATGGTGAAGGAAGAAGCTGGATGAGACTGAGATGAGTAGGAAAGGAAGGGGGGTGGGTACCATGGAATCTGTGGGGTATTAGGGAAAGGAAGGAAAGAGAAAGGCGATGGGGGAGGGGGAATGGGGAGGGGGAAGGAAGAATGGGAATGGTTGGAAGGGGCCATTATCTGAAGTGGTTTGGGATGGAACGGGGGAGGAAGGGTGAAGTAGTGTGGGAAACAGCGACATGGAGGAAGGGTGTGTATATGTACTAGGGGGGAGCGGACGATAACGTAGATTATATCATACAAATATTGCGTGTTATTACTCTCGTTTCCTGCTCGCTAATGATCAGCCTGATTTTTACCCTGTGTAGTTGCAGTCATGCCTTCTATAATAGTAGCAAATAAGTGACATTGATGATGATGATGGCAATGACAATATAAATAAAATAATAATAATAATAATAATAGTAATAATAATAAATAATAATAATAATAATAATAATAATAATAACAATAATAACTAAAGTTCTGAAGTTGTTGTAGCAATATTCAAAGAATTCCACATTGCAAATGAAAATACTTTTGTTTTCATTGTAAACTTAATATTAAAGGAGTTTTGGTATGACTCAAAATTTTTTTACGTATTTTGACCTGTGACCTTGAGATCAAGGTCAAGGTCATTCATACTATGAAGTTCATGTTCGCTCATGACCCACCACATTTCCATCTACTTTGGTCATAATCTGCCAAAAACTTTCCGATTTAGCACACTCAGGCACGAGGCATCCATTTTGATTTTCCTCAATATCTCAAAAAATATATGTTGGATTTCAGTATCAATACCCAGGTGCATAAGTATAAGCTGACGACTACATACTGGAACATTTGCAAAGCAGTTGAACTCTGGTTTTTGATGCACAGACAGCAAAAATTGAAAAAAATAACACTGAGGGCGCTAATGCGGTTGCTACTGTTAGGGAAAAAATGTGACAAAAAGGAGCCTGCAACCAAGATACATCACTACTGAAAATTTCAAGTCTCTATCTCGAACGGTCTTGGATTGCCAGTCTCCTAGATCTATCCCCCGTTCCCAACCCCGCACCCCCAAAAATATCTACAGTACCAATATCTCCACAGAATATGGTGTCCTTAACAAAAAGTGAGGCACTCACCATCCACTCACTCCATGTGTGTGGCCTTTGGATGACTCTGCAATGAGTAACAAGCTGAACTATTTCTTGTAAACTAGAAAACCATTTACTGCTTTGGGTGGTAACCATATAACCATATGGTGCCTGGTGTGTTAATGAGCTAAGGCACTCAAGCTGGATTGAACCTGCAAGGGTTTATATGTGGGAGATGTCTGGAGTTTATCGCCTCACACAATGCCACTCAAGGGCATATGAGGCATGTCACCCTCCCTGTCAATGCCAGAAATGAGTAGCCTAGCCTCCGGTTATTACTCTCCTTTTGGGGAAAAACGATTGGATGGTGGATGGAATGAAAAGTAAAACCTCGATATAACGGACTTCAATAGACCGAAATTCGCTTTTATCGGAATTGAGGAGCTACCGGACTAAAGTCTTATATATCAGAAAAATTCCGATGCAGCCAGAAGCAGTCCAGACTGCCTGACCACTTCAGCTGTGTTCACCACAATGAGTTAAATAAAAGACATGTTTATCAGTGTACAGTACAGTATTATTACATATATTATACCATTTGATTATTGTAGTGAATGTATAATACAATACAGTACTGCAATGGTGGTGAAAACAGTTTAAAACCCGTTGGTGCGATCCGGACCAATGTTTGATATATCGGAAAAAGTCCGGATTAGCAGGGGAAAGTCCAGATATCGCTTTTATAGGATTTCGTTTTTTTGGAATGGCTTGGGCCCCAATTAGTCCGTTATAGTGAGATTTTACTACTCCTAAAACTGGTACTACTACTACTACTACTACTACTACTGCTAGACTACTACTACTACTACTACTACTACTACTGCTAGACTACTACTACTACTACTACTACTACTGCTAGACTACTACTACTACTACTACTACTGCTAGACTACTACTACTACTACTGCTGCTGCTGCTGCTGCTGCTGCTACCACCAGCACGGCGTCAACTACTTGTACAGCAGCCACTTTAATATAAACTACTACCAGCAAATTAAGATAATTTCTAGTAACATGGCCGCATAATTTCCATACGCGTATAAAGAACGCACACTGAGAAAACCACTCATTTGATTCAGCATCTCACGTGCCTACAGCTCTCTCTCACACATGTAAAATCACTAGTTAGATTGAGAAAAATGCTGATGTCATCATTTTGAATGGACCGAGGACGGCAGTATTAACGCTCTCAGATTCCTAGGACTTATTCTCAGCTGAAAAAAATTGTCTGTCGTTAGTTTAAATATCTATCTGTAGCCAAACGCCATGATCCCGGAAGGGGTGGCTATGAACAGATCTTCATGTCTTCCTGCCCTCTGCCATCAGGCTGTCGTGAACAGAATAGTATAATCTTTTTTCCCGACCACAATGAAAATAAAACACACAGAACATCATGTGATATAGCAGTAGTTCCCGGTTAAAAATGCAGATGACACGAGTGAATTCACACAACCATGGGAATTAATCACAGAGGCATGAATTAACTAACACATAAATACACTGTTTGGTAGACGGATTAAGTGAGAAGGCCCAAAATAGCCCTCTCTCTCTCTCTCTCTCTCTCTCTCTCTCTCTCTCTCTCTCTCTCTCTCTCTCTCTCTCTCTCTCGTAATTAAGTTTCACTTCCTGAATCCGATGACGTATTAAACTCATCTCTTGCTACCACCAGGCGATTTTACTCAGTTTACGAAAATCACCATAAATGACTGGATTAATCTAAGTTATATTAAACATTTCCAGTCAATAGTCTTCTAAGTAAAAATTCATGGCTATAGCAGGATGACAATATAAATGTAAGTCATCAGAGTGAAAGGCTCAGTTTGGCTTCTTTTTCGCTCAGAATTTAGCCTTACTTTATTAACTGCATCTGAACTTAGAATCAAGCCACATCACTTTTGTATACAGTAAGCCTTTCTTATATGTTGCCTTTCATGTTCATTCCTTGCTGTTATTTCTTATTAACTTACAGAAACGTTATTAGTGAAATTTTCATTGCTATTTACAGTATACAGCCAATTCGCCAGCGACATTAAAACACATCGTTGTCTTATAAAGAGGACCAACTTTTTCATTTACAGTAGAAAGAGGCCACACTTCTATATTTATTTGATACTCTGAATTATCCTACACTCTTTGTACTCCAACGAAACGAGGAGGTTATTATGCTTTACTCGCCTTGTGTGTGTGTGTGTGTGTGTGTGTGTGTGTGTGTGTGTGTGTGTGTGTGTGAACTTAACAGGCTTTAACTCGATTTTAGCGAAAAATAGTGGTAGGGTTAAAAGTTAGCAAAAGAGTTGACTTATGGATTGGAAAACAATGGTTCAGAATTCATGGTCACGGGGTGAGGTCAGTCCTTCACCTAGCAAATTCAGTTTAAATAGTTTTTATCCACTTCACACACTGCTTATTGGATGGCATGAAGGTTAGGCAAAGCGAAATTATTCGATTTTCAGAACAACATGGCAAAGGTCAAGGTCTCAAGACAAAGTAAAATTGCGATCCCTGTGTGCATGTGTAAACAAAATAGAACAACAGGTTAATGGTCGTAGTCATATGGCTACAGCTAGACCAACATAAACAGTTTTTATCTGATAGACAAAACACTGTGAAAGGGCAAAGATAACAAAAATCGTTTTTGAGAACAGTCAAATGTCAAGGTCAAACGTCAAGTTCGCAGAGAAAGTTCAAAGGTCAAGGTCATAGAAAGGTCAAATGCCAAGTTCACAGGGAAATGTCAAATGTCAGTCACAGAAAGGTCAAATGCCAAGTTTACAGGGAAAGGTCAAATGCCAAGGTCACAGAGAAAGGCAAATGTAAAATTCTCATGGAGGGGTCAAGCGTCGAGGCCACAGAAATGTCAAAAGCCAAGGTCACAGAAAAATGTCAAATGTCAAGGTCACAGGGAAAGGTCAAATATCAAGATCACAGAGAAAGGTCAACCCAAACAGCTTTGATCCTATTTCGACCAAACTTGGTGAAGAGTTTAGAGTCAGACAAAAATGAAGTAATTCTGTTTTGAGAACAATCGACAGAAGGTAAACGTCACTGGACAAAGTGATATGTTCATCCCTAAGTCCGATTGGTGGACGCGAGTACTGTACTTTGTGAACGCCCCCTTTTTTGCTTTTAAATATTTCCAATTAGAAATATCCCACATTCATTCTTTATGTATGTACACTCAGATGAAGCATGCACATTTTTACACCCGAGCAAGGGAAACATTTTTTTTTTAATTGGTGTGTGTGTGTGTGTGTGTGTGTGTGTGTGTGTGTGTGTGTGTGTGTGTGTGTGTGTGTGTGTGTGTGTGTGTGTGTGTAAAAAATAATTCTAAACATTGTGGATCTGATGTTAACCATAATAGGTTGAAGGACTGAGGGTGAGTCATTGAGTAAACCTGCTTCCTTAAACAATAGGTCAAAGGACAAGGGCAGAGGGTAAGGTCAATTTACAGTTTTTATCCGATTTAGACCTATGGCCCTTTCACCGCAAGAAGTCCGTTCAGGGTGGGGCCCACCTGGTGAATCACCTCTAGCGATGCTGCCAAATCAACCGTAGTACATGCCTCTCTCTAATTTCCCATCTATGTGCTATTTGAAATTTTTTTTTATATTCTGTATATAGTAAAGGAAGCTATATAGAACAATGAGTATCACTTTTTAGAATTATAACAACGATTTGAATGAATTCTATGACACGTGGCATGCTTTTTTCCCATGTTGCCACTCCGTAGAGTTGCCAATTTGACCACCAATTATCGGATTATCACTGGGCCCCTACCTACCCCCATCCCACCTGTCTCTCTCTCTCTCTCTCTCTCTCTCTCTCTCTCTCTCTCTCTCTCTCTCTCTCTCTCGTCAATATAACAGAAAGTTCTGATGAAGAAGAAGATTGTGATTAAAGATCAGAGAGAGGATTAGGCCTACAGGGGAAACCTCTTTTTAAAAATAAAACGCACCTAGACTTTTACCTCATAAGTGGCGTGGAAAAAAAATGAAAATAAATAATAAATATATACAATATATATATATATATATATATATAGATATAGATATATAAATATATATATATATATATATATATATATAGAGAGAGAGAGAGAGAGAGAGAGAGAAACAGGTGTGATGGGGGTAGGTAGGGAGACAGAGTGATAATCCGATAATTGGTGGTCAAATTGGCAACGTCGCACTCGGGGAAATCCCAACTTCTGCCACACCCTGAACGGACTTCTTGCTGCGAAAGGACCATAGTTTAGTGAAAGCGTTAAACTTAAGGCAAGACTAAAAGGATTCGATTTAGACACATTCAAAAGACAGGTTTACATGGCAAGGTCAAATTTCGAACCGTGAGTCTGCGTGTAAACTAAACACCTCAAACAGTTTGGTGTGATTTGGCTCGTACTAGTTGCATGAGTTGGGGATCGCCCAATAGGTTGACCTATTGTTTTTTAGAATAACATGTCAAACGCCAAGATTATATGGCAAAATCACCTTCAACAGTTTTTATCCGACGCAGAGTTGATTCATGTGAAAGATTTCAGGTTAAACAAGGATAAAAAAAAAAAAAATGATTTAGAGAATAATCAGTTTATGGTTAAGATCACACAAGGAACAGTCAACGGAATGGCCACTGGGTAAAGTCAACTCAGAAAGTCTTGATCTATTACAAAAAAAAAAAAAAAAAGTGGAAATGTTCAAGTTAAGCAAGAAAGAAGTAATTTGATCTTCAGAATAATTTGTGAAAGGTCAAAGTCACAGGGCAAAGTCAAACATTCGACCCCTAGACAAGATGGTGGGCTCGTGTGTTGCCCTCATTGAGTGTTCCTTCTTATATTTGCTAGTGGAAATAGTCATTTTTTACATCTATATGTAAACTCAACCGGCCAACACTTATCTTTGCCTTCATTCATACACGTGGCATCTCACTGCATGTTAACACTTTGACTGCATTACGACAAACTATCTTTTCCTTCATTCATACAAGTGGCATCTCACTGCATGTTAACACTTTAATTGCATTACGACAAACTATGAAAATCAAGGGTCACGTGATAACAAGATTAACATGGACTGAATGAGAAACAAAGTTTTGGATACAATATTGCCATTATTTTTATTTTTACGTGTCCGACTCTGGGCAAAGGCTTCAGGGCCCAGTAGGTCCTGTGGACTCAGTAGTCCTCCTACATCTCCACATTTCACTACTTCGGGGCTAACACCCACCATCCATACTGAGTACATGCTAGGGCTGTCTTATACAGGACTGGTGTAGTGGTATTAGCGGAGGTATTTTTATGACATGTCGGCGGGTCATCTGGTAGATCAGAAAAGTCTGTTTTTTTATGAAATTCAAATCCTTAAACTGTTCCCTGCCCCACCCGGGATTCGAACCTGGGTCCATTAGGACTGCAGGCCGCCTCTCTACCGATCCTTCCATCGCCTGCAGACAGTATTCATACAGTTTTTGGCAGCTAACTTTTTGAATACACGTTTAGACACAAATATATTACGAATATCCTATCCACTCCTATATCACACAGACAAGCTGCACATATCTTATGTATACGCTTATATTGCTGAAGCAAGTCTGTCAATTGTACGCTAATTGCTTGTATGTCGTACGAAATATCCACATATTTGCCGAATCAAGCCGAATCAAGTGATGGCAAAAATACAGTCAAACTGACTTCAGTTGAAACACCACCCACTTATGCTTAACACTCGTTGACACCTTGAACTCAGTCACAGCTGAATAAAATCTTCGGGTGTTAACTGAAACAGAATATTAAGAAGTTCACACCATGAAAAGGCTAAAGGTAATAGTATTAACTGTCGGAAGCTCCTATGACTCGATCTCGATGAGTAAAATTGGCTGGCGTAAACAGAATTAGAATACTAGAGCTGGCCGGACAGTAAGTGGGTTAATATTCCTTACAAGCGAAGCACAGTTATGCCTTTCGTATCATAACGCTTACAAGCATTTCCTCACACAGCTCTGGAAGAACTTTTTTTTTTTTCCACTCTAGAGGCTTGATATCTATACACAATACTAATAACACACACACACACACACACACACACACACACACACAACCCTCCCTGTGTTTGGTTATCCTTATGAATTCCAGAACTGGAAATGTCTAGAGTACTCCACACACACTCCACCCATCACCACATTTGGGCACCTTTTTGAACGCTTAGATGAAGATGCATTTTCTAGAAGAACCATTATTGTCCTTTCGTTTCAATTCCCATGTTTGTGAGACCTTCAAACTGTAGAAAAAGCAAATAACTTTCATATATACTTACCTTTATCACTGGCTTCCCTCCTGTCAGTGTTTCATTGATGTGGTAGTATCCGTCGTAGGCAATGTCGTCCTTGGCTTCCTCTTCTTGATGTATCACCTCGGCCACCTTGTTTTGGGGACCACCATCACCACCGTCGATACCACCACCACCTTCACCATCACCACCATCACCACCTAATCCTTCCCCAAGTTCATTCACATCATGTGGTTTACGAGATGACTTAAGGTTATCGATTTTATTTGAGGGTTCAAGGGCGATTTTAGCTTGATTTTCATCCTTTATTGCATGAATATCGTCTGAATCTTTATCTGAGTTTTCATCTCGACTCTTAAACTGGTGTACGTGTTCTTTCTGTACTGCATGTAAAGCTGTGTTTTTGCCTTGGTTCTTTATTTCATTCTTAGTTTGATCATTGTCATCATCTTTATGTACGCTTGCGTTTTCTCTCTTTTTTTGATTTTCAGTTTCTTTCTCAGCAACATTCCTATCCTTCACATTTATTTGGTTTTGATGCCCATTTTTCTCTTGGCTGTCTGCATCTTCGTTTTTATCGTGATTTTCATTTTCGTTCTTGGCCAATTTTCCATCGTGTTCTTTTTCATCTGCTTCTCCGTTCCCTTCTCCAATCCGGTTTTCACCGAATTTCATAATCTGATTATCGTTTCCAAGCTCGACCAGATTTCCACCAACTCCCTCTTTCACAGCCCCTCTCTCTTCTTCGCTGCCAACCGGGTGTCCATCATCTTTCTTGTCTCCCCTTTCGTTCACTCCTCCACCCACTTTTTCCACAGTCCCCCTCTTTCCGGGTCGGAGTTTTTCGATCAGCAAGGGCAGTGGTATGGCTGGTAGTGGTGAGACTAGCTTCCCTACTTCGTCCTTCTCCCCCTTCTGGTCGCCTTTGATCGCCTTCATTATTTGGTCTCCCTCTCTGTCCTCTTGCTTCTCTTTGTGCGTCCTGTTCGCCTGTGTTGGGGAGAACTTTGTTACTTTTCTGTCTGTTTTTGAATCATGGAGTAGATACGTTACTTATAACTTACCCTATAACAAGTAGCTTTGAAAGCTACGATAGCTCTACTTTTGTTCGTTTTTCCACTGTACACTTCCCCTCATGATGCTGGAGAGGGATGCTTTCCCTAGGTGGCACCAAAATAACTGGCCAGCGAGCTGCATAATCATACAAACGTCCCTCACCCCTCACCCCATCCCACAAAAGGCTGCTCAGTTATACAGTGTTACAAATATCCTCAACTCATCACTTGTCCTTTAATAGGAGGATGGTGGACTGCACTAAAAGGGCAACTTCCGCCTGCAGACTAATAAATTTACATTGAGATAAACTTTAACTTCCGCCCCCCTCCCAAAAAAAAAGGTACTGCTGTTAGTGTGGTTGTCGGTATTAGTAATTGTAATTTTCATATGATCATTAGTAACACTGCAATTACTTAAACTATTATTATTATTATTATTATTATTATTATTATTATTATTATCGGTGTTGTTGTTATCAGTAATATTGTCACTATTTTTCCAACACATTTTTCTCTTGAAGACAGTGTTACATAGCCTATGATCTCATCATCCTTTGTGTAATTTTAACGCACAGTATGCTGCATGTTTGATCACGAGCGTGTTCTGCCTCAGGTCCCCCCTTCTACCGTTATAGTAGAGTAAGTCGTCCTTTCTGTTGTTCAGAGCGGGATTGTCAACTCTTTGTCCCCATGGCTTCATTTGCGCGTCCTTCTTACAAGTTGTATCAAGCTCTGCTGGCCCCTATATAATGAGCTCAGTCTCTGCATCATTGCCACTTAGATCTACTCCTCATTTTGTTCACATCTCTGTCCTCCCCTGTACAGTTATTGTTGTGAGTGCTCCGGAAGTCTCCAACCATCTAGCAGCTGTGTAATTTGAGTATAACTGTTATTGCATTTTTTCCTTGTATTGTATAGCATAAGGTGTTGATTTGTAGGCCTAGTGAGGTTTTTTTGTAATTTATGTAGGATTCATTTTGTCAGCCAGTTTTAATACTATTTTGTATCTGTAATAATTTATATTGCATTAACTGAGCATTACCCAGTGTATTTTCATTTTATCAGGGCTGACTTAGGTAAATTTACTCTTGCTAATTTCATGTTAATAGAGGCTATTGCAGTTAACCATATATTTAACCTGTTTTTTGCCATTACATTATCCTTATGAGTCCTGAATGTTTTGTTGTTAGTTTGAGCATTAAACTTTAACTTGTAATTTTACCTAACTGTTTTGTTTTGAACCTGGAACTACGGGACAGTAGTGATTTTTAGTATTCTCACTTAAAGTGTACGTTATCTTTCTCTGTTCCGTAACATAAATTTGGCGACCTCATATCAGGATATTCAGGATATTATCATAAGGATATTGCTTGATATTTTGTGACTGTTACTTATTCATGATGTCTACTATTACTACACTTGATGAAGCCAAAGATTTTTTGTCAAATGTGCAAACAGTGTGTGATGTAGAAAACAGAACAAAGAATGAACTTAAGCTTGTTGCTCAACAATTGGGAATTGCTGTTCGCTCTCATCATTCTAAAGATCAAATTGTTGACACGATTAATGAAAGCTTGTTTAACGTAACTCCTCGAAATGAGCAAACGCAGATTGAATTAGCTAAGTTACAGCTAGCCCTGCAGGAGGCTCGTGTGAAGGAAGCTGAATTTCAAGCACGTGCTAGGGAGATCTCATGTTTTGTAACACTAGGAAAGAAAATGTTATTGCAGATTGCTTATCTAGACTTTAGACAGATTGTTTTAGAGTAATAAGAAATTTCCTTTGTAAATTTCTTTTTCTTTGTGGGGAGGTGTTACATAGCCTATGATTTCATCATCCTTTGTGTAATTTTAACGCACAGTATGCTGCATGTTTGATCACGAGCGTGTTCTGCCTCAGGTCCCCCCTTCTACCGTTATGGTAGAGTAAGTCGTCCTTTCTGTTGTTCAGAGCGGGATTGTCAACACTTTGTCCCCATGGCTTCATTTGCGCGTCCTTCTTACAAGTTGTATCAAGCTCTGCTGGCCCCTATATAATGAGCTCAGTCTCTGCATCATTGCCACTTAGATCTACTCCTCATTTTGTTCACATCTCTGTCCTCCCCTGTACAGTTATTGTTGTGAGTGCTCCGAAAGTCTCCAACCATCTAGCAGCTGTGTAATTTGAGTATAACTGTTATTGCATTTTTTCCTTGTATTGTATAGCATAAGGTGTTGATTTGTAGGCCTAGTGAGGTTTTTTTGTAATTTATGTAGGATTCATTTTGTCAGCCAGTTTTAATACTATTTTGTATCTGTAATAATTTATCTTGCATTAACTGAGCATTACCCAGTGTATTTTCATTTTATCAGGGCTGACTTAGGTAAATTTACTCTTGCTAATTTCATGTTAATAGAGGCTATTGCAGTTAACCATATATTTAACCTGTTTTTTGCCATTACATTATCCTTATGAGTCCTGAATGTTTTGTTGTTAGTTTGAGCATTAAACTTTAACTTGTAATTTTACCTAACTGTTTTGTTTTGAACCTGGAACTACGGGACAGTAGTGATTTTTAGTATTCTCACTTAAAGTGTACGTTATCTTTCTCTGTTCCGTAACATAAATTTGGCGACCTCATATCAGGATATTCAGGATATTATCATAAGGATATTGCTTGATATTTTGTGACTGTTACTTATTCATGATGTCTACTATTACTACACTTGATGAAGCCAAAGATTTTTTGTCAAATGTGCAAACAGTGTGTGATGTAGAAAACAGAACAAAGAATGAACTTAAGCTTGTTGCTCAACAATTGGGAATTGCTGTTCGCTCTCATCATTCTAAAGATCAAATTGTTGACACGATTAATGAAAGCTTGTTTAACGTAACTCCTCGAAATGAGCAAACGCAGATTGAATTAGCTAAGTTACAGCTAGCCCTGCAGGAGGCTCGTGTGAAGGAAGCTGAATTTCAAGCACGTGCTAGGGAGATCTCATGTTTTGTAACACTAGGAAAGAAAATGTTATTGCAGATTGCTTATCTAGACTTTAGACAGATTGTTTTAGAGTAATAAGAAATTTCCTTTGTAAATTTCTTTTTCTTTGTGGGGAGGTGTTACATAGCCTATGATTTCATCATCCTTTGTGTAATTTTAACGCACAGTATGCTGCATGTTTGATCACGAGCGTGTTCTGCCTCAGGTCCCCCCTTCTACCGTTATGGTAGAGTAAGTCGTCCTTTCTGTTGTTCAGAGCGGGATTGACAACACTTTGTCCCCATGGCTTCATTTGCGCGTCCTTCTTACAAGTTGTATCAAGCTCTGCTGGCCCCTATATAATGAGCTCAGTCTCTGCATCATTGCCACTTAGATCTACTCCTCATTTTGTTCACATCTCTGTCCTCCCCTGTACAGTTATTGTTGTGAGTGCTCCGGAAGTCTCCAACCATCTAGCAGCTGTGTAATTTGAGTATAACTGTTATTGCATTTTTTCCCTTGTACTGTATAGCATAAGGTGTTGATTTGTAGGCCTAGTGAGGTTTTTTGTAATTTATGTAGGATTCATTTTGTCAGCCAGTTTTAATACTATTTTGTATCTGTAATAATTTATCTTGCATTAACTGAGCATTACCCAGTGTATTTTCATTTTATCAGGGCTGACTTAGGTAAATTTACTCTTGCTAATTTCATGTTAATAGAGGCTATTGCAGTTAACCATATATTTAACCTGTTTTTTGCCATTACATTATCCTTATGAGTCCTGAATGTTTTGTTGTTAGTTTGAGCATTAAACTTTAACTTGTAATTTTACCTAACTCTTTTGTTTTGAACCTGGAACTTTACGGGACAGTAGTGATTTTTAGTATTCTCACTTAAAGTGTACGTTATCTTTCTCTGTTCCGTAACAACAGTTATATACCCGTAGTGAAATATACAAATTACGATATTTGTAAAGCATTAAATAATACTGCTGTAATACTAATAACATAGATACTCTTTAACTCTCTGATGTACATAACTACACCCACTACTGACTCTTTCATTCTTCATCTTCACACGAGTCACCCAGGGTCTGATAATGGAACTTGCAGATAATGGACTTAATTATTTAGTTTTGAAAAGAAATTGAAGTACACTTTACTTATCAGAGAGGTATGAAAATAAAGATATTATTTGTAAATAAAATACTGAACATGATTTTTATACAAGACCGGGCTACGTAAGGACCCCCTTTTTCGTCTTAAGGATACTATAAATTACTTCTGAAACCTTTCCAGTGATATACAGAGCATGCCAAAAAGGTAGGGATCTCGTCACACTGAAGCTGAAATCAGATTCTCATTGCCTGATCGTGAATGTCGAGGTAAGAGTTGGAAGAACACCCAGTTACATAAGACAACATTCTAGGCATTCCGTTCCTCATAGTCCATTACATCATGTCTGACAGTGAAAAACAGATTGCCCTGAACATTTTTTTTTTTATAATGGGGTATTTTTCTGTCAATATGTAACTCCGTCACACACTAATGGAAGACTACAACAGAATACATCAGATTTTGATCTCAGTCTGACGAGGTCCTTACTGACTTGGCTGTGGTTTGGGTCACATTAAAAAAAAAAAAAAAGTGTGTGTGTGTGAGTGTATGTGTGGGTGGGTGGGTGGGTGGATAAGCTGGGGGATCTGGTTGTTCGGTTTGATACAGAGAGAAATTACACACTGATCCGAAATGTCGATGAAGAAGCAGGCGCTGGCATTAGCATATGAAAGCCTGTAAAAGGACAGATCAAGTGGTCAGCAGCAATGTGGAAATATTCTACAAATTGGATGCAAGTGAAATGAAATTCTCCCATGTCGGCAGAATGTAAGAGAAAATTTCGGCGGTTCAGCAGCTATGAAATAAAAGTTTCCAGACTGCTTGATTCGCATTTTATTGCAAAGGCGATTAAAGTATTGTCTCGCATAATTATAGAACTGACTAAAACAACACACTGCTGTAATATAGATAGATAGATATAGACAGACAGATAGATAGATAGATAGATATAGACAGACAGATAGATAGATAGATAGATATAGACACATACATACATACATACATACATGTACTGATATTTATATCCACAAGAAAAAGGAAACAAGAAAAATACCGAGTGCTTTCGTGTATTCACATCTTCAGGGGAAGATGTGAATACACGAAAGCGCTCGTGATTTTTCGTATTTCCTTTTCCTTGAGGATATCAGCACATCTATGAATCACTTATTATTGAGTCGATCGGATATATATATATATATATATATATATATATATATATATATATATATATATATATATATATATATATATATTGTGTGTGAGTGTGTTGTTCCCATATTTCGTTTTTTGTACCCTTTACCTCATGAATTCGACTTTTTTTTTTTTCTATATTGCCATCTGAAGACAGGAATATTAACTCTGGAGAGACTAATCGAAAAGGAATTATCAGACTAGGACCACTAAATGAAGTCGAAAAGAATCGTCTGGAGGTAACAGGAAGTATTATAAAAATTACATTCCTGACTAGTAGTATCTATCATAGCGTCTGACACTCCATTTCCTCATATAATAATGTTCACGTCCCTTCCATGTTATATCTGTACAACTGAGAATTTTAGATGTGATAGTATATTTTGTCGTGACCCTGTCAGTAAATCATTCTCAAAGGTTTTTCCGACACCAGGTGCTTCACTTCTGTAGATTTTAGTAAAGGCCCATATTACGGCCCTGATGGTCCAAATGGGAGCGTTCACAAACTCTTATGTCGCCAGAGATCACCGAGTAATACAAGTATAATCAGAAACTCGGTCAACTCCTCTTGGCTCGCACAGTCACATGTTTTCTATAATCCTTTCCATGATATTTAGTGATGAACAGTACATACATTCTTCGATACTATAATCATTGGTTATTTTACCAGCTTTCAATATATCATTTACTAAATAAAACACTGCAGAACAGTTACTATATTACTTAAAACGACGAGTGGTCCATCAGCATTCATCACGCATGTTTAATTTCAAACGTTTATAATTTAGTTAAAAAAAAGAGATTAATGTTTCACATGGCAAATGTTGAAGAAAATGTACCGACTATTAGTTATTAAAAAAAAAAAAAATGGTTTAAGAAGCAAACGTCACGCAAAGACAAAGCAGCTGACCGAAATCGCTTGTACCGATGTTTCCATATAGACAACAACAAAACTTGATGCAGGCGTGTGTATTTAATCTTCACTTGATTCCAATAAATATTTTGCAGCCAAACAACTTTATGTTAGTAATGTATATAGGCATGCATGTCTGAAAAATTTTGTTTGATTAAAACTCTGTTAAAAGACATGACTGAGAATGTGAATAATTGCTTTTAAGCTATGAACAAGATTGGTCCCGAGGTTCTGACGGTTAGTTGAGCTAGTTTAGTCATTCCCTTCAACTTTAACATACTGAAACTCCTTTTCCTCATTTTACTGATTAAATATGTTCATAATATTATGCTTATGATAAAGAAAATACGTACAAAACAGTAGTTCTGTTGACTGCGTTTTTATATTTCAAATTAAGCTATCAGGTAAAGATTGGCGACTTTTGGGATAGTATGAATGCTCCACTAAGCTCTAAAATATGGAGAGGCTTTTTCATGGGTAGGACCACGTAGTTTGTGTAACAGCCGCCAGGGGCCCAGGGCGCCGTTGATGTTGTTTATCTACACCACCGACGCCCACATCTTTTGAAATCAGCCGATGAATTCGGAAAGTATAGTGTCATGGCCCACTGCTTAGCTTATGTAAGCAACAGCGAAACAGAAACAGCAAGCTAAGAACAGTGATCCAACTGCATTTCCATGGTGTAGGCGCCGACCAGTGGTGTTTCAATGTGGCGGCCAAAGCTACACGCTCGCTGTGGGGATAGCCTCTCCATATCAAGGCCTAAAGAATATTACCAGGTCGAACCGTGCACAGGTGGCATGACGTCACGCGGCCTACCTGTCCCTCATCCCATCTCTCCCCTTTAGGCCTTGCTCCATATTATAGAGCTCACTGGAACGATCTCATTATCGAGTACTTTCATGCATGTTCGTACCAAAAAAAAAAAAAAAAAAAAAAAAAATGTGGTGTCTAAGATGAGTATAGAAAAGCCTAGCCGTATTTCACTTTTTGTTCCGTTCCTGTCTGCTCTTAAGTCGACAATAATTTGGAGAAATAAAAAACTCCCATTTAAGCTCCACTGCTACCAGTAAATCTGATATGCTGTCAATTGTACCAGTTTACAGTACCAGCTGTGTGGGAAAACATGTGGTATCCTGGAATACAACACCGATATTTACCAGGTTTTACTATAACGCTGGTAATCTTTACCGGAAATAGTAATTAATCCTTCATCTGCTAGTTTCTCTCTCTCTCTCTCTCTCTCTCTCTCTCTCTGGAGGATGATTTCTTTTTCATTGTTCACACGAAAGAGACAAAGGACAAGAGCCTGCAGAACTTGTATCTCCCATGCAAATTTGAACAAAAGAAAACCAAAGTTGTATTCCCCTCACTGTCGGGGAAGAATTCAGTCTGGTTTTGTATTAGATATTTCAGTCTCATTAATTACCTTTTCATCGGGGTTCTCATCGCCCTCTTCTCTTTCACGGCCATTGTCATCTTGCAGTTCATTCTCATCTTCGTCGCCATCTCCCTCATTTTCACGATTTTCCTCATTCTCTTCGTCGTTTTCATTTCCATAAACACCATACTTCTTGTAACCATCATCATCTTCTTCCTCCTCCTCCCCTTCCTCGCCTTCATCGTAATCACCGTTGTGGGAATCCCCCTCCTCTTGGCCATCATCATCTTCCCTCTGCTCGTCCTCTTCATCACCGCCAACCTCTCCTCCTTCCTTCAGTGGTATTTCTCGACTGTGTCTCTTGTTTGCTCTCTCTGCAAAAGAAGTAAATACGGGTATCTGGAAAATATGTATTATCATCATCATCATCATCATCACCATCATCACCCTTCTCTCTATTTAAGGATTCCTGACACAAGGAAATAAAAAGCACGAAAGTAGAAAAACTGTTAACTGCATACCCAGTGAAATAGGCTAGATAATCATTCAAACAGTGAAATAAATACATTTGACCGAAAGTATTGTTAAAATGTCGCCGTACGATTATTGCTGTTGAATATGCATGATGAAGATTTAGATACAAAGCAAGATTAATATTACACCTGGCTAAAATTCTTCCTGTCTTATGCAGTATTCTGAAACTAAATAACAAAAACGAAAACATCTTTCTTTTGTACTCTGCACCGCTACGAATATGTAAATTCTGCAAAACGTTCTTAGACATTCACACACACACTAAAGGTACTTAAAACTCTCTCTCTCTCTCTCTCTCTCTCTCTCTCTCTCTCTCTCTCTCTCTCTCTCTCTCTCTCTCTCTCTCTCACACCCACCAGCAGATCGAGCCAGTGAAGCCAGGTTGAGGTAGAACATGCCTCCCAGTAGAATCAGGAACCACAGTCGTCCGTTTCTCGCCACCCGGTTCACTAGGCGTCTGATGCCCATCTTTGTCGCCTCGCCCCCTCTCTTCCTTGACTCCTTCCTCCTTACTCTTTCTTCGTTTTCCTTCCTTCTCTTCCTTGTTTCCCTTCTCTTTAATCTATATCTTCTTCCTTCCTTTTTCCCTCCTTGCTCTAGTTCTTCCTCTTTCTTGCTTACCTTCTTAAATTTTCTGTCTCTTCTCCTTCTTCTCTTCCTTCCTCCTTATTCTCCTTCTTCCTCTTCTTTGTTTCCTTCTTCCTTACTGTCTCTTCCTTCTTGCCTTCTTAATTTTGTTTCTTTCGTGCTTCCCGCCTTCTCATTCACATTCTTCGTCTTCCTTTTCCGTGTTTTTTTCCTCCCCGCTTTGTTACTTCCTTGTTTCTCGCTTCCTTATTGTATTTGTATCTGGCTCTGCCCGTAACTTTTTCTTTGTTTCTTTCCTTCTCACTTTCGTTTTTTTTTTTTCCTTTTTCCTTGCTTTCTTCCTTCTTACTTTGTCATTCTCTCTTTAATCCTCTTTCTCTCTTCCTGTTTCATTGTTTATGTAATTCTTACTCTTTCTCTTCCTTCTCCTTGTTTTTTTTCCCCTTCACTCAATTTGTCTCTCCATTCTTTTCCTTTTCTTTGCTTTCTTCCTCCTTACTTTGCTGCTCTTCTTTCTTTCCTTTCTTTTTACTCACTTTTTCTTCCTTAGCTTCATGTTCCTTTCATCCTGTCTCTTCTTTTCCTGTGTGTGTGTTTTTTTTTCTTTCAGTTCTTTTCCTCTTTCTTCCCTCTTTCCTTTCTTCCTCCTTACTCTGTCTCCGGCTTCTCCTTGCCTTCACCTTCCTACCTCTTTCTCTTTTCCTCCTTGTTTCCTTTCGTCTTATTCTCTGTGCCTTTTAGTTTTCTTCATCCTTGTAGTTTAGTGTCTCTTCCTCTTCCTTGTTTCTTCAGGACCCAGGCTTTTCCTGTTCCTAGCTTACCCTTTACTCACAGTCTCTTCTTCCTGACCCCTTTTTGCTCTGTCTATCTATTCCTCCTTTTTTCTTTGCAGTGTCCTCCTCTTCCTTGACTGTTTATTGTGTTACCTCACCTTTCTTGCCACCAAATTACTCTCTACCTTTTCCTTGTTGCCTCATTACTCTGCCTCTGCATCTTCCCTGAGTCCCACCTCTTTCTTGTCTCTTCCTTACACTCTCCTCTTACTGACTCCTCTTTATTCTTTCTTTTTTTCTTGCTTATGCTTATTTTCTCGTTATCATCCTCATCCTTACTTTCTTGCTTTGTCTACCCGTCAGGCCTTGTTTCGTGTAGGCTATATTCTTTTTCCTTATTCCCTCTTTACTTCTTCCTTTCTCCCCCTGCCTCTTGCTTCCATAGTATCTCTCACCTTCTTTCTTGCTTCCTTACTCTGTCTCTTCCCCTACCTATCTTTCTTCTCTTCCTTTCTTCTTTCTTACTCTTTCTGTCTCTTTCTCCTTAGCCACTTCCTTTCACTCTTTGTCTCTTCAGCGCACTCACTTCCTGTTCTTCGTCTTTAATTCTTCATCACCTTCGACTTAAGTTCAGTGTTTCTTTTTTCCTTGGTTTTGTTTTACTTTGGTTTCTTCTTATTTGCCTCGATCTTTTATTCCTTACCACTTTCCTGTTCGCCTTGCCTTTTACTCTTTCTGTCTCTTGTTCTTCTTTCTTCCCTTCTTGCTGTGTTTGTTCCTGTTTTTTCGTCCCTTCTTACAGTTTCTGTCTCTTAACTGTCTTTTCCTTCCACTCGTATTTTTATTAGATGCCCCTTTTCTCCCTCGCCAGCTTTGTCATCTTTGTCTCTCTTTTTTCCTTTCTCTCTTTCTCTCTTCGCTCTTCCTCTTCCTTGCCTATTCGTGCCTCTCGTTTCTTCACAGCATGTCTCTCCTTTCTTTCACTTATTTTTTTTTTCTTCGTTTTGTCTTCTTCGGCCCCGGTCTTCACTGGCGTTCTGTTTCTCTCTTGCCTGAAGTGAAAATGCGATATGATAAGGAAGTAAGCAAAGAAAGTAAAAGTAAATAAGCAACAAAACTGGCTTACAAGTAAACGTTTCAAGTACAGTGTGTGTGTGTGTGTGTGTGTGTGTGTGTGTGTGTGTGTGTGTGTGTGTGTGTGTGTGTGTGTGTGTGTGTGTGTGTGTGTGTGTGTGTGTGTGTGTGTGTGTGTGTGTGTGTGTGTGTGTGTGTGTGTGTGTGTGTGTGTGTTTAGAGAGAGAGAGAGACACTCTCTCTCTCTCTCTCTCTCTCTCTCTCTCTCTCTCTCTCTTTATTCTCCTAGTCTGAACAACTGTAGTGTGTTTCAGTCCATCTAACGCCGAGCCATTTATTCAGCTAAGAACAACCTCGATATAAGGACCTCTAAGTGTTCATTTGTCCATCTCCCTCCATGTCACTCCACAGGTACTTGTGAGGTGACCTGTTGCAGCAGCTGTCATCTTGACTTATGTCCCTCAAGTACTGTCCACGCTTCTTTTTTAATGTCAGTACTGGAACATATACACTACTATGCAATGTTCTCCTCTCTTTCACGTTTACACTCCTATTTTCCGTCACTGCTCTCAACAACCCTGCGGTTTTCCATCTTTCCTACACATTTCCCTTCAATTCATCATCCACACTACCACTAATGTTTACAGCATTCCTTAACTACTTTAGCACTCTTATACTGTCCATTTCTGCAGCATTCAGTTTTATCCTACAAATCGCCTAAGTGCCTCTTTCATACACCTGTACTTTGCTCTACACAAAATTTAAACTTTCGCAGACACTGACAAGTTTTCTAATGGATTCTACAACTTCTACTCCACATCTGCTATTAGCACTACATCATCTGCAAACAGAAGTGTAACCAGTTCTCATTTAGTACGTTCATCCACCAAAGTCCCTTTTATTAGAAAATATCTGGACCTAAGATGCACTTTCTACGTGACAGCCTGTGCTAACACACCATACCCGTGACATTATACTGTATGACAGAGCCACACAGTAAGACTAGGCACACAAAATAATCATTACAGAGACATTACCAGACACTCCTCAACAGTATTAATCTATACTACAAGTCCCACTTCCTGCCATCCACTCATCAGAGGTATCCTTAAACAGAAATGGACGAATACACCTAGCTAGGCTTAGATAAGGACATCACCCAGTCCTCCTCAGTTGCCAGCTTAGATCTGGTTGGCTGGGTGGAATCACAGATGACACGTGACCCGCAAGTAGAATTGGCCTTCACAAATTAACCCATATTACGAAACACCGCACAACACATGCACACTAAGGCGCAGACATATCATGGGTGTATAGAGAGCCTATGGGGAATCTCCAAATTATGATCTGTTACTTACCCGCCTACGACGGGTCTGCTTGGCCAGACATGACTGGGATTGAGCAACAGCAACAGGAACAGCAACAGCTTCCATTCATTAGGACAAGTCAACTAGAACTTGTCCTCACTTCTAAGTCATTCATTGTTGCATACATCCAAACATTATATATGCATGGCAACATATCGCAGTCCTATTCCATTTCATCAGTGAAGCTGAATCTCCGACTTAATACTGTACATCATCCACTCTCACAGATTGTTTTGCTGTACTATATAGTCTATGTATAGTTTTGAGTAATCTACTCTCCTCTCCATAAATTTCTAATACCCCCCCGCAGTGCCTAGAAATATACTATACCATGTGCTTTCTTCAAACCCATAAATGCTACAAATAACCTGTCATTTCCAAAAATTCATCTCCCGCACGTCATACAGCTGTTCGTTAGCACTCGACTTTGTTTCTAGGCTATTGCAGGGAGCTGCTTAATGATTAGAGCTTCGTTAACATAGGCAAAGATCAACAAGACCCAGAGGTATGTAAAAAATAAATCACGTCACTGATTCTATCACACACTATGTATGCATAATGGACAGGGGTATAACAGAAGATGAGACATTATAATTATGATAGTGTCTCACACGTAGGAGGACTGCTTGACCTTGGAGAACGGACTGTTAAATCTATGTTCAGAGTCGAATACAAAATATCTGATCAGATACCTTCGTAAAGCCAGATGATATAATCCTCAAATCAGTAGAGGCGTCTGGTAGCGAAGGGATTAGTGATAACCTTCAAGGACGTCTTTTGCCAAAAAAAAAAAAAAAAAAAGAGTTTCCCAGAAGCTGAAAAGAATCGTCTGGTAATAGCAAAAAAATAAGCGAAGAAGTATGTCATCGGAGTGAATTTTTAAGATTTTTTTTTTTAAATACTTCCCCAGTTGGTCTATCAACCTGGCTCAGTATGTCAACACCTGTGACCTACTGGTCCCTTATTCCACACTCAGGATTGGGTGGTACAGTCAGGATTCAAAGGTCACCTAATATTTTACCTCCTCTACTTCTCATTTTCCACAGGTGGCTAATATGCCAAGGCTGAGAGAGATCTGGCATGTTTCTCTGCCCATAGCCAGTTTTCTTTGATATGCTGGATGAGGGAGGAAAGTGACGGACACACCCTAAGGATGAAATAATAACAGTGGAATAGTAGGTCAATTCTTGTCTTTGCACAGCCATGATCTAATGAAATATTACCTGCTTTTGGTCAGATTCAACACCGTGCAGTATTTAACGGCGTAATGGTTGGAAAAAATGATGCCCAAATTCATTAGCGTTACCATCCTACTGGCATCCCATGGCCATAACAGCATCTTTACCATCTCCTCGTTTTAATTATGCCAACACGATCACCGTGCTGTGGTAAAGATGAGTTATCACCACCTATGCCAACCAACGCGGCAGGAAGTACAATGATGAAGCTGGCCTCAGGAAGGTAACGTTTCTTTGGATCTTTGCTGTACCTGTAGTCTTAAATCTTCTCATCCCCACCGTGGAAAACATTGCTCTCAACTGGATTCGAATACTAAAGCTATGGTGAGTGTAGCCTATACACTGTATATACACTGTATATGGCTAGTGAGGGAGTGATCGCCCTCTACCTACACAGATCAAAAGCCCTCGGGAGCAGGGGGGTGGCTGCTTTCTCAGGCAGAGGAACTCCTTGAGAGTGAAATGGCTGGGAAGCATGCCAGCACGTGACTGGCTACAGCATAGCTGGGTCTTTCGGGTGTGGGCAATCAGGCAAGTTAGCTGCCTACTGCGACTGCAACACATTGGCGAGGTGTTCAGGAAGTTAGCCAAAGAAACCTTGATGGACTCTGAAAGAACAATAATGGCCCCCAGTCCCGTGCAGCCCTTAAATGGGCAGGGGGTGCTAAGAATCTCACAGTTGCCTCAATTACAATCTAATTCATTTGTCAATGCAAAAAATACAATTAAAATTGGTAACTGGAATGTGAGAACGCTAAATCATGACGGTAAAATCGATGAGTTATTGAAGGTTTTTCAAAATTACGGACTTGATGTTTGTGCTCTGACAGAAACAAGATTAACTGGAGTCGATAAGTTGGATTTGGAGGATGGTATACGTTTATTGATATCTGGCCGACAGGACGGAATGCATTATCAGGGAGTAGGATTGTTGCTGGGTTGTAAGGCAAATAAGGCTTTATGTGAGTGGGATCCTATAGATGAGCGATTATTATACGCACGGTTTAAATCAAATCATGGCAACATCAGCCTGTTTGTGTGTTATGCACCTACTAATGATGCACTCGATGAAAGGAAAGACATTTTATGAAAAGTTGCAAGAAGGAGTAGGAAGGGTACCTAGACATGATGTTTTGATCTGCGTTGGAGACTTTAATGCAGTAATGGGCTGTTCAAATGAGGGATTTGAGGCATGTATGGGTAAGATGGGAGTTGGTAGTAGGATGAGTGAAAACGGAGTGAGGTTTGGAAGCTTCTGTCTAGCAAATGACTTAGTCATCGGGGGCACACTCTTTCAGCATTGCAATATACACAAGACAACTTGGGTGTCGCCGTGTGGAAAATATAAAAATCAGATTGATCACATCGCTATCAGTAGGAGGCATAGAAGTTCTCTGCTAGATGTTCATGTTAAACGGGGAGCGGATATTGGTAGTGACCATCAACTCAGCATTGCAAAACTAAGGTTTAAACTTAAAAATCAGAGAAGGAAAAATCTGGTGTTGGTAGATACGATATTGTTAAGCTTAGAAGGGAAGGAGAAGAAAAGGAGGAATTCAGATTAGAATGCAGAAATAGGTTTTTGGTGCTGGAAACGTTGGAAGAGGGGGAGAGAAGTGTAGATGAGATGTGGGAGGATGTGAACAAAGTTCTGCATGAGACTGCTGAATGTACGATTGGAAGGAGACATAGATTCAGGAGAAAGAAATGGATGTCAGAGGAAACGTGGGATATGATAAAAAAGAGAGGTGAGGCTAAATTGAGGAGTGAGATGCAATGCGTTGATGAACAAGAGATTGAATTAGCAAGAGCTGCGTACTGGAGTTTGAATTCAGAAGTAAGAAGGTTAGCTAGGAGAGATAAAAGAAGATGTGGATGAAAAGGTTGCAGAGACTGAAATCTTAATAAACAAAAATGATGGACAGAGTCAAAGAATAGCATATGAATCGATTAGAGAACTGAGTGGTAATGCAGGTAAACGCAAGGAAATACCAGTTAGAGACAGGGAAGGAAATTTATTGACCAAAGATGGAGACATTAAAAATAGATGGAAAGAGCATTTTGAGACAGTTCTTAATAGACCAATACCACCAGAAGAGGATATACCGTCTGCTCAGGAAGATTTAAATATAGAAACAGGAGAGTTGAGGCTTGCAGAAGTGGAGAAAGCAGTAAAACAGTTAAAGAATAATAAGGCACCAGGGGAGGATGGTTTATTTCCGGAAATGTTTAAAGTGGAGGGGGATAGATTAATAATGATCTTGACCAAGCTATTCAATAAGATATGGGTGACGGGGTTACTACCATCAGTTTGGAAGAATGGTGTAATTGTTAAAGTTCCGAAGAAGGGAGACCTGAGTGAATGTGGTAATTGGAGGGGAATCTCTTTGTCACCGATAGTTTTGAAAGTTTTCAGTAGAGTGTTGTTAAATAGGTTGGAGCCGGTGGTTGAGGGTATTCTTAGGATGAACAGGCTGGTTTTAGAAAGGGACGTGGTTGCAATGATCATATCTTTATAGTTAGGCATTTGATGCAGCAAGTTAATGAAATGAGAGTACCGTTAAGTCTTTGTTTTGTTGATTTTGAAAAGGCTTTTGATAGTGTTTCGAGAGAGACTATGGGGAAGATCATGAGACATTATGGAATACCAGAGGAGTTTGTGAGGGTCATTATGAACATGCATGAGGACACATTTTGTAAAGTGATGGTTGATGGTTGTCTGAGTGATTCGTTTGAAGTCAAGTCCGGAGTAATTCAAGGTGGTGTTCTATCGCCTTTACTATGTATATTGGTCATTGATTACATTATGAAACGCGTTGGAACAGAAACCAGTGCAGGTATACTTTGGGGAGAGAACAGGAAACTTTTGGATTTAGATTATGCAGATGATATAGTTTTGATTTGTGATGGGCCAGAAGAGATGCAGAGAGTGTTGGACTGTTTGGTGAGTGAAGGTCGTAAGGTGGGTTTGGTTATTAATTGTGGAAAAACTGAAATAATCAATATGAATATGGAAAATGCGCAGGAATGTGTAATTGGAGGTATGGTTGTAAAGCAAGTTGATAGGTTTAAATATTTAGGTACTTATTTAGCCAAGGATGGTTCTTTGAACTTTGAATTCGAGGAAAGGTTAAAGAAGGCTAATCAGGCAATGGGAATGCTTAAAAATATTTGGAATAATAACAATTTTTCTGTGCATACAAAAATCAAACTTTATAAGGTAATGGTTAGGAGTATCTTAATTTATGGACACGAGTCTTGGTACAGCACAGTGACTATGGAAAATAAATTCTTGGTGTTTGAAAATAAAGCACTTAGAAGAATATTAGGAGTTAAGTGGTGGGAAAGGATACCAAATAGTAGAATTAGAGAAATAACGGGAGTGCAGCCGATCGATGAATATGTTAGATTCTCACGATGGAAGTGGCTAGGACATGTGTATAGGAGACAGGGAATAGTACGAGGTACACCAGGGTGGGTGGCACTTGGTAGGAGAGGTAGAGGAAGGCCAAAAGAGACGTGGGTGAGGACAATGAGACGGGAAGCTGGAGATGAGTGTTGGGGAGATCTTGAGGAGTTAGCACAAGATAGGATGTGGTGGTGTGAGTTCATCGAGGCCCTATGCATCCCCGAGGGTGCCACAGGAAATGATTGATTGATTGATTGATCCTGACCACTAGAGAGGTAAATAACCATTTGCTTACATCATGCTAATTCAGTTTAATTTATGACCACTTCGGACTATATAGGACAGATCAGGTCAAATAAGTTCCAGTCATTACATACAGGTCCAGTTAAGTTTGCCCTTGCCATTTCAGGTCTGGTCATACATTTTTGACCAAGTCGGGTCATTGTAGGTTAGATCAGGCCAAGTTAGATCCTCTATGTCCAGTCAAATTAGATCAGGTCTGGTTTGTTCAGGTCCTTTCAAGTTTGTCCAGGGCCATTCATGTCCAAAAAAGGCTCAGTCAGGACATACGCATCCATCTGGGTTCAAACAGCTTACGTAAGGTCCATTCCCATCCGTTTAGCCAAGGTCATCTTAAAATATATTCTACTGAAAACTTTCTTCTTTAATTCAGCCATGTTCAAATTATGATAAGTTCAAAATTATGATAAGTTAGCTTAATTTCTTTCACGCAACTTTAGGCCCATCAGATCAATGTGGCTTGATTCAAGATACACCTACGAAGAAGAGCCAAAAGTCAGCCCCGTAGGGCAATGGTTTTCAACCCTCTGACTGCGGTAAGTTTCTCTGTGCTGAATTAAAACGTTCGTCTCCTCAGCTACAACGTTAATCGTACTAGTGTGTATAATATGTATAGTAAAATCGTCTGATGTTAGCCGGAATTACATGCAAATTATAAAATCCACAGCAAAAAGGTGATTGAAATTTTAACGAAGGGGTGTGTGAAAAATCAGCCTTATCAGTGCAATGGCCATTTAAAGCAGTTGAAAGAATCTCAGAGCTAAACCTTACCTATGCAGTTTCTTAACACCTGCTCTCGCTTTGCTAGTGCGAGTGTTGTATTTTGAGCTGTGTGTGTGTGTGTGTGTGTGTGTGTGTGTGTGTGTGTGTGTGTGTGTGTGTGTGTGTGTGTGTGTGTGTGTGTGTGTGTGAAAGGTAAAGGTCACAAGGGTAAGTCAGAACATGGCCTGGTAAAAGCAACTTAAACAGTTTTTAATTAGTTTATACATAACGTCGGTGAATGGTTGGAGGTAAGGCTAGATTGAAATGATTTAGTTCTGAGAACAGTCAATCAAGGGTCAGGGACAAAGGGCAAAGTATACTGTTCGATCGCTGTGTGTGCTTGCTGTAAAAAAAGAAAAATTCAACCAACTTTGATTCGATTTTGCCCAAACTTGGTGAAAATATTGAGGGTCAGCCATTGAGTAAACTTACTGTTTTTGAGAACCCCTACTAAGGCTCAAAGTCGTAACCTCTCCACTCCGCTAGCGTACTGTACATGTATAATTTATAGTTTATACTGCTAGCGGCTTTTATTGTTTTTTTTTTTTTTTATGCACCTGACTCTGGACTCTAGCTGAATAGTCCGTTCGCTGAGTTCCAGTAGTCCTCCTGCGTACCACAGAACTACACATTTCACCATTTAGGCGCTAACACCCGTCGTCCATAATGAGTACATGCTAGGGCTGTCTTATACTGGGGCTGTGTATTGGTATTACCGTGGGTGTTTTCACATGTCTACGGGTCTTTAGCAGACGAGTGAAGTTTACTTTAACGAAATTATTTAATATTCCTTAAGCTGTTCCCTGCCCAAGCGGGGATTCGAACCTGCGTCCACTGGGACATTAGACCATTTCTCTATAGTCAAGGGGTTAATGAAAGCTATGCCTACCTCCACCAGCTTCAAAAATCTCTCCTCTGCTAAATGAAATCGTCTGAAAATTGCAAAAATGGAAAAAGAACGGCATCGAAGTTGTTGTTGTTGAGTAACCCCACATTGGCTGAGGAGACCCATCAATCGCAGGCAAGAATCGCACCTGCAGGGCAGCTCCGCGCAGTCGATATTCCCTTAGGCTGCGTACACAGAGAAAGCAGGTTGCCTGCGCGCTGGTTCTGGCGCCGACCCCCGCTGGTTACCTGCGCGGGTAGGTGTTCACAAAGGAAGCAGGTAACCAGCTCTAACCCGCGCGACGTTAAAGGGACGTTAAAGGGACAAGGGGACGTTAAATGGACAAGGTTGCAGTCATTTGTGATCTACCAGGCATACAGTGAAGATGTTAAGCTCGTCGTCTGATGAGTTCATGTTGCTTAACAGTGCTCACCCAGAGATTAAAAGGAAAAAAATAGCAACACATGAAATAAACTGCAAGAGAGAACAGCTTGGAGAATATCACCATCTTTCTTGTGATCTTGAAAAGGAGTTATTAGCAAAAAATTGCGGGAATAACTAATAGCCTTTCCATCACACAATGTTTAAATTTCATTATCATTGTTTCCATACCGATCCTGAGTCCACAATGAACGATTCTGATAAAAAAAGGCGAAAAAAAAAAAATGATTTCTGCATATTACTGGTGCGTCGCTATCTCCACAATTTCGCGCCGTCGCCAGTCTGTACACCTCTACCCACCTCTACTCGCGCGGGTTGACCAGGCAAGAATGGTCCGAGGATTCCGGAAAGCGGGTTGAAGCAGGCTGCCTGCTCCGACACGCTCGACCCCGCCTCAATGAACACCCCCACTTGTTTGTATGGTTTAATTCTTGGCGCAGGTCGGCGCCGGTAACCCGCGCGGGTAAACCCGCTTTCTCTGTGAACGCACCCTTACATACCGCGCCTCCCTATGGAGAGATGAGGGGAGGAATGCCGAGGTTTGGTTACGAGATGAACGCCGCATTTGCGTCCCTCCACCCGGTTAACGGGGACATCATAGCAGGCTCCACATCACAACGGTTTTTGGTTACATGGTTACCACTCAACGTTGTAAGTAGTTTCCAGAGTTGCAGGAAATCATTTGGCTTGTCACTCAGTGTAGAGCTACTTGAAGTGAAAGAGAAGAGTAATAAAAAGGTGACAAAAAATATGGGAGAAATAGAAAGAGAAGAGGGAAGACACAGGAAAAGATAATAAAGGCAGTGAAAAGGTTAAATTATGAAACAGTAAGTCCTCCATATATGTTGTCCTTTTCAGGCCAATCAAACTTCGATTGCTAACTATTAACCTTGATATGCCTATTCCTCAAATTACTGAAGCATTTGTATATAAAATATTAGGGTACATTGGGACACATCACTAACTTATAAATAGGACTTACTTTTCTTCCACCGACGGGCAACTGGCAGGTAAGCTGTGCACTGACTATAATTCATTCATCTTAACTTTACGAAGAGATGGGTAAATTTTCAGCGTATTTCCCGTAGCCCTGTTTCAGAATTTTATTATTACGGTTCTACTTTTTTCCTACAGCGATGGCTTATCATTAGCATTATATGATAGTGTTAATATTTTGATGCAACTCAGCATTCAAGATTGAGAGATGAAAATTTTAAGTCACGTTAATGAGGACAGCTTTCGTTTCACTTTTACTTATTTTTCCTTCTCAGGTCACTCTTCACAGGCCAGACACTTGGGTAGCAAACGAAGGTAAAAACGATTCATAATTTACGTTTCCGAGTCAAGCCCACTCACTCACGTATCATGCATTTATCATTCTCTCTCTCTCTCTCTCTCTCTCTCTCTCTCTCTCTCTCTCTCTCTCTCTCTCTCTCTCTCTCTCTCTCTCTCTCTGATCCTTATTCTTGTGAGTGTAGGAGGCTTTTTAGCATTTCCTCCTTAGCGACTACTTTTCACATTGCAGCTTATTATTGACTTTTATATTTACGGTACTTATTTCTGACACTGAGACAGATTAGGGGAACGTTGTACAAGAATATATTAACCTACCAGACACAGAAGAGATGCTGGGAGTCTCCTTAGTTGACGAGAATAGGAGCCTCTGTTTGTCTGTCTGTCTGTCTGTCTGTCTGTCTGTCTGTCTCTCTCTCTCTCTCTCTCTCTCTCTCTCTCTCTCTCTCTCTCTCTCTCTCTCTCTCTCTCTCTCTCTAATACCACTAGTCTTCCACCCTCCCCTCAACAGTAGCACTTATGACAGAGAGAAGGGCTATGCTAAGGCGGTCCTCCAGCCTACACGGACACACAGAGCGACCACCGACCGACCAGACTTGAGGCTTCAGGTGAAAGGTGACATTTGACTTGGCCCAGGCTCAAAGGGGCACAGGTGTCCTCTGTATAATCAACATCTGGCTTCGTAATGATGACATGCGGAGGGTGGGTGGGAGGCGGTTGTGGAGGAGTTGAGGAGAGGGAGAGGGGGATGGCAAGGCCAGTAGGGAGGGGAGTTGGTATGAGTGAGGGAAGGGGTTAGGGAAGGGGAGAACTGTAGGGGAGTGGGAAGGGATGGTACTGCGGAGAGGGGAATAGGGAGGGAAGGAATGGGAGTATTAGGGGGAACTGGGAAGTGAGGGGAAAGGAAGTGGAGATTTATGTAAGGATGACAGGGGAGTTGGGAGGGAGAGTGGAGTGAGAACGGAGGGGGTATTGAGGAGAATTAGTGAGGAAGGGTTTGGGAATACTCGAGAAATGAAAGAAGGGAGGGTGATACTGAAGAAAAGCGAGCGTAAAGGGAGGAGGAATGGGGGGTAGGGAATGGCAGGGAAGGAGAATGATTTAGGAGAAAGCAATAAGGATGAGTATTGGAGGGATGGGAGTGAAGAGGGAAGTGGGATACTGAAGAAAAGAGGGGAGGGAGGGGGGGTTACTTAAGAGAAGGGAATGAGGAGGGAAAAGGGTATGTGAAAGGGAGCGGGGAAGGCAGAGGGGTCCCGAGGAGAAGGGAGTGGAAATGGAAGGGCACTGATGAGTGAAGGAACGGAGGGAGTGTATACATATATGGAGAGGGAGGAAAAAGGGAGGGGGAGGCGGGAGGGGGGGGAGGAGAAGTACCATACATGAAAAGTTACCACCAGGGAGGCCAAACAGAAGAGATGGAAGGAAGAGGGGGCGAGAAGGGAAGAGGAAACGTGAGAGGAAGGAGAGGGGAAGGGGAGTGAGGGACGCACAAGTGTGAATGACTACGAGAGCGAGACATCAGGTGTACATGACAAATGTGGCTGAGAATCAGGGAGAAATACCTGTATATATTCAAACGCGTGTAACTTAAATGAAAAAGAATGCAATGTAAGCAAAAACGAAATTTAAAATACGATACAAGAAAGACAGCACTCACAGAGCGCATACCTCCGTCAACAGTTATACTAGACAACTCAGATCACCTCCAAAACTGAATCAACTCTTCCTTGGCATATGACCTCCCTATTCCCAAACTTTCATTATAATCCGTCAGTAACTTTGTTGAGATATATTGTGGACAAACTATTAAAAAACAGCCCTGAATCAGGACTCTAACTCAGGTCACCACCAGAATTTAATCAGCTCTTCTTTAGACCATGATCCACACATCCACAAAATTTAAATGAAATCCATTAACACCGTTTTGAGATAGCTTGCGAAGAAACAGACAGACATGAGTGAATACATAAGATCCAGGTTTCGTTGGCGGAGGTTACAAAACATACTTCCAGCACAACACAAGCTGGGAAGATCAGCTTAGTGAAATAACGTTCATTAATTCAAAAATGTCGTAATAGCTACGGTAATAATGCTGTGTAAATCATTGCCGTGGTGGTTATTTTCAGGCAGTTGTAATACCGGTACATAAGGGTCAATATGAATATCTTATATGAATATATGGGTAATAAATGTCTTTAGGTACTTTTTAGGTAAAACTCTACTCTTTCAACTTCTCACTTCCCTTTACTGCCTACTGTTCCTTAGCTTTGAGAGGCTTGACATGTGTTCTGCCCTCAAGTATGTAACTGACCTTGATACATCGTGTCAATGTAGAAAGACTAGTGACGGCCGTGCCCTAAGTGTTAAAAAGACGAGTGTACCAGCAGGTGAATTTTTATCCCTGATTGTACATTGTCTACAAAAGTTAACCAAGGGAACCCATGGATTTACAATGAGCTCTGTTTCCACTCGCTTTTTTTTTTTTTTTTTTTTTTTTTCAATAAAGGCAATATTTCTAAAGTTATAATTTATCTAATGTGTTGTATGGAATTCCAGTTTTATGATTTGCTAACGGAAACTGCAGGCATACAGTTGGAGAATACCTTCAGTAATATATTTACTCTTTGTTAATGTATTAACGGTAGATATAAGCAAAGTTTTTGTGGGCTTGTATAACTGGGGGCAAAGCTGGCCTGTTATACTGATCCCTTCTGCTTCTCACTTTCCTCTGTTGTCTAATATTCCTGAGCTGAGAGAGGCCTGGCATGTTTCTCTGTTCATGGGTGAATCTCTTGGATATGATACGTCAAGAAGGCAAGGGACAGATGTGTACTAAGCGTAAAAAGCAGTGGGACTGTGTGAAATCTTTTGTCCCTGACTGTCCCTTTCCTGCTTCACACACTTCACTACCTGACCAGGCATTCTCCCTCACTTTATTTCCTGACTTCACCCCCTCACCAATTATCCTCCCCCACTTCGGGGAGGCGTGGCTCAATGGTAGAGAGGTGGCCTGCCGTTCTAATGGACCCAGGTTCAAATCCCCGCTGGGGCAGGGAACAGTTTAAGGATTTGAATTTCATTAAATCAAGCTTTACTGATCTACCAGAAGACCCGCCGACATGTCGTAAAAATACCCCCCCTAATACCAACACACCAGTCTTGTATGAGACAGCCCTAGCATGTATTCAATATGGACGGTGGGTGTTAGCGCCGAAGTGGTGACATGAAGAGGTGTATGGTATGTAGGAGGACTGTTGGGCCTTGATAGCAGGCTGTGAAGCCTATGCCCAGAGTCGAACACAAAAAAAAAAAAAAAAAATCATTTCCTCACTTCACTTCCTCACTGACGCTGACGAGGGGCCTACATGTGGTGGCTCAGTGCAGCCCGGGTGGGGCAGTTGCAGCGTCCACACGGTAGCCAAAATTCCTCATATTTCCCTGCATCACGTGATCCGACTCTGGTGAGGCGTTGTCAACCACAAGGTGGTGTCGGATCCCTACAATTTCTGTGTTCTGTACTGCACCTGAAGGACAGCACCAAAGAAGCAGTTGCTTTTCTTGTGGTCGACGGGTCTGCTCGGCCAAACAAACGGGGTTAAGCAACAAGAACATCAACAACTCCTCCACTATACACACTCTCTTACTACTCTCCTTCAGCACTGGCACCTGCATATGTCCGTATCTCACTCAGGCATACCAGCATACGGACGAGGATTATATAAAAAACATTTCGTTCACACGCATATGTAGAGGTTACCAGTGTAAAGGCCATTTCTGACCCGAGTGTACACAAATATGCATAACTATAATTCTAGCCGAGTGTCTGTCTGTACGTATGGCGCAGCCGAAACCGGAAAAAAGTTTGTGATTAAACTTGGCAGGATAGTTGCAATTGGGCCACGAATGGGCCGATTTCAGTTTCATTTCGACTGAAATTTCTAAAGGGGTGTTTTGGGCCCTAACAACTGTTCCCTTTGGTTTTACGTGGAACGTTTCCAGCAGGGGTTGTCAGGTATCAGAGCAACTATATGTTTGTTTTGAGCAGTTAAATAATGAGCAAAATCAAGCTTTCCTCAACAAAATGTTTATCATTGGCATCCATATATCTTTCTGCGTGCAATGATGCAAAACTATTGGACGCAGATGCATTGAGTTGGAGCCAGGTGTGTGTAACTGAAACAACTGATAGCAGGGTGAAAATATGACTTGCTGAATATTTATCATCAACACAATCACGACACTTGATATTTAAACACAAGAATATAATTTGGCACTGTTGCCACTGGTGCTATGTTGCACATTAGGCTGTGAAAACAGTTTCCTCCTGCGCACAGCCATTCTGTTGCAACTGCGAGATGATTGAAACCGAACCCATGACGCCTGAGATACAAGCGTGGATTATTTTGAATCCTTTAACAAATATTTTGACAAAAAAGCAAGCCTAAACCAAGTTTCTTTGCTTCGAGCTTCAAACATCTGTACTGTAACCTACTAATATAGGAAAACATGTGATCCTAGTGTAGTATCCTCTGAACAGAAGTCCTTAAGATGTCCAACTGTGACGAGTGTCATGTTGACTTCGTGGAGACTTTCAGACGTTGCATCAAGATCTTATTTTTGCTAGATGTTAGAGCAAACGTGGCTTTGTTTCGATTTCCAACAATGCCTGTTACCCTAAGCTTGTCTAAGAAAAGCCTGATTTTTAACTTGCTAGAAGCACGTCGTCCTGGGATGGTCCTCCTTAAATGTCCCTGGGTAGGAGTCACTGTGTTGGTACTAATGTAGGCCTGAACAATCTTGACTCTTTCCTGCTCGGAAAAATAATACTCTGAATCCATGTTAAGTTCATACAAAATTATCTCTCTTGAACATCATTTCATCTGAATAATAGAAACATATATTGTTACTCCTTGAAATGACTGAAATAAAATGAGTAAAAATGGGGGGTCCATTCTGAATTTTATTTTGTTTTACACATCAAAGCTTCTGGAATGGTGCATCGCAGATTTAGTTTTCAAAGCATTTCAGAGCCAAATGTCACTGCTCCTCTGAAGTGTCTGCTTGCATCCCTCCACCACAACTTTCTAATGCATGAATTAACGATACTCCCAGTCCATGTATGCAACAGGTCAACAGTACTGTTCAACTGTTTTCCTCTGTATTTCCTACTACACATGACCTCCACTCTTTTGAACGTAATGTGTCCAGGAATATCGAAATAAACGGATCTAGAATTTGGCTGTCTATTATTACCAGCCGCGATAGCGAAGCTGGTATTTTCAGTTTTTCTGACTGTCTGTGTGTATGTTAGCACAACTTCGTAACTGCTCAAGATATCATCACAAAATTTTACAAGTGTGTAGTAGTGATGAAAATCTCCTATGAGATCGAAATTGGTGAAAGTAGGTCAAGGTCAAGGCCAAATCCCGAGCCGCGCTAGATATTAATCGGCTCGTGGCTGGTGTGATTCCCCCCTTGCGAAGGCCTCCAGTCAGGTTTTTATTTTTTCTTGGAGGGAACAACTTGTGGACTTCTGGCCTTTGGTTCCTTCTTCCTTGGATAAAGAAAAAAATATTAGGTCCTATGTATCCAGTTCTCAATACTTTAGGGGTTTTACATAACCAAGTATTCTTTACAATAAGGCTGTCTTACATAACAAGCTTTCTACAGGGTGTTCCAAAGTGTCTATTATTTCATCCAATTCAGGCTGCGCTACATGAAATTTTCCATACATTTTGGAGTGTCTAACATCGTTATCTATTTTTATTCATTTTATCTTTCATATCCGAGTATCTTTTCATTTCAGGATGTTCTGTATACTTCACGTTATCCCACAAGAAGGTTTCTTTAAAATTCAGGTTGTTCTGTGTATATTATTTTACACCTGGGCATCACACGCACTGCCTCCCTGGCCAGTAACATCACCTCGACCCTCCAGCACAATTGTCCATCTTAAGGTACTGAATCACTGTTTTCTTTGCTCTTCCGACCAGCTAATAAAATATCCCAAGGAGCCTTATTACTTCCGGTTCCTGGTATCATAGTGCTTGTCGCAGCCCAAGTCGGAGAGAGGCATAACACCGATTCATTAAAAGGGGATAGAGAGCAACATTAGCCCTCCTACCTCTTTATAATGTGAGGAAATTGTAAAATGATTATTTTGATCCCTGTTTTTTTTCCAGGTCTTGATCCTTCCAGACAATGATACCCTTTCTTGTGTACCCGTGTGTTCATATTACCTCATTTGCATCAGTGAGCGTGTACAGTACGTGAATTGTTCATGCTTATTTATGCATACATTTCCATATGACTTTACTACAGTTTACTCGACAGATCCTAAATGAATGTATCTTATGTACAGTGGAGGAGAATGTGTACTTTTTATATATAAATTTTAACAAATAAATACGGCTCTAGAGGGTTAGCGCCTAGAAATCATAAGAAAACTTCATTTGCTTCCATGTGACGCATTATTATCATGTTCTTTTTTCTTATTCTTGCTTCCCTCAGATGATATTACTTAGCTTAGGAAGAATGGGTAGTATTGAAGGGGGTGATGAAATATGTAAACCCCTACAGGTCAGAAAAGAAATCCTTTCTAAGATTACTAAAATCGTCTGGAGGTAATAATAATTGAATTAAAAGTATGTCATCGGAGTGAAGAATTTAAGCCATCCATGAGCAAGATCCGATGATTTACGGCTTGCCTCAGTTGCTTCACTTCATGCCTGTTATAGAATACGAGTACATAATTATGGCTCCACTTCATTCCAGCGTGGTCTATTTCACACACACTTCTCACCCTACTGATTGTTGAGGCCTCTGTGACTCATATCTCTTTTACACTAGTATTTCACCTCTTGGGCCTCCCCTTCCTCACACTTCCTCCACTTCTGAGCTGTACTCATTCACTACCTTCTGTCATCATTTCTACTCTCCACATGATCATATCGCTTCATTACGTGTACCTAGTCTGCCTTTTCCAGTATACTACATCTACTTTCATATCTCTCTTTAACATTGCCATTTCTCACCATGCCAGACAATCTCAACCCACATTTATACAAGTAGACCTGAAGCAAGCAACCTCCATCATTTCCATCCTTGACCAGTGAGGATCTCTAAGAAAATTCACAAAGCAGTAAACCCGTTAGCCACTTATCAGATATAACTGTGCACCTTTGAGCACTTTTAATAATGCTGCAAGTTATATACCCGGTGAAATTTTGCAAGTGTCATCGCCACGACCAAGGATTATAGAAAAAAAGTTTTGATAACTACAAACAGGTACATTTAAAAAATCTAATAAATACAGCTTATCCGATTATATACACAGGCTCTGAATTGGCAATGTGGATAAATTATACCTATACTGAAAGTAGTTCTAATTCTAGCAGGCAACTATAGCTTACTCTTGGCAAAATAAAATCATCTGAAGTTAGCTGAAAGAGAACAAAACTGCAATAATCGTGCTGTGGTCACTTGTGCAAACTTGCTAAAATTGATACAGTTACTAAGTTTTTTCTTTCGCCTACCGAGTCGCAGTGAATGCGGTGTGATGAAAAAAAAAATTGAAGGATTAATTAAGGATCCTTCTGATGCTTTCACACAAGGTACATTATTCTACTACCTGTTTCCCATGTCGTCATATATAGAATCATCATATCAGTACAGTGCAGTGTGTTAATTTAATTTTTTCCCTGCTAGTTTCGGCTGTATTATTTTGAGTGGCCTCCTCTGTTTATCTAGAGGTACAAAAAAAAAAATGTTAAGGGAGGAAAAAAAACTGACTTCTTTAGTTTTGCTACCGGTAAGCGATTTTCTTCATCTTAGATATAGTCTTTCGTCGTTTAGGGGTTAAAATAGTTTCCGTTCAGGAAAGGTCAGCTCCTGCAATGACAGACATATACTGTAGAGAGACAATCAGACAGAGACAAACAGATAGATAGGTAAACAGCGTTAAACAAGGATAGACAGGTAACAGACAAACATCCCTCCCAGATAAATAGAGAGACAACAGATAGATTGGTAAACAGAGTTAGACAAGGATAAAGGCAACAGACGAACATGCCTCCCAAAAGAGACAGCTCGAGGCAAGGACAGATAGAGTCAGACAGATGGGTAAATTGCGTTAGACAAGGATAGACAGGTACCAGACAAACATCCCTCCCAAAAGAGACAGTTCGAGGCTAGGACAGGCAGACAGAAAAGCAGAAACATACAGAAGGAGATCGACAGACAAAAGAAACAGCCAGAGACTGTGAGGCAAAGACAAACAGACAGACAGAAAAGAAATAGCGTGAAACGAGGACTTTCAGGCTTTCAGGCAAACAGTGAGACAGACGAGGCAGAAAGCGTAGCGAAAACAGACTAGCAGACAGAAAGACAGACAGATAGATGGACAAAAGGAGAGAGAGAGAGAGAGAGAGAGAGAGAGTTAGCACTCATGTTCCTATGACTCACTCAGCTGAATACAATCGCTTAATGTTAGCCGGAATAGAATAGCTGCTGGATTTGTCTCCCAAGTTAATGATGACTAATAAAACTTAGGCTCATAAGACAATCTCTCTCTCTCTCTCTCTCTCTCTCTCTCTCTCTCTCTCTCTCTCTCTCTCTCTCTCTCTCTCAGCTGAGTAATATCGTATGGCGCTAGTTTATACAGTATACTAGAGCTGTCCCGGCCATAACAGGGTTAATAGCGGCAGTATTAACACTCTCAGCCTCCTACACAATGCACATTCTAAGCTGAATATAATCTTCCTTTATCATAACATCCTTTATTAGCTAAAACAAAATGCTAGAGCTGTCCCGACCGTGAGAGTGTTGATAGCCAAGTGAATCCCATGGTAAACGCCACTTTATCAATGCCTCGATTAAGCTTATCGAAAGTCGCATAAATTTCTCCTGGTATCTGTATCGAGCTGAATTATTTGCACAATGTTATCTGCGACGGAGATTAGGAGAGGAAAGAGAAGGGTTGTGAGAGAGAGAGAGAGAGAGAGAGAGAGAGAGAGAGAGAGAGAGAGAGAGAGAGAGAGAGAGAGAGAGAGAGAGAGAGAGAGAGATGTGAAGGGGAAAAGAGGTTAGAACGGGGAGAAAGGCGAAAGAGGAAATAAGATGTAAGAAGGAAGAGGAAGTGATAGGGACCGATGAAAGGTGAGAGAGGGAGAAAGAATGAGGGGTGTGATACGGAAATGATAGAGAAAGAGAAAGAAAAAGTAGGGTATCAAAGAAAGGAGGATGTGAGAGAGAAGGGAGATGGGTGTGAGAGAGGGAAAAGAGAGAGGTATGGGAATGAAGAAATTTGTGTGAAAGGAAAGGGAGAGAGGTGTGAGACGGAGGGATGCGAGGGAAAAAAAAAAATGGGTGGCACGGAAAAGAAAGGCATGAGAGGAAAGGAGGGAAGAAGGGGGAAGGTGGGAAGGAGGGATAGATAGTGTGGGATGGAAGGGACAGAAGGCATGGGAGGGGTGAGAGAGAAAGGGCTTGGGAGGGAGGGGAGAGAGGGCGTTAAGGGGAGCGAGGGGGGAGGCATGGGAGGGAAGGGAGGGAGGGAAGACGTGAGAGGGAGGCAGACCATAGGAGTCGAGGATATCGGAGGTTGTGTGTTCTGCGATATCCTTTCTTAATTAGTGCCCAGGTGCAATGCGGTGTTGAGGGAGCTGTGGTCTTAAGGAGATTAGCATCTGAGTGGCAGTGTGTCCAGGGGAGAAGTCGGCAGAGAAAGAAGGGGCGGAGGAGAGGGGAGAGGATAAAAGGCAAGGGGAAGGAGAGAGGAGAAAGAAGGAATGAGAGAGGAGAAAAGAGGCGAGGAGAGGGAAATGGAAGAAAGGAGTTGGGGAGGGGGAGACTGGAGAAGGGAGAAGGGGAAAGGAAGACGAGAGTGGGGACAGGGAGAGGGAGAATGGAGAGCACGACAAGGAACAAAGGAAATGAAAGGAAGAAAGTAGAGAGAAGTGGCGATTTACTATGATGAACTGAACTTGCCTTAAATTTATTCGGAGAGGATGAGAGGCTTGTACTGTACTGAGCAAACTGGAATAAAGTGGTTTATGGGGGATGTCTCGATGACAGCATCTACAACAGATAATGCGGTGAAAAGGCCAACAGAAACTGTACATCAGTGGAGCCCGGCTTGTAGATGGTTAAAAGTGCTTTGTGTAAACCATTAAATAAGACGGCTAACAGACTGTAAGGATGCCACACACTCAGGATTGAAGATTGGAACTTTCACGGTAACCGATGCCTCCGTTAAGCTTGGTTTGTGTAATGTCCATTTGGAGGTTTAAAGTTTTGAATCAAAGAATGCCTATGTTTGATTCGCAGCATGTCAAGGTCAGAGCCATAAGATGCTACGGTTTGGACAGAGATTGCCAAGCTCAAGTCCCCAGAATGCCAAACTTACTGTAGGGCTAAAGGAAGCATAGATTTAGGCCAAAGCTTGCTAAGCTCATGTATGATTGACGACAAGGATAAGATCGATGGATGCAAACGTTGGGGCCAGAGGATATCAAAGTTAGGACCAACGGACTTTAAGCTGTGAACAGAAGTCTTCGCATCTTGGTTGGCACTGTGAACATTTGTTTTGTGAGTTTATCTTGTGAACATGTCTCGTGAACGTTTGTCTTACGCATTATGTCTCGCGAACATTTTTCTTGTGCTTATTGTTTCGTGAACCATTGTCTTGTGATTGCCTGTTTTTTGTTCATGATATCTTGTAAACATTTTTTTTGGCGTTTGTCTTCTGTTCACTGTACCTTATGAACATTGTTTTGGGGGCGTTTATCTTTTATTATGTGCTGTAAACATTTTTTCTTGTGAGGATTTGTCTTTTGATGGTCATGTTTTGTGAACACTTGTTTTGTGACCATTAGGTCTTGTGAATAACTGTCTTTAGAGTATATGTCTTGTCATCGTATGTCTCGTGAGTTTTGTCTTATGAGCATTCACGATGAAACTGAATGAAACATTCAGAGAGTCAGTGTGTGTTGGACGAGGGACAAGATGATCTGAAGTTTAGTTAGGATGTCTTACTAGTGAATTCTTAAAAAGAACTGAGAAATCCACAGTTGTGAAACATTTATGCAGAAATTCGTGTTATGAACATTTCTGGTATCGTTATGATGCAATGTCTAATGTCACTGTTCACTACTTCTGAGAAAATCTGTGCTTGAGGAGGTTTTTCTCAACTTCGGTAGACCCTGGAATTACGTGGTACACTCTGATGGGTACCTGCCCACTTTTTGATGCGGGAGGGATGTTGCCTCTCTCAGTAATGCCTTTTGTCATGGCTCTGCCTTTGACGCCAAAGTTTGAGGAAGGTTGCCGCTGCAACTGTGCAGGGTATACTTCCAGTGTGATGCCGCGTGGCCCATATGATCCAAGTATGTGGGTCAGGTTTTTTTTTTTTCTTTCTTTCTTTTTTTTTTTCTTTTTTTTTAATGGACAGCTTAATGAATCAGAAAATATCCAGGCTCAGTCAGGACCATTTGGCACAATATTTAAGAATTACTTTGCCATACCCTTAAGATACTTGTATGACTTTGGAAAATTTGGTTCAAACAGTTTTGCACAACAGACGATCTGCTAAGAATATTAATGATGGAATACAGATATTAAGCACTGCCCACAAGCTATAAATCTTGCACACAAAAATTACATTGCCCTAAAGACTCGAGGTGATAAAATAAATATGATGCTCTTTGTCCTAAAGCAAATAATAATAATAATAATAATAATAATAATAATAATAATGCAGCAAAGTAAGAAAACTTTAAAGCTAATGTAGCTTGTATCAGTAAATTCAACACTAACAAATTTTTCAGTTACATCAGAAACATGGAGGTAATATCATCAACAATTGGCCCACCAGCCACAGATAATGGAGAGGATACTGATGATGAAACAGAGATGACTAAAATTCTCAACACTTTCTTTCCTTTGATATTTACAGTAGAAAACATAAATTCCATTCCAGCAGCTTTTCCTATCGTCTTAAAAGAGCATAACACCAAAAAATTTACTGTTAGCGAAAACTGTGAACAATTTGCCATCGGCAAACTCGAAGTGAATAAAAAAAAACAGGTCCAAATAAAATATCCCTACACATTCTGAAAGAAGCAACAATGGGTGAAATATGAAAACTATTAGGTGAGCTACTTAATAAATCACTAAGAAATAGCAATGTGCCTTATGAGTGGAAACTAACAAATGTAACTCTGATATCATAAAGAGGCAACAAATCGCAACTAGAAATTATCGATCCGTAAGCTTAATTTCAGTTGTGTGCAGGTTGTTGGAAGCTATTTTCAGAGGTACGTTTGTTAAGCACTTTGAAACAAAATATCAGCAAAGATTCACAACACAGATTTTGGAATAATCGTTCTTGCCTTATGAATCTCTTGAATTTGTGATATATTCAGTATATATGATGAAACCAGACTCATTGAAATTATTTATCTCAATTTAAAAAAATAATAATAATTTTCATATATAAAAAAAAAAAAGCAGAAATTGAATGTGCATGGGTTCAGAGGCAGTGTGCTTGGGTGGATTGATAAATTGGTGTACAGGACTTAAACTGAGAGTCGAGTCGTAATAAATGATAAAGAATCAGACTGGAAAAGTGGTGTACCACTGGGTCTTATTCTGTTTTTAATAAACGTAAATTATAGAGATGAGGATTTATTCTCTAAAATATCCAAATTTACTGATGATACTGAAGTTGGAAACAGAGGTGACACATCTTTACAGAGGCAGGCAATTCACACTGACTCCTTAATTGGGCCCAAGCCTGGCAGATGGACTTTAATATTAGGAAATGCAACATGGTAAACACTGGAAATAGAAATGAAAAAGCCATTTACACTAACAACAGAATTCAACTAGAAATTGTCAGCCATGAAAACGACTTAGGGATTAGAATAACAAATGATCTTAAACCAAGCAAACTGTGTATGGAGGTTGTTAAGAAAGCCAGCAAATTAATTGGATTTATTTGTAGGGCATGCGAATATAAATCAGAAAATATCATCCTCATCTTGTATAATTCTCTAGTACGCCCACACTTAGAGTACTGTGCCCAATTCCGGTCGCCTTATTACAAAAAATATATACAGAGAAACCTGAAGGAGTGCATTGAAGGGTGACAAAAATGCTACCTAGATTGAAAAATAAACCACACAAGGAGCTTTTGGAAACTTTAAATCTCTTTACCTTAATTAAATGCAGGTTATGAGGAGATTTCATTTAATTTAAAACACTCAAAGGACACGATAATATAGCTGTCTATAAATATTTCATGGTTGACTGTTCAAGCTGTACCAGAGGTAATGGGCATAAAATAATTGGCAAAAGATTCTAGTCACATGAAGCTTACCATTTCTTCTTTAATATAGATGTTAGTACATGGAATACATTGCCCTTCAGTGTAGTAAACTGTGATACAGTACTAACCTGTAAAGGTTGCTTGGGTATCTGTCTTCTAACCCACCACTTATTACTCGTACCGGTAATAAATTTCTGAATAATAAATTTCTGTAGTATGTAAACTTTTGTGTTTTTTTTCTTTTTCTTTTTTCAGAGCCTGGACGATACAGCCGACAGAACAACATCGATCAGTGTTGCTGACTTAGTGTTATTTTTCTTTTCAGGTAGATAGCATAGAATGAGATTTTCTGTCCCTCTTTCCTATGAAATTTCCCTTGCAATTTTTCTATGCTGCTTGGTGATCCTTCTCATTATATCCTGCCGGCTTCGACTGGAGGATTTGGTGCGTGAAAGGAGCCTTCCAGCTTTTCTATCCTTGCCTTTTGCCGATAAAATATTTTTTGTTAGTTATAACCTTCCCCATACCAAACTCCCACGATAGGACCAACAGGTCTGTTGCTGTTTGCTTTCCTTTGAAATCCTGCAGAACAGAGGATGGGAAACTTTAAAATAACTTATACACACTACGCACTATATTGTACGAATGAAAAGAAAAGTGTTATGTTATTTGCTATACATTGTGAGAATGTGCTTTAGGCTTAATTGCAATTTTAACAATTTACATTACGCTCTACTTGCGTAAGGCCGCCAACGGCAGCCTGTGTTCATGTCTGAAGCCCTTTTCCCTGTTTCTCGAAACTTAAAAAGAGAGAGAGAGAGAGAGAGAGAGAGAGAGAGAGAGAGAGAGAGAGAGAGAAACTAAATAGGTATGAATAACCTAGATTTGTGATTAAAATGAACTTGGCTTCGTTACAGAAAACAAACTTTCGGGGAGTAACTATAATAAATTCGCAAAAAATATATATTTTTTGGAATACTTAAACCAATGAAGTTTATACATAATCTGGGGCCCTATGGAGTGTTACTGCAACGTGTAATCAAAATCCGTCCACGCATCTATACTCATTTTTTTCTTTTCTTTTTTTTTAGGCGAAGATGCACTTGACGGTTGGTGATGATTGGGTGAGTGCAACATGTGCGAATAACATTTACTAACCCAAATTACCCCCTCAGATATATGTTGTCAATTAATAATGCTAACGGGTAAAGAGATGTTGAAGTAACGTTGTATTCAGCCAATTATCACCAGCCTGTCAAGTGCATCTTCGCCTTGATAAATAAAAAAAATAAAAAAACTCAGTAATAGCAGTGGCTGGATAACACCTCATATAGTCAACTGTCTATTCTTATATAGAAGTATAAAATACATAACAGTGGGGAGAGAATCTGTGGTTATAATACTTTATTTATACGACTGTTTGTCAGATGAAGTTATGCTTTGCCTCACAACACCATTTACACCACCATTTGTACCACTCCTACACCACCAACACCACCCCTCATCCATAACACCACTGATATCATCACTTATACCACTTTTACACCATCACCACCCATACTCCCACTCTTAACACCATTAACATCACCACTTATACCACTCTCACACCACCGCCACCTACACCACTACCCATTACGTCACTTGCCCACTACTTACACCAACCCTTATATCACTACCGGTAGCAAAAACTACCATAACACAAAAGACCATTTCATAACTACACATTCAACTAAACACCCAGGTAATCTTAACTATCACCCGTTCTACTGTACTAATCAGTCCAGGATCTTCAACACTGCCACTAATACGACCATCTTGACTACCACTATAGTAGGACTCGCGCACGTTTGCGGCTGTGGTGTGGCCCGCACCTGTGTACAGTGTTGCCACGTTTTCTATACCGTTATCTCTCTCTCTCTCTCTCTCTCTCTCTCTCTCTCTCTCTCTCTCTCTCTCTCTCTCTCTCTCTCTCCTGGCGGGAAATGAGCCACCCTGAGTACTTTTGATTCTTTTATAAGTTATTTATAATTGTGCTTTCATCTGTTAATTTGGTTTTGTCATATTTAGTAGTAGATGGAGTGTCAAAGTTACTGTCTGCTGAGAGGTTTGTTACGTTACTGATTCATACACCCCGACGTAGTGGGGTGTGGGTGTAGGTGTGGGTGGGAGTGTGGATGTGGGTTTGTTGGGGTGGTGGTCCAGGGGGGAGGGGAAGTGTGAAGGGGGATTTGACCTGAGACACCCAGGAGGGATTAAGAAGGGAGGGAAGGGGAAGGGGGGGCTGGATTCACCTACCACGTGGTCAGTATTAGAAGAGAGAGAGAGAGAGAGAGAGAGAGAGAGAGAGAGAGAGAGAGAGAAATTACGTGTATAGATATATGTGCATCAATAGGAACAATGTATATCAGTGTGTGCAGTATGTACAAAGGAACAAATGAATACAAAGAAGGCAGTGACAGACCTCTCTCTCTCTCTCTCTCTCTCTCTCTCCTGGGTGTGTAAGTATTGCCACTCACAAGAATTACATGAATTATTTCTTTTACTTTGGATATTGGCATATTTCTTCTTTTTTCAGGCTCATTATCTTATATCCATAACTGTGATATTATTACCCACCCTAAAACTACGCTAAAAAACATTAAAAGTGACTACAATATCTTTTAGCAACACTGTACAATATGTATGCCATGTTTCTGTGTTACTGTATAAATATTTTATGCATAATAAGATTACTGTTGATTCATCCATCAAAATACACAAGTGTAAGTTTTATTCATCTGAATTTATCGAATTTGTGATGCCTTGTACATAAATAGCTTCCGTTTCACATCGCAAGTTGGGGAAACGTGGCGCCATTGTACACAGGTGCGGGCCACACCTCACCCGCAAACGGGCGGGATTCCGACTATAACACCAGTGTATCATCACTTCCAACACCACACCCACTCGCACTCTTGCACCATTATCTACACCACCAATATCTACACCACCATCAACAACACCACTATCAACACCACCAATATATACACCACCAACAACAGCACCACTTTCAGCATCACCGATATCTACACCACCAACACCACCACTTTCAACATCACCACGACCGCCACCTACTCCACAATATCGCATCCAGCAGTGACATTACCACCACCACCACCTACACCACAACGTCACTTCCATCACCACTGTACTCGTATACAACACCACTTTCAGGGCCGCCACCACCACAATAATCCTTCACATAGTCTACTCCTGACCACTATCAATGCGACATACAGCATCTCTTACACAATCACTTCCAGCAATAGAGCACCATAACCATTACAACAACACAATACCACAGCCAGCACCAAACTCCCTCACCTGTGCCTCACACCACAGTCAGCTTACCCAAAGCACCACGTACACCACCACCTTCAGCTTCCAACAAGGCAATACAACTTCCAGCACCACAGTACCACAACCAACACTAGTATCACAACATTTTGACACATGCACTCCTTGACCATGAACCCCACCCACACCAGCAACAAACCACCACCACCACAACACCGCTTCCAACATCACAACAACACTATCACCACCACATTGGACCACATGTACCGTACTTCTGTGCAGAGGACCCCCTGGGGAACAAGGCTTCTTTCAACCCGCCCCCTGATTCCTCAAGTCTCTCCTGAACCACCCCCTCCTCTTACCTCCTTCATCCGTGCTCTCTCCTTCCCTCATCCTTCTCTTTGTCTCCTCCTGTATCTTGCTATCACATGCCCATCTAGTTCCTCTCCCTCATTCCTATGTTTGTCCTTTTACTTCCCTCCCATCTTCTCTCTCTCTCTCTCTCTCTCTCTCTCTCTCTCTCTCTCTCTCTCTCTCTCTCTCTCTCTCTCTCTCTCTCTCACACACACACACACACACACACACACACACACACACACACACACACTTTTTTCCCATTTTCCCACCTTTTTTTTTTTTTTTTGTTCTGGGACTGAAAGCCTTCCTCTCCACACCTTTCAACTCGTTCTTGCCAGTCTTATCTGATCTGAGTCCTACTGTTCACCTTTTCTTATTCCCAGTTTTGCCTCTCTGTTCTCCATCTTTAGACATTTCTGCGTCTTTCCTCCTCCTTACCATTTCTGAATCATTCCTCCACCTTGCTCTTTCTGAATCATTCCTTTCCTCCTGTTCTTGTCATAACCTCTTTCTCTCTTCCACCCATTCTTTCCATTTTTTCATATTATATTGCAATCCACTCTCCTTGTTGACTCAGCCTCAACACTCTCAGCTTGGCCTTATCAGGGAAGGAATCCAGGAGTGGTCTGAAAGTCTAGAGGTTTAATGGTTACAATTGTATTAGCACTCTCAGGCTTCAGTAGTCATTTTTAGCTGACTCACTAGAAAGGGAAGATTAAGGGGAAACTTAATTGACGTGTTTAAGTGGATGAAGGGAATAAATAGAGGCATATATTAGCAAGGTAGTAGATGTAAGAAAACAGGTCAGAATTCGAGCCATTCGTTTCAAATGAGATAAATTCCATTTTTGTAAGGAAACAGGCAGGAACTGCTTTGACAGTAGGCTAAACAGCGATATTGTTGCCGTCCATTCCATTAAAAGTTTCAAGCATAGGTTAGATGGGCATATGACGGGTAAGGGCAGGTATTAAAAATAAAAAATCAGTTACTGATTCATTCTTCTTCCCATACAGCTTGCACTAAAACAGCATCTTTTCTACCTTTGCAGTTTCCTATAAAGTTTCCACATTATTTTTCAATGGTGTGTGGTGTTCCTTCTCACATTACCTGCCGGTTTTGCTATAGGGTTTGTTGGGCGTGGAGAGCCTTTTCTTTGCTATCATTCTCTTTTTCTAAGTTTAGTCACATTCCTGTAACATCTGCCTAGCATGGGCCAACCGACCTACACCAATTATCCTTATTTCCTATGTTCATATGTTCTTTAGGTCTTTTGCCTTCAAAAAGAAAAGAAAGCAAGAAGCGTTCGGCTAGTTAAGAGGGTTCATGGTACCAGTATTGAAACTCTCTAGCTCGGATGACTCACACTAGGTTCATCAAATCCCTTGGCATTTGCAGGAAAAGAGTAGGAGTTGTCTCGAACTGAAAAGGGTTAGTGGCACTGGCACCACTATTTGCATTCTCACGTTCCCACTGCAGGTACACCTGCTGACATACCAACCTGCTAACCTTTCCCCCTTATTGCTCCCCTCCTCCTCCCCCTCCTCCTCCTCATCTCACTCACTTTCCTTTTCTTTCTTTCTTAATAATGCTTCTTCTCCCCCATCTCCCCTCTTACCCTAACACTGAAGCAGCCCTCCTTTCTCCACAATTACCCAATCTCCTCTTCCCGTCTGTCCTCCCCAACTGCAAAGTCCCTCGGCCCACTCCAGGACAAAGGCCATGACAACCATACCATTACCAGTTCAGTCTACATAATTACTTACGTGACCTTATGAATGCAATGAACGTGACAGCACGATCCTGTATATATATATATATATATATATATATATATATATATATATATATATATATATATATATATATATATATAATCATCATCATCCGGACCTCCTTTCCTACCCTAGGGCAGGGTGAGGAGTAGCAATGTCCAGACAGCCCGATTTGACCAGTCCAATGGGACAAGCTTCCATTCACTCATCATTCAAGCCCCCGGGATCCTGGCTCTATCGGATACACCAAAATCATTCACCACGTTTTGTAGCTTCACATAAACGTATCCGATAGAGTAAATCCGGAAGCTGCCACGTTAAAATGGGGTGCCAAATCCCTGATCATGCACTTCTCACAGCATTAATCCAGCAAGCTCCATCTCGTGTCAGTTCCCAAGCCTTGCCGACTTCCACACCTCTCTCCCTCACACACTCATCCACCATATCTCATCACCTTCTCTTTGGCATACCTCGCCTCCTCCCTCCTTCAAATTCGCTCAGATATACCTTTTTCACCACTCTGTTGTTATCCATTCTCTCCACATGACCACACCATTTCAGTACACCCTCTTCGTTTCTGGTGTCCACCAACTTCCTCACTCCACATCTTTCACTAATCACATTATTTCGTATCCTATCCATCCTCTGTGTTCCACATACATTCCTCAGCAGTTCCATTTCCACTGCTCTTACTCTTGACTTTTCATTTTCATGCCACACCATAGTCTCACATCGATATGTTAAAGTTGGCACTAACACTCGTTCATGTAAGCCTCGTATGTTTGCATGTACGTTTGTATGTATGCATGTATATAAAATACCAACAACGAATGGTACATGAAAAACTACTGAAGAAAAAAAAAATCTGTGGATGTGGTTTTACAGAAGACTGTCTGTTCAGCGTCATGCATGTATATGGCATGGATATGCATGGCATATGTATGCTTGTTACTATTTTCTTGTACGATATTGATGCAGACTAGGCCGATATGAGAAAGGTATATCAGACAAAATAATATTAAGGAGTAATGTACAAACTCAATCGCGTAGGAAGAAGTGCCACGAAGCCTCTAATGGTAACAAAGATGCAAGTCGGTAAGAACAAGCCCCTCAGCATGATTGTCTTACATTACTTCCCACCACCAGCTGATTATCCTCAGTTCAGAGACCTCGCGTAGTGAACTGGTCATTGATGACCATATGTAATTCCTAGTGTTTGACAAGTTTCCCTGGGCTGAATTAAATTATCTGCGGACAGTAAGAATATTTTGGGGGGAAAAAAAAAAAAAAGCACACCAACAGTGCGCAGCTCCATTCCATAATAGGCGACTCTATCGTGCTTTATTTTAGAGGCGCACAGAAAACGCAGATATCATAGGTAGCCCTAAAAAGATTTCAGTAACAACACCAAAGTTAGTCCTAAAACAGAATTCGATTACAGTACCCTTCCCTTTGTTGAACAACGCTATCTTTTACATTTTTCTCAGTTTTCTTCCTCTTCCCTGGAAAAAGGGCGTGCATTGTCCCACTCATCGTGAACGCTGTGGGGTGGCAAAATGCTTCAGTACACACAGACAGGGTTAATATCTGCACTGCAATGATGTACTTTTTGTTCTATTCTAGCTATTCTCCAGCCAGTTTTATCAGAGGCTTTTCGAACTGCAAAGGTGAGATTTAGCTTTCATTAACCCTCTTGACTTCTAGAGTTACCCGTAATTCGAAGAAAAATAGTGATAGTAGTGGTAGTAAAAGTAGTAAAATGAACTGACGTTCTGTCGAGAAATGGGTCAACCACTTCACTCCGAGGACATTTTTATATCCTACTACATTCATAGGGTTTTATTCAGCTTAAGAGAAATTTCGAATGTATAGTGTCAGAGTATAGCCTTCATCTTTGTTTCCATAATGTGTACAAGAGACCTTTCCTAAGTTGAATAAACTGGAGTTGCAATGAACAGAATACAGTGAAAAATATGGGATAAAAAGAACTTAATAAACTTTTACCTACGCTTCCCTCCCACCACATATTCCCAACAAAACACATATTTTATTTTCCGGAGCAAGGGATGAAGTTTATACCATGTAAGCACTGATTCCAAAATAACCACCGTGCTCATAAGTTAATTAGCATATTTTCATCATATATTCATAACCATGTACAACTTTCGCAAAATTTATTGGAAACTCACATCATAGGAAAAAAGCTGGTCGGGTCCCAAGCCAACACCTGCGCTGCGTGACGAAATATTAATGTGTCTAGGTTTTTTCATAATTTTCCAAACTATGCTGCAAGGTAATGACGAAGGACTGCGGTGTGACGTTTTGTTGTTTGTGTGGCAGGTAGAGTTTAAGTATGTGAAGGGAATAATAGAGCTACTTTTCACCACAACTGTTTCTGAAAATACAGGAGTTTCTGTCTACCTCTCTTATTATGAAAGGAGAATTCATTTAGTTTTCTTACTAAACTCTCTGAGAGAAGTGATCTTGGTTTAGGATCTCCCTGTATTTTTATCTCTGCTTGTTGACGATCTCTCATATTCTGGACATTATCATCTTCCTACCTTATTCTTGTTTTTCTTACCGTTCTACGACACAACTCTCCCAGTCACTCACTTTCCACTTGTTTCATATGTCCAATTCACCTAAAAGCATTTCTCCGTATTTTTTTTCTTTTTTTTCCCCACAGTCTAGGTCCCAATCCTCAGGCATATTTTCATTTCTCTTTTCATCCCTCCATTAACCTCTTACGAACATCTTAGCAACTTATTAAAATTTCTCTAACTGCAGTTACATCTGATTTTGCCCTCCTCCGTTTGCACTTGCTCATTAATTCATCTATCTCTCTAAGAAACTCCACATGCGTTTCCCAGCATAATCACTTCCATCATCAGGGTTCGTCATGCATACTTATATTGCATTCACAACCTATATCACATTCCCATATATGTGTGCAGCTCTTCCAACTTAAGTTAATAGACAGCGCTGTGATATCAAGGCACATAGCATTTTTCATTCTCCTTTCGTCCTTTCCATGATTTTTTTTTTTACATTATGTATTTTTCCTGACATCGATCATTTACATGCGTTAGCGATGACCATGCGTCCTGAATACGTGACATTTCGTGCGAGTAAACATACACACATAATCTCAAAATCACTTGTTGGTTATCAGGTGTGCAGGAAATGCAATCATGTCAAAATAAAGACTGGTTCAGCCTACACAGGCCTACACAGCCTCGCGTTTCTTGTCAGTGCGGTAATAGTTATGAATGTAGTCCCTTGTGGTACCAAAATGGACTGTAGGCCTATAGCATGACATAAGCGTCTGCACAAGAATTTGTCTTTTAACAGCTTAATTAATTATATCATGAATTGCTAATGCTCTCTTTATTAGGCGAACTCAGATATTTAATTTAGACTAATGCTAGGGGATGTGATTCCTTTGAAAGCGAGTCATTAGACTCATTGTTAATACTATTATCCTTAACCTTCTCAGATGATGCCTTCTTGAAAAATTTATTGGAACTAATAATGCATGATTTTATTCAGATTAAACAGACATAAGGGCCTCAGAGTTAACGTATAAAAGTTCTCTTTGTCATATATGATATAATAAAGAAATCTTTTATTTCCTTTCAACGTCTTTAACACCTTTAATACGAAGGCATACTTCCTAAGCTAACAAAATAATCTACAGATATAGCATGAAAAAGAAAGCCGCCACAACACTGATGGAAATTATAGGGGTTTCTGGCTTCTTCAGTCAGACTATGGTCCGTCTATTTTATGAAGAGCGTTTGGGCGGTGTCCCTCTTGGGGAGTCCCCGTCCCACAGTGTTGCCATACTTTGTACTGGGCACCTTAATCGGATTAGAATAAATGCGTAAATGACAACTCTCCCTCCCATAAACCACTCTACTCTCTGTCTGTCTGTCTGTCTCTGCATATAGAAATTGCATTTTTTGTAGATTTAATTTTATAAAAAGTCTATACGGTTTTATAAATTATTAGAATTTGAGGAAAAGCCTCCTGACTGACTGTGTCTCTCTATCTAACATTATTTTTTATTATGACTGATTTATTTTCCACACCACCTCTGAGGTTAAGGAAAAGCATCCTGACTGTCTTGTTGCGCTCCTATTCAATTTCCACCACATTCCCTCCCTCCGTCTTGCCTTTTCTTCCTTATCTCCGTCCTCTCCAACCTCCCTCCCTCGCTGTCTGCCTATCCCCCTTATCTCCATTCCCTTTCCCTCCTCTCTCTCTCTCTCTCTCTGTGTTACTGTCTGTCTGTCAACATTATGTTTTTCTTATGAATGTGATACTTTCCATAAAGTATGATGTTTTATTTGTTCTTTATAATTTCGACTTTTTTTCCACACCACCTTTGAGGTAAAAGTCAAGGCGCGTTCTTTTTTATAGAGGTTTTCCCCAGGAGGCTTAATCAACAGCTTTTGAGGGAACAATTACAGGTCCTCTGTTTGCCTTCTCTTCTAAAAAATACTTATTTACGTTGTATATAAGTTCTTTTTCTCTAATGTGGAGCTCACGAGAGCGAGTAGGAGTAAGAGCATCCATCTCAGGTGGTGGCCAGAGTGGAAATGACCTGGATTAACACGGTCACTCTACCCTTACAAGCGTGGCACGTTGGAAAGCAACATGCCAAGTGTTGTGGTATTTATAATACTATATAGCCTTATATATATATATATATATATATATATATATATATATATATATATATATATATATATATATATACTGTAAATAAACTTCATTTAAAAGTAGTAAATAGCTGACATGAGACACTGAGGTGTACACGTTTGGCAGAGAGGCGACCAAGGAAATTCCCAAGATGGACAACGCCCAAACGCCCTTCATAAAATAGACGAACCATAGTCCTTTTCTTACCTAAATAAACGTTGAAAGGTAGCAAGCTTAAGAAAGAAAAAAAAAAAAAAGGCTCGGATGTTGAAAGGTTCAAACTGCGATATTGCGTTTCTGATCTTATAACTTGTGTCGCATCTGCATTAAAAAGGAAAGATTCCTTAAATTATATAGCCGTCAGATTTCTTTGTTCAGATCAATAATATCGTTCAGAGATAGTAAAAAAAAAAAAAAAAAAGTCCTTGCGATATTGCATTAGGGACGAAAAGAATTCTTAAACTTTAAAGGTGGAATGAACGCTCGAGTCCGGAAAGACGTAGCCAAGGGAATGCAATTTCAGGCGAGACTGTGAGGCTATTAGAGCTCCGTGTGGCCACCAGTCCTTACGCCAGCCGTGTAATTGCGCCACCACCAACATCCACTTACAGGATCCAGTTCTTTATAGTGCTGGTGCTTCTCTTGTTTTCTTGGTCTGAATCTCTTTTTTCATAGCATGATTTTCCTTTATTCTACGGATGATTAATCTTTTTTCTCACTTCCATTTGCATGGCTTGATTTTTCCTCCTCGGCTACCCCTTTTTTTCTTGGACTGACTCGTTTTGCTTGGTCTGATTCTCATTCTCTCTTCGGCTGGTTTCTCTTTTCTTTCCTTGACTAATCCTCACCCCTGCTGTACATCTGTGTAGCCACCAGCATCCACACACAACCAGAGTCAATTATTTATAGCACTGCGTCCTTTGCTCTTATTCTCTTTCTTTGGCTTGTTACTCCTTTTCTTCTTCTTCATATTTCTTGTTATTTCCTCTTTCCTCTGTTGATTCGACTTGATCCTCCCCAGTTCTTCTCTTCCTTTGGTTTGGTTCTCTTTGTGGTTGGTTAGATTTTCCTTTTCTCCCTCAGGCTGGGTTTTCCCCTCGTTCTTCCTTAGGTACACTTATCCTCTCTTTTTTTCTGCTGGGCTCCTTTCTCTCTTTTCCTCAGCCAGTTGTTTCATATTGGAGCCAGTAGTAATGCTTCTCAGTTCCCGGTTCTCTGCCCTGAACTTGATTTCCTGTCCTCTGTTTTATTCTGGGTCTCAGTTTGATCTGTCCTCGCCTTGATTCTGTCCTCAGTGTGATTCTCTGATCTCGCTTTGATGGTTTGAGACTCCGACCTCCGCTGGTTCTCTACCCTCATTTTGATTCTTTGTTCTCTGGTTGATTCCCCAACCTGTTTTATTTTCCTTTTATTCTGTCCTTTGTTTCACCCTCTTCTTCCAGCTAGGTTCTCTTTACCTCGGCTGATTCTCCTTTCTCTTTCCCAAGCTTGATTCTCTATCCCTACTGCATGGCTTCCCGTTCTTATTTCTAAGCTCCCTTCTCTCTCTCTCTCTCTCTCTCTCTCTCTCTCTCTCTCTCTCTCTCTCTCTCTCTCTCTCTCTCTCGTTCCTTCCACAACTGTGCATCTGAGTCTCTCCTTCCTACATCTGTTTTCTTCCGTCGCGTTTCACTTCCAGTTTCCTCCACTTTTGTCCCTACTCCATCCCTCTTTCTTACACATTTCCTCTCCCATTAATTTAAGCACGTTTTTAAATCTATCCCTTTCCCACTCCTCTTCCTTTAATATTTCTCTTTCCTCCCGCCCCAACTGTCTTTTTAGATACCTCTTGTCTTTTTTCTGTGCATACAACCCAGTTCCTCTCCATCTTTCCTTCCCAAGCCTTTGCATCCACTTCCATCACTCACACATTTAGACTACGCAGTACAATTTTGGTGTCCTTACTATAGAATGGATATTAATTCGTTAGAAAATGTACTGAGAAGAATGACAAAAATTATACATGACGTCCGGAACCTGTCATATGAAGACAGACTGAAAAGACTAAGCCTGCATTCGCTAGAGAGGCGTAGAGTAAGGGGAGACTTAACTGAGGTGTTTAAATGGATGAAGGGTATAAATAAGAGAGATATTAGCAAGGTACTTAAAGTGAGCGTACAAGATAGAACTAGAAATAATGGTTTCAAACTAGAAAAATTCCGTTTCAGTAAGGAAATAGGTAGAAATTGGTTTGCTAATAGAGTAGTAGACGAATGGAATAAGCTACCTAGTAAAGTAGTTGCTGCTTCTTCCATT
>NC_136976.1:43420385-43478310 GCF_032717465.1 Coenobita brevimanus
ATAATACAAGTTATGATTGTGATTTATTATCTTACAGACATTAAAAATGAAATGTAATATGTTAATAATTTCACGAAATCGCTTTTGAATGTTCAAGGTCTACTTGTGTATTTATGCATATTAGCTCTATACACATTGTGCTTTGGGTCATTACACGTACTCCTATGATTATAATTGGAAACAATATCATCTGTGCTGGCAACCAGTACTGTCGAAGGTGGACGCGAAACCAGAGGATGGGTTATGGTGAGCCTGTTTTTCATAATCAACGATTGGGCTACTTCAGGGCTATTTCACGCGGATTACTGGGCGGGAGCCGATTCTACCGCTGGCGACCCTGCAGGGCCTGCAGTTAAACTGGCCAGTGAGAACTTGTGAGCAGCAAAGACAAGGCGGGAAATATTTCTATCACGTGTTTCTGTGCATTATTTTGCGTTGTGGGCCACTAGTTACAGGATAACTGAGGAAATGAATAGACACATTCGTGTTCCTTCCTCTGTGGTGACATATATTCCCGTAGTGGCCTAGACAATACATGGAAGATCTTACAGTGACCCTGCCAGTACAAGGAAGAGCTAACACTGGCGTTAACTACACGTGGAAGACCTAACAGCGACCTTAATTATACACAGAAGACCCATTTGTGGTATTAATTATACGCAGAAAACCTAACAGTGGCGTTAATTATATGCTGAAGACCAAACAGTGGCGCTAATTAAACATAGAAGACCATCCAGAGGCGTTAGTTATAAGTAGAACATAGAAATATAAATAAAAGCGCCAAGAAAAAAGGAAATTTGTCTCTCAACATGTCTCTGAATCCCTCCCATACCAGCTTCGAGAAACTCCTCCTTAACATGAAAGAGGAACAGAGTGACTCTGAATCGTCACAATACACAAATGAATATCTAATGCATCATAATATTGGACAAGAGACAAATAATTATCGCGTGGGGCAGTTCCCGAAATCTCTTCAAAACCTGTCCATAAAGAAGAAAGAGAAAAGGCTGAGCACGACCTCTCCATCAACCTCTGGACAATCCTCATCAACTGGTAAGTTCTTTGTTACGTGTCTCAGAAGGGAAAATAATAGTACTTTGGCACTTAACATATGCAAGAAATTTGTGAAAAGTTTTTGGGCCTAATACTCTGCAGATTTATGCAAATGAATAGGCTAAAGGAAAATGTGGTGACCTGATAGGGAAACGAAGATTAAAGGTGTACAAGAGCAACCATATTGTGGTTCATGGTGATCCAAGTCCGCCTGAATACTAGAAATCGGGCGAGGTGAAGGAACAGTATGTTGGATTAAATAAAGTAACAACGATTACAGGAGTAGGCTTGGCTGTGTTGAACGGGACTTCACACTCCGAAGCGATCTGGAGCTTTTGAGGGCAAAAGTGTGCGGCTTCGTGGCGTCACAAAATGACGTCACTCAGTAGGCTTCCCTCTGTCATGGCAGCATTGCTGATATAGGATTTAATAAGCTTCGTCATATAGATGGCGAAGCTTATTGTTTAGGTAACCATTATAATTATTTTTCTTTTCACTTTTTTTCTTAGATCTTGATACTATACAGGAAGGTACCCTAGAGTAACCCAAGTACTTGTTCTAAATATAAATGACCTTGGCCTATTTTTTAAGGTCATGTACTGATTTTTGGCGCAAAAATTGCATATTTGAACTTGAAATATCTCAGAAACTAACTGAGATACAGCTATTTGATTGAAAATCAGATAATAGAAAAAAGTCTACTGAGAATTTTGGCAGAATATTTTGCCATTTGGCATTGTGGAAAATACCGAATACAAATCTGCTTAGTGCTTTCATTGAAACATATTTTAAAGAAAACCACAAAAGCAGCAATGCTGTAACTTTACAGAAATATAGCTGTGGTCCTTCTCATTATTTGAAAAGAATATGATTGCAGTTAAGCATGCAGTTAGCCAGTTACTGAGACATGTGTAATATGTACCCATGCTTACAAAGACAATCAGTATCATAAATAGTTATGGCGAAGCATCCTAACTGGCTACACTGTAAATTAAGTAACCAGTTATTATTATTATTATTGTTATTAACGTGGTAGGTGGGGTCGCCCACCATCCACTCACTTAATGTAGTGCTGCTCTCGGGTGTCCTCTCCTCCATCCTTGTTTCCTTCCATCTTCTGTCTTTCCTTCATTTTTTCCTCTTCCTTCTGCCTACGGGTGACTTTACACTCCCTCTTCTGTCTTTCATTCCTTCATTCTTTCCTCTTCCTTCTGCCTGTGGGTGACTCTACACTGAGTGACAAGCCAAATGGTTTCCTGAACACCAGGAAACCATTTACTACGCTGGGTGGTAACCATATAACCAAATTTTGGCGCCTGGTGGTATAGTGGGTAATTATTGTGCTCCAATGGGATTGAACCGGTGAAGGTTTTTATCCAAGGGGTGGTTGGGGTTTATTGCTCATGTAATGCCACTCAGGGATGAGTGAGGCTGGTCACTCTCATCTGTCAGGACCAACTGCCAAGCCCCGGGTTTCTACGCTCCTCATGGGGAAACGTAGGATTGGATGATGGATGGATGGATTAGTAGTAGTAGTAGTAGTAGTAGTAAAGCTTTCAGCATCTCTGTTGGAAGTTTTATTGTTTTTGTCAATATTATTATCGTAGCGTGTGCACCATGCGAGGACAGGAGTGAGAGAGGGAAAGACAGGTTTCGGGGATGAGCTGGGTGAAGTAGTGGGAGAAATGCCCAGGAGCTATAAAGTGATCGTGATGGAGAATATGAAAGGAAGAGTAGGCACTGGTCCTAAGGATGACATAATGGATTATTATGGAGTACCAGGAGAAAATGATAATGGGAATCGAATAAAGGATATGTGTCAGGAGAGGAGGTTGTGCATTTGTAATTCGTATTTCAAACACAATGATGCACGTAAATATACATGGTACAGAGGAAACGGGGATCGTGTTGAAAGAAGCCTGATTGATCACGTGCCCGTAGAGAGGTCGATGATGGGAATGGTTGCTGATACGAGGGCTGTGAGAGGACGATGTGGAGGTCTGTCAGGTCATATGAGGAGTAGACTGTAGCACCAGTCGAGCAGGGCAGTACTCCCAAGGTGGATGGAAAGCTGATGACAGGGAGAGCCGGAGCTCCCGTTTATCAGCCCTAGGGACTTACGGCCATATCTTAAAAATAATTCCTTCCCTAAACTTTTCCTTCCCTTTGAAGGATTTTTCTTTCCCCTCGGTATAATTAAAGATTTCCTTGGAAGGGAAGGAAAAAAGCTCAGGTTGGTAGCCCTGTTAAACTAAAATGACACGTCCTGCTGATATTTGGTATGGTGGAGCGTTATATTTATAAACTAATACATCAAAACACGCATATCTCGTGCAGGATAATGAAAGCACAACACATGAGATGTAAGAGGTCGCCACCACATCCATACTGTTGGTTTGTATTCAGCTATAAATGCCATTCTGGCCAACACCGCAGCGGTGTTCACTCCTCAAGACAATATTTTGATAATAAATTATATTCGAGGAATACTATTATGCTTAATGTTGTTATTACTAAGCGTAAGAATCACTTGTTAACGTCAGTCGCGTGCACTCGCAAGGCGGCGCTCACTTGTTTTATTCCAGCTGAAAGACATGAGCCGAACCACACGTGTAACCTTGACGGCAGATTTTCCTTTTTCGGGCAAATTAACAACCAAAATGTTTCTTGAAAAGAATCCTCGTGTGACCCTGGCCATAATGTATAAGATTTGTCAGTGTCAGATCATATAAGACTGGATGAATATCGGAGGTAGTACGTCGTCTGCTCTGTTTATGCTTGGCTAATTACCTCAGCCGACATGGGTAACACTTTTAAAGAGAGACAAATAGCGCTTAAACATTAGTACAGCGTTGTAAACTGCATCAATAAAATTATACAGTATCTTCCGTCAACATTTTAAATATATGTATGACAATGAATCACAAAGAAAGCACAAGACTTATGAAGGAATTTTCAAAGAGACGGGTCAAGGAATTCCTTCAAGTTCCAATAATTTCTGCTGCCCAGAGAAAAAATCTTTCCCTTCGAGCGGCTCAGGAAGGGAAGGATTTTTTTAAGAATACCAATTCAGCTAAAGATTTCCTTCCCATGCATCTACAAGGGAAGGAAATTTTTAAGAATACGGCCATTGTTCCCGACCATCCCCCTTTGATGAACTTTTTCAGTGTCTCAGTAACACGGAGAGTAGGCCAGCATACTCTCCAATACAAGTTTCTCTAACTATCAACACCAGACTACATGTACTGTAGCCTACACACTACACTTCCTTTTCCAAATTTTTAAAAAGAACTGTAATCATGGCTTCGACATACATAGCCTCGGAGTCCCGGGGGGGGGGGGACCATAAATGCCCCCACCTTCTTCCCCTCTCCCGGCGACGACCTGAGCTGCCTGGAACCACTGTCTGACTCACTTCTTCATTTCTGCAACATTCATGGCCTTTCCGCCAACTTTCGCTCTGTTGAACACCACCTCTCCTCCTCTAAACCTCACCTTTTCCCAACTGAGTCTCAGCTGTCTGAGACAACTGAGAGCAAACCATTTTCTGTAATCTCCTACTTTCTTTATATTCATTTCAAAGCCAAAGGTGACTGTTGTGTATATATACGCAACGACTTATCGTGCACTCGTGTTCCTGAACTCAATTCTTCTGAATTCTCTACACTCTGGCTTCGGCTTTCATGTTATTCTCTGATTAAATATATCTGAGCTGTTTACTTATCCCCTAATTCTACTTACTATCAAAAATTCTTCGACTGTCTTAGTTATAAGATGGAACATATTCTATCCATTTCTCCTTTCCCTGAAATCTCCATTCTAGATTTCAATGTTCACCACCACCTTTGTCTCTCCTCTCCTTTTACTGATCCACCTGGTGAACAAGCCTACACCTTTTCTATCTTTAATGACCTAGAACAGCTTGTACAGCACCCTATCTGTAACCCTGACCGTCTTGGAGAGAGCACCAACATACTTGACCTCATCCTTACAACTAATCCTTCTGTTTACACTGTTAATCTTTTCTCTCCGTTGGGCTTCTCTGATCACAACCTTATCACCTTAACTTGTCCCATCGCTCCGGTACGGCCTGTGGACCCTCCAAACATCGTCTGTGGCACTTTGGAGCTGGGGATTGGGAGGCCCTCAGGCAGTACTTCTTTGATTTTCCCTGGAATGATTAATGCTTCCATGGCCTGGACCCATCTGAGTGTGCCTTGCACATTACGGAGGTTATTCCCTCGGGCTTGGAAGCATACATTACTCTCTCATATCCTTTGACTAATGGAAGAAAGCGTTGGTTTAATCACTCTTGTTCAAATGCTATCCACAACAATGAGAGGGCCTAATAATGGTACCGGAACCAACCCACCCCTGAATCACATCTTTTATACGTTGCTGCCCGGAATCGTGCTAAGTCTGTTCTTCACTCTGCGAAAAATAATTTCATCCGTACTAAATGCTCTCAATTCTCCAACTCGAATTCTTCCTGCTCCTTCTGGCACCTTGCCAGAAACCTTTCTAACAACTTTACATCATCATTCTTCTCTCTTCTTTTCAACTCTTATGGCTCTGTAGCTATTTCTTCTACTGATAAAGCAGATCTCTTTGCTCAGGCTTTCTCCTCCAATTCCACCTTAGACGATTCCGGTGCTGTGCCTCCATCACTTCCTCCCCTCTGACTTTCTCATGGCTGACATTAAAATTTCTTCAGCTGATGTATTTTCTGCCATCACAGGCCTCAGTACTAACAAGGCATATGGGTCTGATGGAGTCCCTCCTGTTGTCCTCAAGAACTGTGTTTCTGTGCCCACACCCTGCCTAGGCAAACTCTTTCGTCTTTGTCTATCAACTTGTACCTTTCCTTCTTGCTGGAAGTTTGCTCTCGTTCAGTCAGTCCCAAAGGAGGGTGACCATTCCCAACCCTCTAACTATCGTCCAATTGCTATAACATCCTGTATCTCAAAAGTTTTCGAATCAACTCTTAATAGAAAAATTTTAAAGCATCTTTCCTATCACAACCTTCTTTCTGATCGTCAGTATGGGTTCCGTCAGGGACGCTCCACTGACGATCTTCTCACCTACCTTTCTGACTCCTGGTCATCCTCCTTTCGGGACTTTAGCGAAAACTTTCCCATTGCGCTTGACATCTCAGAGGCTTTCGATTGAGTCTGGCATAAATCTATAATATCCAAGCTGCCCTCTTAAGGTTTCTATCTTTCAATCTGTGCCTTCATCTCTAGCTTCCTTTCTGGTCGTTCTATAGCCGTTGTTGTAGCCAGCCATCGTTCTTCTAGATCTATCAACAGTGGTGTTCCTCAGGGTTCTGTCCTATCACCAACTCACTTTTATTCATCAATGGCCTCCTAAGCTGTACATCTAACCCTATCCATTCATACACTGATGACTCCACCCTTCACCTTTCCATTCGGTTCCCGCAATGCCCATCTCAGCAGTTACTTCAACAAACAAGGCATGAGGCTATGGCACACCTAATGTCTGACTTGGTTTGTATCTCTGACTGGGGTAAAAATAATCTTGTTGTTTTTAATGCATCAAAGACTCAGTTCTTAATCCTATCAACCCAACAAAATCTTCCACAGGTGTACCCACTAATGTTTAATAATATTCCAGCTTAATCCTGCATCATCCTTTAACATGCTTGGGGTTTCATTTACTTGGGGCTTATCTTGGAAAGATCATATTACATCTCTTGTATAATCTGCTTCCAAGAGATTAGGTGTGCTAAGCTGACTCCATTCCTTCTTTGCCCCTGCACAATTGTTGACTCGATACACGGGGTTTATCCACCCCTGTGTGGAGTACAACTCTCATGTGTGGGGAGGTTCCCCACATACAGCTCTTCTCAATAGGGTGGAGTCAAAGGCTTTTCGTCTCACTAACTCTCCTCCTCTTACTGACTCCCTACAACCTCTGTCTCTTCGCCGCAGTGCTGCATCCTTATCTGTTTTCTATCGCTACTTCAATGGTCACTGCTCCTCTGAACTGTCTGCATGCATTCCTCCACCTCTTCGGCGGGCGCGTAGCACCCGTCTAGCAGCAAACTCTCATCCCTTTTCTGTCCAACTCTCTAATGCAAGAGTGAACCGTTACTCCCAGTCCTTCATTTATGCAACAGGTCAACTCTCAAACTGTTTCCCACTGTCTGTATTTCCTGCTTCCTATGATCTCCAGTCTTTCAAACGCAGTGTGTCCAGGCATCTCGAAATGAACGGATCTTGAATTTGGCTCTCTCTTGTATTTTGTTTTTCTTTTGGAAGGAACAGATATTGCGGGCTCGTGGCCCTTAATTCCCTCTTCTTCGCATAAAATTATATATATACTGTATATATATATATATATATATATATATATATATATATATATATATATATATATATATATATATATATATATTGTGGTATGCAAGATCAAGCTGAGAGGAGTGAGGGTGAGGTGAATCAAGAGAGAGAGGAGCAGTCAGGGAGAAAGACTGAAAGTTGAGAAGCTGAGGATCAAAGAAATGGCAGATGATTACAGGACCAAAGTAGAGGACAAGTTAGAATCAGTGAACTGGAATGAATTGGATCTGGACAGCCTAAGGAATGCATATAGGGATTGCATAGTTAGGAATGCCATAGTGGTGTGTGGTGTGGCAAGAGTATCAACAAAAAAGAAGGGTACAGCATGGTGGGATGAGGAGGTTAAGAGAGCGGTGGAGGAAAAGAGGAAGTGGCTAAAGTGGTTACAGGATTGGGGTTCAGTTGAAATAAGAACTGAGTATATCAAGAGCAAGAAACACGTTAAGAGACTAGTGAAGAGGAAAGATCTATCTATCTATCTATTGCCAGACGCCCCAATCCCGTGCGGGGTGACCACAAACAAATCGCCTCCACGTCGCCCTGTCCCCCCCCCCATTTCACTGCCCTGCTCCCAACTCACACCCCCCTCCCTCGTATACCCCTCCACTCCATCCCTCCATCTCATCCTCGGCATCCCCCTCCCTCTCCCCCCTCCACCTCACTCACATACACTCTCCTCGTCAGTCTCTCACCCTCCATTCTCTCCACATGGCTAAACCACCTCATTATGTTCCTCCTAACGCTTCCTATCATATCCACATCCACACCACAACGCTCCTTTATATCCTCATTTTTCAGCCTGTCTCTCCGTGACTCCACAGGCTCCTCTCAAATAACTCATTTCCACTGCTCTCACTCTTGACTTGTGTCCTTCCAACAACGTCCAAGCTTCACTTCCATAAGCTTGAGTTGGCATCACAATACTGTCATGTAGTAACTTTTTCACTTCCATGCTCACTTCCCTACTTCTTATCACTGCTTTCAAGGAACCAGAAACCTTTCTTCCTTGTTGTACCCTTTCAAGCACTTCACCCTCCAAACTTTCATCCTTACTCATCATACTCCCCAAGTACTTAAACGTACTCACATTTTCCATTTTCTCACCATCCAACCTCACTGTACATTCACTAACTTCACCTCTTTCAAAGACCATCACTTTACTCTTCCCTACATTCACATTTAGATTCCGTTTCTTACACACTCTCCCAAACTCATCCACCAAGCCTTGCAGCTCCCCTTCATCTTCACTTAACAACACAGTATCATCTGCAAACAACAGTACAGGGAATTTCCAAACATTACCCTCTCTCACTTGGAAAAAGGAGAAGGTAAATGATGATCTGGGAAGAAAAATGAATGCGAACTACACTGAAAATAGGAAGTTATTCTGGAAAGAGGTGTGGAAATGTAGAAGTGAAAGCGGAAAGAAATGTGATAGTGTGAAGGATGCAGGTGGTAGGTTATCAACCCATGAAGATGAAGTAAGGACCAAATGGAAAGAATATTATGAAAGCCTGATGAATGGGAATAGAGAGAGCAGAGCGGCTGTAAACATGATTGGTTTTGGGGGTGTGCAGAGAAGGAATGCAGTGCCAGGAGACGTGACACTCGCACAGGTGAAGAGTGCTGTGAAACGGCTGAGAAATGGGAAAGCAGCTGGGGTTGATGAGGTGTATGCAGAGATGCTTAAGTGTAGTGGAGAGAGTGGAATGAAGTGCTTGTTGGAGATATTGTAAGAAGGCATGGATGAGTGAAACTGTGCCTGCAGAGTGGAAAAAGGCTGTGATTGTACCCCTGTACAAAAATAAAGGTAAGCGAAGTGAGTGCAAGAATTATCGTGGCATAAGTTTACTGAGTGTGGTAGGGAAGGTGTAGGGAAGGTATATGGAAAAATTATTATAGAGAAAATAAGAGAGATATCAGAAGTCCTAGTGACTAATGAACAGGGTGGCTTTAGGAGTGGCAGAGGATGTGTGGATCAAGTATTTGCAGTGAGACAGATAGCAGAGAAGGCTTGTGAGAAGGACCATAAAGTCTTTATAGCATTCATGGATCTGGAAAAAGCATACGACAAAGTAGACAGAGAGGGATTGTGGAAAGCTTTGCGCATGTGTGGTGTGGATGGTAAGCTGCTATGTGCTGTCAAGAGTTTTTATGATGGTAGCGAAGCATGTGTAAGGGTTAATGGGCACCTAAGTGAATGGTTCACGATCGGTGTGGGCGTGCGACAAGGTTGTGTGATATCCCCATGGTTGTTCAATATATATATGGATGGGGTGATGAGAGAAGTAATAACACGAGTAATGGAGAGAGGGATGGCGTTGGTAATGAATGGTGATAGATGGAATATCTCAAATTTGTTGTATGCTGATGATGCAGTACTGCTTGCAAGTACAGGACAAGAACTTGGTAGGCTAGTGCAGAGTTTTCCTGATGTCTGTGAGCGTCGTGCCTTGAGAGTAAATGTAGAGAGGAGTAAGGTGATGGTTATTGAGAGAGAAAGTGACTCCCGGTGTGATGTCACAGTGAATGGAGAGAGACTGGAATTGGCGAGTTCAAATTTGGGTACAGTGATAGAAAAAAGAGGAAAATGTGCAAAAGAAGTTGAAAGTAGAGTGACACAAAGAAGAAAAGTAGCTGATGCAATGAAGACCTTGATAAGAAACAGAAGCTTGAGTGTTGCGCTGCACGAGGCTTACATGAGGGAGTGTTAGTGCCAACTTTAACATGTGGGTGTGAGACTATGGTGGAGCATGAAAATGAAAAGTCAAGAGTAAGAGCAGTGGAGATACGACTGCTAAGGAATGTATGTGGAGTTCAGAGGGTGGATAGGATACGAAATAATGTGATTCGTGAAAGGTGTGGAGTGAGGAAGTCGATGGACACCAGAATCGAAGAGAGTGTCCTGAGATGGTATGGTCATGTGGAAAGAATAGATAACAATAGAGTGGTGGAAAAGGTATATCTGAGCGAATTTGAAGGAGGGAGAAGGCGAAGTAGGCAAAGGAGAAGGTAAAGAAATATGGTGGATGAGGGTTTGAAGAAGAGAGGTTTGGAAGTCGGTGAGGCTAGGGAACTGACAAGAGATTGAGCTGGCTGGATGAATATTGTGAGAAGTGCATGATCAGGGATTTTTGCACCCCTTGTGAGCATGGCAGCGTCCGGATTGACTCAATCGGATACGTTTGTGTGAAGCTGCAGAATGTGGTGAATATTTTTGTCGTATCCGGTAGAGCCAGGATTCCGGGGGCTTCAATGATGCGTGAATGGAAGTGTGGCCTATTTGGACTGGGCACGTTTGTGCTGTCTGGACAATGCTACTCCTCACCCGGCCTGTGGGTGGGAAAGGACGTCCGGGTGGTGATGATGATTATGATGATGATGATTACTACTACTACTACTACTACTACTACTACTACTACTACTACTACTACTACTACTACTACTGCTGCTACTACTACTACTATTAAAACTTTCAGCATCTCTGTTGGAAGTTTTACTGTTTTTGTCATATTTATTATTATTATTATTATTATTATTATTATTATTATTATTATTATTAATTATTATTATTAAATAGTGGTAGGTGGGGGCGCTCACCATCCACTCACTCAATGTAGTGCTGCTCTCGGGTGTCTGCCCTGTCCTCTCCTCCATCCTTCTTTCCTTCCATCTTCTTCTATCTTTCTTTCCTTCATTCTTTCCTCGTCCTTCTGCCTACGGGTGACTTTACACTCCCTCTTCTGTCTTTCATTCCTTCATTCTTTCCTCTCCCTTCTGCCTATGAGTGACTCTACAATGAGTGACAAGCCAAATGGTTTCGTGTACACCAGGAACCCATTTACTACGTTGGGTGGTTACCATATAACTAAATTTTGGCACCTGGTGGTTTAGTGGGTAATTATTATGCTCTAATCGGATTTAGCCGGTGAAGGTTTATATCCAAGGGTTGGTTGGGGTTTATTGCTCACGTAATGCCACTCAGGGATGAGTGAGGTTGGTCACTTTCATCTTAAATGTCAAGACCAACTGCCTAGCCCCGGGCTCCTACGCTCCTCATGGGGCAACGTAGGATTGGATGATGGATGGATGGATTATTATTATTATTATTATTATTATTATTATTATTATTATTATTATTTCATTTTAAAGAGTAAATGGCCATTACTCGGAGGCTTCATTTGTGCTCGATCGCACATATAATTAGTACATCATGGTATGATTATGCTAATCAAGTACTTCCTTCAGTTTCCTGAATCTCAAAAGTCTTAAAATTTAATAAACGTAGGTAACATTACCTTCAAAAATTCATACAGTTCTCTATCCACCATTCAGTTTTCCATCCACACTATATTATGTCATTATTTACTTTGGTAGATGGTGGCGACCATCATCCACTCACTTTATGTAGTGCTGCCTAATTCTTCCTTAGCTTTTATCATTCTTTTTCTGTGCCTGCCCTCCTCTCTTCCTGTATCTCCCATCTTTCCTGTCACTTCTTATTGCTCTTCTTTCCTTTACAGGTGGCTTTACATTGAGTGACAAGCCAAATGGTTTCCTGTAAGCCAAGAAACCATTTACAACGCTGGGTGGTAACCATATAACCAACCCATACGTGCTCCCTACGTGTCAACAAGTGGGTTGGTGGAGGGTTAGTGCCCCTCCCCGTAAAACCAATAACTCAAAGTCAAATGGCCACCCCTTATGGGATTATGGCGTCTGGCAATAAATAGTTAGATAGATAGATTTACTTTGTTAGCTTTTTTTTTTTTTCCAACTTAAAAATACCATACACACATTCTGACATAGTTTTTCCACTGTCCATCTAGTTGCTTTCATTTTAACTACACATTTCTCTACAAATCATGACACAAGCCCACTCATCACCTAACAGACATTCTTTTATATTCTTTAACTTGCTATACTTATTTTTCCACTGACCTTTCCTACAGCACTCAGCATTCATCACATATGAGCTTCACTTTCGATAGCTCAGTAGATGCTTGGTGAGGCTGAAGTTATAGTTACAGTTTACCACGTTCATCATGTGCACAACCGCAGTCCGGTTATACACCCATGTCCCTCATTTACCTATCCCTCCAAAAAAGGAATAAGGACAGGAGGAGATGGACAGCTTCAGCCTGCAGTACACTGGGTTCATACTTAGAGGGGTCTGGGAGTCCTGGAACCTAACAAACATTCCACATGAACTTCACTCCTCGTAGATGATTGGAAAGTGGCTTTCCCAATAAATTAAACCATTTCCCATATCCATCACACTGGCACTTCTGAACTCCAGAATGGTTGGGTAGTTGTTTCTAACCAAATAATTTGCCACGTCCATGACTCTTGAATGCACCGATGAGTGTCTGGCGAGGCTGGATATATACCTAGACAATTTATCAAATTCGTCAAACCTGAAGTTCTTCATTCCAGAATAAATCAGTATTTGCTTGATGAGAATTTTTTCCCCCACGAAACCCCTGGCTGCGTTTATCACACTCAGACTTCTTAACACAAAAACGAATACGTTTCTCGCACGGTTCACCACGTCCATTACACTCAAACTCTTTCTCCCCAGAATGACGTACCATGTGTCGCGTAAGCTGGCACTGATAACTAAGCATTTTACCAAACTCTAAGATGGTATATGCCGGATAAGAAAAGGAGAGAGAGAGAGAGAGAGAATGAGAATTATAGATAGATAGGTAGATAGATAGATAGATATAGATATAGACAGGTAGATAGACATAGATAAATATAGATGTGTGTGTGTGTGTGTGTGTGTGTGTGTGTGTGTGTGTGTGTGTGTGTGTGTGTGTGTGTGAAATAAAGATTGCCCGTAGGTGCTTAACCCGCACACGCCTGGCTTTCTTTAAGGCTGTCGTCACCTCAACATGGGCAATTTCCTGGAAACCACTGAAAAATGCTTGTTTTCAAACCTTAATATCTCGGAAACTATAGCACTTAGGTAAAAGAGAGATAATGACCATTTTCTTCAACAACTCTTTCTTCTGTGAATGAAAGAATCCCCAAGTCTCTAGCTCGTTGCATTGATGGGTAATGGCGTGAGGAAGAGAACTAATTTTCATCACGAGAACAGGACGTGTTTGTGGGTCTGCCTTTGGCGCCGACTATGGCTTTGCTTTCAGCTCGTTACTACTGTACAAACTAGACACTCTTGCTTCTCAGGCTTGCCTTATGGCACTATCACCTAGCCCTTTTCTAGTATCCTTGGAAAGAGGCTTGGCTGGGGTGGATGAAGCAACTGGCTTCAGGTGGCACAGACAGAATCAGACAAACAGGAACCTGAAGACATTGTTCTACACCTAGGAAAAGTATGGGACAGACTGGCTCTCACCTGTGTGCTATGGAGAGACTCTTTCCCTACACTTTAGTGGTGGGATGAATTGGTGGCCGGTTCAAACGGTGGCAGGAAGACACTTGCGTGAGTAGACGTCACCCAACAGTCTTGTAGCAGCCAGATTTTGATGTGTATAGACGTTACTCAGCAGATAGAGGTTAAACTGAAACGAAAAGACAGGAACAGCTGCAATAGCAAAACAGGTCCAGCATTGCTATCAAGATGTTTACAAGATCTAATCTATTAATTCACATTCTAAGGCTCCCTTACTTTCATGATAATAGTAAGGAAGCCATGTTTATATTTACCGTCCTTGTATTATTCTCGTAGATTACTTACAAAAGAGCACAAAAATATAAGAGAGGATAACTGCAGCAGAATAAGAAATGATAACAAAAAAGAAGGTGCCCCCTGCCCACCCGCACACGAAAAATAAACCCAAAACTGGCAGGGAAAGGAGAACGAACCCCATACTGTACATATAGAAACACTGACGTGGAAATTTTATAGAAAAGTGTGAAAGTAGAAAATAGAATATTGGACTGAAAAATGAAAAGAAATGAGAATGAATTATTACTGGTAATTAGGATACGTTTTTGTATTCAACCCTTACTTGTCATAAGAACAGAAGAGAGGATTATTGCAGTAGGCAGTTGACCCATGCTAAGTAGCTTCTACATGAGTAATTAAACTGCTGGAGTACGACAAGGATAGTAAAGAAAAAGAGTCTCCCCTGCCCACGAAATCTTCCAGGCGAAACTGGCAGGAAAATGTCAAAGGGAACTCCATGTAGTATAGAAAATCTGGTGTAGACATTTTGTAAGAAAGTGCAAAAAGAGAAACGAGACTATCATGGTGCAACATGAGAAGGATAAAGAATGAATTAGTACTCCTTATTAGGAGACTTTTTAATATCCAACCCTTACTTGTCATATGCTTATCTAGCCAATGCTTGAAACTCTCACTGGAAGGAGCAGCAACTACATCACTAGAAAGTTTATCCCATTCATCCACCACTCTATTGTCAAACTAACTTCTGCATATTTCCTTACTAAAATGGAATATTTATCCTAGACTGAAACCATTGCTTCAAGTTCGATCTTTTATGCTCACTTTAAGTACCTGGCTAATATCTTCCTTATTTATTCCTTTCATCCACTTAAATATCTCAATCAAGTTTTACCTTACTCTTTGTCTTTCTAGTGAGTGCAAATTTAGTCTTTTCAGTCTGTCTTCATATGAAAGGTCCCGAGCATATATATCATTGTTGTCATTCTTCTCCCTACATTTTCTAACGAATTTATATTCATTCTATAGTATGGACACTAAAACTGCACAGCATAGTCTGGATGTGGCCTTACTAATGCTAAATAAAGTTGCAGTACAACTTCGTATGTCCTATTTTTCGCACTTTGCCAAATAAATCCTAGGACACTATTTGCTTTATTTCTCACATTAACACACTGTTGCCTTGTTTTAAAGTCTTTACCCCTCATGACTCATAGGTCTCTCTCATAGTCCGATATATGAAAGATTATTTAAGTTCACCTTATATCTAAGATGGTCCTCCCGGCTTTAAGTACTTTACATTGTTTTTTTTTTTTTTTGGTTAAATTCCATTTGCCTATTTTTAGACTATATGAACAATATGTTGAGGTCTTTTTGAAGATTAACACAGTCTTCAGCTGAATTAATGATGTACCGTATTTTTGTGTCATCAGCAAATTTCCTAAAACTGCTAGTGATTCCTAAGTCTAGATCATTTATATATATGATAAACTATAAGGGCTGAGTGTGAATCACTGTGGTACACCTCCAGTCACGAATCCCCAATCCAACTAGTACCACGTATTAAAACTTTCATCTCTTCACGCAGGATTCTATCCATTTTAAGACATCGCCGTCTATACCGCGTACTCGAACCTTCCCAACTAACCATTCGTGTGGAATTATCGGAAGTTGTACTAAAGTCATGACAAATAATTTTGTAAGTTTTATCGTTTTCTACCGCCTCATAGACATCTGAGAAAAATAATATGTTTGTTATGCAGGTTCTTCCTCGCATAAATCCGTGTTGGCTTTTATTTTTGAGATTAAATCTTTCTAGGTACTTTTTTTTTTTCCCAAAACTGACTAACATTTTACCAATTATTTATGATAAACATATTGGACGATATTTTCTCACAACTGACTTATCACCCTTTTTAAAAATGGGTACTACGTGTGCTGTCTTCCACACCACTGGAACTTCTGAACTTAAAGAATTATTTAACAACTTTACAATTGGTTGACATAATTCTTCCCATGTTCTTCTATAATTTTTGCATGTATACTGTCTCCATACCTACTCCTCACCCTGCACTAGGGTGGGAAAGGAGGTCTGGATGATGATGATGATGATGATGATGATGATATTGTCTGGACCAGGTGATTTTTTTACTCTTTAATTTATTAATTTCTTTCAATTTTTCGTATTTATTACCTCGCCCGGACAGAGTCTGGCGAAGTATTGCTTTTGGTCGAGTTTATTTCTTTTTTGTTTGTTTGTTGGCAACATTACGGAAAAACGTCTGAATGAAATTACATGAAACTTTCAGAACGTGTGGGCACTGGTCCCAAAAGAAAGTGATTAAATTTTGGAGGTAACTGAGTGACCCTGAAACGTCAAGAAAAAGGTCATGGGTATTCAGAGAGCTACACCTTGAGACGGGTTGAAGATAGAGATATTTACAATTATCATCACACAGGAACCTCCATATGGGCTTTCATTTGGCACCAAGACCTTTGACCTTGAGTGACCTTGAAAGGTCAAACTTAAGGTCACGGATATTCAGGGGGATATAACTCAAAACTGGTTGCAGATAGATATTTACTATTTCGAACATACAGGAAGTCCCATATGGGCTTTTAATGGGGTGCTTTGTGGGGTGAAGACAATTGACAATCGTCATGGTCGAGCCTGCCACAGACGTCGTAGGACACGCATGCTCATGAATCATATGCTGCATTTGTTTGTGTGCACTTGTGATAGGATTAATGTCATTCCTACTTACAAAACCACTTACACTCTCCAATGAATACACACAACAAGAGCTTATTCATTTGTATGAGTCATACAAAAAGGTAAAAATATTCTAATCTGGCAAGTCTAGCAACTAGTCAGCTCATTCATCCATTATAATTTAATGTTTTCTATGTTAATTCTTTAGAAATGAGTAGATTTGTATCTCTTAATATATGGTTTCAATGAGGAAAGTCATTTTTCCTCCTCTGAGACGATTTACTAACTTAAATTTATTAATGCCTAAATTCGCCTTCAGTCAACGATTTCGACAAACCGTCCCAAATCCAGGAACGGTCAACAGTCATTTTTTGCCTGCTCGTGAGAGAGGTCGAAAGGCTGGACTGAAGTCGAGAGGACGCACGCTGAGGATCAGAATCGTACTGTTCTGTTCCCCTGTGCATTAATAGGGGTGGCCATCAATTTCCTCAGATTATGAATGATGAAATTACAAAATAAACAATTTGGATAATATAGTGTCATACAGTATGTATATATTTCTCAAAGTGGCTAATCAATCCAGAATAGAATATATTCTCTATAATAAGTATATATAGAAATATATATTTATATATATATTTATATATATATATATATGTATATATATATATATATATATGTATATATATATATATATATATATATATATATATATATATATATATATATATATATATATATATATATGCTTTCACTTTCACTCACAAAGTACACACTGCTTCCTACCCAGATGACTTAACACTCCCACACACTCTTCATGACTGGTGTACTACAAAAAGACTCAGAATGGCCTCTTTTATGGTAGAACACAGTCATAACTCACACCTCACTATCAACAACATCCCTCTTGTCCCACATGTACACAAAATCTTTGGTGAAATGAAAGCACAGTAACAAGAATTTGGTAATATCTTGCAGCATAGAGCAGTTAGTTAGAAGCTGATCTGTAAAAATATTTATCTAAGACAGCCTTTCTGAAATTATCTTGATGTCCTCAAATGTGAATATTACAAAATCTTGGGTGCCGCAATATTAGTAAACAAAAGCAGAGTCTATCTTGTCCCTGGGACTGTACCTTCAATGCGCATGCGCCACTTGGATATTTGGGATGTTACGAGCGTCGTACCGATTTTTTACTTATATTGGCTAGTAATCAACTTGAAGAGGGCAATTACAAAGTATTTCGTTCCAGCCAATAGTGAGTAATGTAACTCCACCTCTTTCAGTACAATAAAAGACTACTAATGCAAAATAAATGAGGATCTTGGAGTTCATTTGATGCTAATCTAGCTGGATAAATATTTTTTACGTATTACTATGAAAATAATAAGTAGTTTCCCTTCATTTCTTCTCAATTATTTGAGAAAAAAATAATTCCTCTACACATTACAAACATTAATTTGAATCATAAGTCCACACAAAGATACATTATTAATGATTCATGAGAGTGCGACTGTTCACTGTCAGTGGCAGGCTCGACCACTTCGATGGCGGCCCCAAAGCACCCCATTGGTATCATGACCTTTCACCCTCAGTGACCATGAAAGGTTAAACTCAAGGTGACGGTTATTGATGGGGCTACAACGCGAAACTGGTTTAAGATAGATATTCACTATTACCAACTAATAAGATGTCCCATATGGGTTTTTAATTGGTACCATGACTTTTGACCTTAAGTGATTTTGAAAGGTCAAACTCCAGGTCATGCATAGTCAGGGGGTTGTAACTCGAAACTGGTCGAGGATAGCGATATTTACGGTACTGTTATCGGGATATAGGAAGTCTCGTATAGGCTTTCCTTTGGCACCATGACCTTTGACTGTGAGTGACCTTGAAAGGTCAAACGCAAGATCACGAATTTTCGGAGGGCTATAACTTTCAAAAGGTTGAAAATAAAATAACTGCTGTTGGGCCAGGTTTGTTGTGTCTGGCACTACTTGTTAATGATTATTTTACAAAGAATTTTTTTCGTATATCCATCACAAATAACCGTTGTTTGAGGGATCAGGTCTGGATTTTCTTTAGTAAATACTGATACATCATAATTATTTAGGACAGAGCACATTCCTTTATTGCAAATGGTAATGTTACCTGAGTCTGTTCTAGGAGGTCCTATCTTTTTCCTTTTCCGGTTCTCAGGCAACCTTAATTTCATAACCTCGCTTTCCATTCCGTATCTCCCACTTCACTTCCCCATCCAGAACTGTGGTGCGGTTACGTAAGTGTTCCTCACCTTTTAAAAAAATTTTATATATTTCTTTTCTTTGGCCTATGAAATTTTAATCTGTGGTTTAACCATGTCTGCTCTGTATTATTCGTTGTAAATGCTTTTGAAGGGACATATCTGTTCTTACCTCTGTTTACTAAATCATCGCATTTCTCACTGACCAGACGGCCACGTGGTACATTTCGCCACAGGTCTGGCTGTTACAGACAGCACCACAAACGTGAATCTCCTCAGTGAGCAAATCGCGGGTGTTTCAGACGTCAGGATTCGGAACAGACATGGTAGAGAAATGGGAAAAATGGAGTTCCCCCGAGCTAAGCCCTGTATTGGACTATATAGCCCCGCTAGGGTTACAGGAGCGAGCTACCACTCCCGGCACGGCAGCCCGGGCGAGGCTCGAACTCGCAATCCCCCGATTACGAGTCCGGCGTGCTACCACTGCTACCGCGCCCCCCGGAACAGACATGGTAGGGTGCTGTGAAGATGACGGAAGGAAGTAGGAAAGGTAGGGGGGGGTGACCAAGACTGAAGGAAAGGGAAGTTGATTTGATTTGATTAATTTATTACACCCGAAAGCGACAAACCTATTACAGTTCCATGCGGCCATATGTGAGGTGAGTATAGGCGAACTCGTGCCACGCAGGACGCACTGTCGAGCTATAACAAATTAACACCCACCAGAGTGTGGATGACGCTTGAGAATAACATTTGATTATCATCTTCCAACAAATGTTTACAAGTGTCCATTAATTTGAGTCCGTGTGGTATTAAATAAGAGACAAGTGGACATTGCAAGCAATAATGGTCAAGGGTGTTGGCATTGGGTGTGTCACACAGCTTACAGGTGGAGAAAAGTGCGTTGCCCGACCCAGCCACCTGCCACACAGGCTGGTAACCCAGTCTGAGGTGGGCACACACCACATTATGTCGATGAACCATAAGACCACTGCAACGATATCTATGGGATATCTATGGGGACGAGAGAGAAAGTGGTCATAATGTTGGATAGATGCACTGTGAGCCCTCTCAGCAATTCTATGGTGAAGAATAGGGGAGCGGGCTGCTCTGCACATTATCTGCTTGTAGCAAATGGGGGAGACATTAGTAGCATTCACAGTGGGCGGATCCAGTCCAAAGGCAGTCCTTGCAAGGAGGTCAGTGGTGTTGTTGGCTGTGAGACCAATATGAGAGGGAATCCACAGAAAGTGCACCACCAGCACATGATCAGGGGCAGTGGCCAATTGACGGAGTATCTGCATAACGAGGTGTTGATATGCAGGCCTGCGAAAGGAGAGGGCATGGAGGGCCAGCTGTGAGTCACAGATAATCAAGCCTCTGTTGTTTGTCCGTATTAATAAAGTAACTGCATCCAGGAGTCCATGTAGTTCGCAATATGTAGAGCTTGATGAGGTTGGCAGTTGACAGCCCAACCAGCCCCCTTGAGGTGGGTTCAGACCTGGAGAAAATACAGCACAGCCAGCACTGCCATCCTCCTGCAGGGAGCCATCATTGCAGATATGGTGGGCCGAAGGGAGGGAAGATGACAGCCTGGCGATGGTCTCCATAGCTAGCTGTTTCTGAAGCTGTGGCAGGTCAGTCTTGGAGGCCGGAGTGTATGAGATAGCAGGCACAGGGGTCATCCAAGGTGGAATGCCATAGTCCACCTCCTCAGCAAGCATCGGTACGTTGATGTTTAGCCGTTGGACATTTGAACAAACAGTATTAACTAGTGTGTGGCCACCACTGCGAAGCAGAGGCCTTGGTGAAGTGGGATCAAGAGAAGTCCGAATGATGCGAAAGCAATGAGGAGAAGGTGAGGATAATGCAGGCACTTAACGCTGAAGTATGTAACCATGGAGTATATTCTCTCACATGTGGTGGAAGGTTGAGGAGTAGACTGTAGCACCAGTCGAGCAGGGCAGTACTCCCGAGGTGGATGGAAAGCTGATGACAGGGAGTGCTGGAGCTCCCGTTTCATCAGCCCTCAGGACTAGTTCCTGACCATCCCCCTTTGCTGAACTTTTTCAGTGTCTCAGTTACACAGAGAGTAGGCCAGCATGCTCTCCAGTACAAATTTCTCTATCTATCTTCACCAAACTACATGCACAGTACACACTACACTTCCTATTCAAAATTAACCAAAAATGGCGTTGATTCACCCAGCCTCGGAGTCCCCAGGGGGGGGGACCATAAATGCCCCCGCCATCTGCCCCTCTCCCGGTGACGACTCGAGGTGCCTGGAACCACTGTCTGACTCTCTTCTTCTTCATTTCTGCAACATTCGCGGCCTTTCATCTAACTTTCGCTCTGTTGAGCACCACCTCTCCTCCTCTAAACCTCACCTTCTTTTTCTAACGGAGACTCAGCTGTCTGAGGCAACTGACAGCAAACCCTTTTCTGTATCCTCCTACTTTCTCTATACTCATTTCAAAGCCAAAGGTGGGTGTTGTGTATACATACGCAACGACTTATCTTGCTCTCGTGTTCCTGAACTTGATTCTTCTGAATTCTCCACTCTCTGGCTTCGGCTTTCCTGTCATTCTCTGACTAAATATATCTGTGCTGTTTACTTATCCCCTAATTCTACTGACTATCAAAAATTCTTCGACTATCTTACTTCTACGATGGAACACATTCTGTCCATTTCTCCTTTCTCTGAAATCTCCATTCTTGGAGATTTCAATGTTCACCACCACCTTTGGCTCTCCTCTCCTTTCACGGATCCACCTGGTGAACAAGTCTACATCTTTTCTATCCTTAATGACCTAGAGCAGCTTGTACAGCACCCTACCCGTATCCCTGACCGCCTTGGAGAGAGCTCCAACATACTTGACCTCTTCCTCACAACCAATCCTTCTGCTTACTCTGTTAATCTTTTCTCTCCGTTGGGCTCCTCCGATCACAACCTTATTACCTTAACCTGTCCTATCGCTCCAGTACGGCCTGCGGACCCTCCAGGGAAACGTCGTCTCTGGCATTTTGGAGCTGCGGACTGGGAGGCCCTCAGGCAGTACTTCTTTGATTTTCCCTGGAATGATTATTGCTTCCATGGCCGTGAGCCATCTGAGTGTGCCTTGCGCATTACGGAGGTTATTCTCTCGGGCATGGAAGCATACATTCCTTTCTCATATCCTTTGACTAACGCAAGAAAGCCTTGGTTTAATCACGCTTGTTCTAATGCTGTCCGCAACAAGGAGAGGGCCTACAAAAGGTACCGGAGCCAACCCACACCTGAATCACATCATCTTTACGTTTCTGCCCGGAATCGTGCTAAGTCTGTTCTTTGCTCTACTAAAAATAATTTCATCCATACTAAATGCTCTCAACTCTCCAACTCGAATTCTTCTCGCTCCTTCTGGCACCTTTCCAAAAATCTTTCTAACAACTTTACCTCATCATCCTTCCCTCCTCTTTTCTACTCTGATGGTTCTGTAGCTATTTCTTCTACTGATAAAGCAGATCTCTTCGCACAGACTTTCTCCTCCAATTCCACCTTAGACGATTCCGGTGCTGTTCCTCCATCACTTCCCCCCTCTGACTTCCTCATGGCTGACATTAAAATTTCTTCAGTTGATGTATTTTCTGCCATTACTGGCCTCAGTACTAACAAGGCATATGGGCCTGATGGAGTCCCTCCTGTTGTTCTCAAAAACTGTGCTTCTGTGCTTACACCCTGCCTAGGCAAACTATTTCGCCTTTGTCTGTCAACTTGTACCTTTCCTTCTTGCTGGAAGTTTGCTTTCATTCAGCCAGTCCCAAAGAAGGGTGACCACTCCCAACCCTCCAACTATCGTCCAATTGCTTTAACGTCCTGTATTTCAAAAGTTTTCGAGTCAATTCTTAATAAAAAAATTTTAAGGCATCTTTCCTATCACAACCTTCTTTCCGATCGTCAGTATGGGTTCCGTCAGGGACGCTCCACTGGCGATCTTCTCACCTACCTTTCAGACTCCTGGTCATCCTCCTTTCGGGACTTTGGCGAAAGCTTTGCCATTGCACTTGACATCTCAAAGGCTTTCGATCGAGTCTGGCATAAATCTTTAATTTCCAAACTGCCCTCCTACGGTTTCTATCCTTCTATCTGTGCCTTCATCGCTAGCTTCCTTTCTGGTCGTTCTATAGCCGCTGTCGTAGACGGCCATCGTTCTTCTCCTAGATCTATCAACAGCGGTGTTCCTCAGGGCTCTGTCCTATCACCAACTCTCTTCCTTTTATTCATCAATGATCTTCTAAGCTGTACATCTAACCCTATCCACTCATACGCTGATGACTCCACCCTTCATCTTTCCATTCGGTTCCCGCAACACCCATCTCAACAGTTACTTCAAGAAACAAGGGATGAGGCTATGGCACACCTAATGTCTGACTTGGCTCATATCTCTGACTGGGGTAAAAATAATATGGTTGTCTTTAATGCATCTAAGACTCAGTTCTTACACCTATCAACCCGACAAAATCTTCCACAGGTATACCCACTAATGTTTAATAATATTCAGATGAATCCTGCATCATCCTTGAACATGCTTGGGGTTTCATTTACTCGGGACTTATCTTGGAAAGATCATATTACATCTCTTGTAAAATCTGCTTCCAAGAGATTGGGTGTGCTAAGCTGACTCCGCTCTTTCTTTACCCCTGCACAATTGTTGACTCTATACAGGCGTTTTATCCGCCCCTGTGTGGAGTACAACTCTCATGTGTGGGGAGGCTCCCCACATACAGCTCTTCTCAATAGGGTGGAGTCAAAGGCTTTTCGTCTCATTAACTCTCCTCCTCTTACTGACTCCCTTCAACCTCTGTCTCTTCGTCGCACTGTTGCATCTTTATCTCTTTCCTATCGCTACTTTAATGGTCACTGCTCCTCTGAACTGTCTGCTTGCATTCCTCCACCTCTACGACGGGCGCGTAGCACCCGTCTGGCAGCAAACTCTCATCCCTTTTCTGTCCAACTCTCTAATGCAAGAGTTAACCGTTACTCCCAGTCTTTCATTTATGCAACAGGTCAGCTCTGGAACTGTCTCCCTCTGTCTGCATTTCCTCCTGCCTATGATCTCCAGTCTTTCAAACGTAGTGTGTCCAGGCATCTCAAAATGTTCGGATCTTGAATTTGGCTCTCTATTGTATTTTGTTTTTCTCTTGGAGGGAACTGTTACTGCGGGCTCATGGCCTTTGGTTCCTTCTTCCTCGCATAAAAAAAAAAAAAAAAAAAGTTGCCTGTTGACAATTCTGGTTGAGCCAGGGCAGCCCAGGATGAGTCTCAATATTTCGTTTTGGAACTTCTCAAGAGGTTGTAAGACTGTTCTGGAAAGTTGACAAAGAGCATGGGAGAGATAATCAATAACTGATCGAATGAACGCTATGTATATGGTTCATGCTACTGGAATAGACACTCCGGCAACATAATTAGTGAGCCACTTCAGAGGTTTTAGGCACCGCTGTAGACGGGTCAGCAGAGGAAAGGGAAGTAAAGTTTTAAGTACAATGTAATGATACAGACTAAATTTTGTTTAGAGCACATATCCGTGTGGTGTGCCCCCTTTGATTAGGCAAACATGTATTGGATCTGCCCTGTCCAGGACTGATTAAAAGAATTTGTCAAGACAGCCAAACAACATTCCCCCCACTCTCACTCCACATGCACCGTTCTTACTCTGGCTTGCTTGGTTTCCACCTATCTTTTTGCAGCATCTTACAAAATCACAACGAGAATATGAATTCGCTTCTTTAGTGGTTACCATTACTCTTATATACTTGGCTTTTGATGATTCGGTGACTCTTGTCTTTTGTTTGCAAATATGTGAGATTAAATAGTTACTGTAGCATGACATGACATAACTCTCTCTCTCTCTCTCTCTCTCTCTCTCTCTCTCTCTCTCTCTCTCTCTCTCTCTCTCTCTCTCTCTCTCCCATTTGAGAAACTTGCACCCGCTGATGGAAGATTTATAGTTGATAGTGCTGGAATGCATTGCTACGAATTTACCATTTAGTAGATGAGATGAATTCAACATAATATATTAATATTTACTCGTAATATGCTTCTCATTTCCTGTTTTTGGATAATGTAGCTAGTGCATAAGCAGCTTTCAAATGAAATTCAAAATATTGTCTACCACAGTTTAACTGAATAGTCAGGAAGGGATCGAGATCTTTGTTCTCATAATTTTCATGGTGTTCTTTGCATGGCTGACATTTCCGACACAGACATCTGCCATTGGCCATCCCAGCTCTGATCCGATTAGACAGTGAGACATCGTACTGCTGTTTACCTAAAGATCTGTATACAGTATAATGTACGAAACAAGAAAACCGATATTACATCAAGTAATGATTGTGAAAATATATACACTCAAATTAACTTCTTCCGCTAACTGTTCTTATCTTAAATGTGATTGTAGGAAATGAAATTTCAGTGATTATTGGTATAATAATATTTAAAATACCACCATAACCACCACCAGTACTACTACTGCTGTATACTATTATTTCACCCGTGATTAGCGAAATGAGATATAGTTATGTACGATAATTACCGAGGTGAATAGTGCTGCATTTTAAGCCTTCTCCCAAAAGTATGTGTTATCTTCTCTGCTTAATTTTGGAGGTTTCTATACAGCTCCTAAGGCTAAATTCTCCTTGCTATTACTAATTTCAGTGCAAACATTTGTAGTATCCCTATTGATACTTTTTTTTATTGTAACAATTTAATGAACCTTTTACGCAATTAACTACCTAGCCCACCTTTCTTCCCAGATGGTTAGACTGAAGTATATTATACCCGTCGATCTGATATTCCGCAAAAATTCGAGTCTCTCGTCGTCTACGTTTGCCTAATAATGGGAGTATCAATTTCCTCACCACTAACTATAAACTTCAGTTCGTCCATTTAGCTACGTCAGTTCCTACTGTTGATGTAAAACACATTGAAAATATTACTGTTACTTAGGTTATTACACTGGGAAGTACTAATTTCGTTATTCTTGATTCTAACTGGGAAACTATTTCCTCGACTAACAAAACTATTTTCTATGCCATCGTCGCCTGTTTGCATTTGACGTGCTAGAGCGAATGTATCGAACACTAATAACTTTTTTTCTGCTTGTTTCTGCAAAATTCGTTGTATCTATCTAAACCTGATGTTAGAGATCCCCAAGTGGATTTGTTTCATCTTATAAGTTTACAATTTAACTAAAAAAAAAAAAAAATACCTCCATATCTACTGACCAAGCTGAAGTAGAAACCCCCATTCCTACTATCCCATCCCTGCCATACTCATCGTTGCGGCTGTCCCAACTGTCAACGAATGGTACTGCATGGTCCTTGCAATACTTGCCAAGTAGACAATCAAGTCCTGATACTCTGGCATCCACTCCCTGTAACTCCCTCTTCTCAGAAGAACTCCAAGGACAACATGGCTCTCACTTCCTCCTAACTTTCTCTAACATCTTTTTATACTGCTGCCACACTACCTCATTCCTATTTCTATCATCATCATCCCCTTCAACACTGATACAGATAATGCGATAATCTTTAATACCTTGCATTGTGTTGTCGGTTTTACTCAGCACTTTCTCTGCTTTGGACCCTAGAAGACACATCTTTTCTGAAAGGAGGAGAGAGCTCTCTGTTTAAATACCTTACCTGAGAATCTCCAGCTAGAATAAATTTTTTCTTAAATTTGGCTCGTGCGGCCCCAGTGGCCAGTTGAGATGGTCTAGCACCACCCAGACTGACGCCAGATCCCTCTGAATCCATATAACTCACGAGTTCACCCTCAAATTCGTCGCACAACATGTTGAATGTATTCTTACACCTCACACTCACTTGCTTTTAAAGGCTTGCACCTTAATTTACAAGCTTCCATCCTTCAGCTTTCCTCTCACCGTTGAGCTTAAGCAGTCCTACTGAGTCTCTTAACTAAGCCTTGTCTTGTCTGAAAGTTTGCCTCTTTCTTGAATTTGGGAAATTCTTTTAAGTCAAGGCACATTTTCTCAAAATTGTCAGTGGAAACACTCATCTTGGATGGGAAACCCACTCACACACAGGTTCACGTACAAGATAAAATTCACACTAGATCTCAGCACAAGACAAAAATATCACTGAACACTAGTGTACACTATCCATAGCACTTTAACACCACACTATAATACTAGAACACACTCTGTTAACGCACTAGGACAACACTTGTATCACAGGTCACTAGACTCAGTAACACAATTCTCACAACAGACAAGTACTATTAGTGAATTCAGGAGAGACCAATATGTGCCTGAACAGAGTGACCTCAAGTAAGCGAATGAGCAAACATTACTCTATCATGCTGATCTTCATAATACTGGTACATCCAGTAAGAGCTGCCTGCTGTCGACTACCTGACCTGTTGGAGGTACTGTATTCTCTTTTCTTATTTTCGTATAGTATCTATTTTTAGTTGTTAACCTAACAGCATTTTCCTCAAGACAGCTCACCACGCAATTCTCTCCTTAAAAACACAGCTCTCCATGGTAGGTAGGCTGTAGACTAGTGCACATTGCCACAGAGTTGCCTAACCAGACTCACATCAGTTCTATACTTTCCCTCTTTGGGTGGTAGAAAGCCGATAGATACAACTATCACTTGAAAATACTGATTAAATATGCTAAGCGATCTAGAATATTGCTAAAATTTGAAAAAAAAAAAAAAAATCTTAAGTTGTGGCTAGATGGTAATAAATATCTTAAGATACTGCTATACAATCGCTAAGCTGGGAACCATGCCTCATTAAAGAGTCATGTATCGACCAGTTGCCAGCTTTTGTGAATTAAGATAATATTTGTTAAAATGCAGAATCATCAGTTTTGTAACATGATATATGGATTTGTATATATTCTTGCATGCATAATAATGATATTGTACGTTTATATGATTCTGGCATAAAATTCAGATTTTAAAATGGGAAAAGCATTTTTGAGATTTGCTTAGAAAAGATGCCAATGTTGTCTGATTACTTCTTCACCTGAATTCCACAACTTTCAATGTCTAATTATGCAGTGAAAAAATCCTTGCAGGGAATGTAATTGTTGGTAAATGAATAAATCTCGAATGCTATAGATTCTTATCTTATTTTGGAATTTACTTAACCTCTCTGGAGTTTTTGTAATGACAACATGACTAATTTGCTCCTGCCATATGCATAACAAATCTTACCTCATCATCACGGGGATGGTCGTCCACTGCTGATTTACTCCTTTGAGTGTGGCTAGACTAAGAAAATAGGGCAAGGATACAAACAAAAGAGAAACTGACAAGCTTATGACACTGATATAGGAAGACACAGGAAGAATAAGTGGTAGAGTAAATGAGAATGATGCTTGGAATAGGGGTGGAAAGGGGTGGTGATAGAGCTACATGAAGACCTACTTGTCGTTGCAACACTACATGATCTGAATGAATAGTCTGATAGTGGATAGACGGATAGATTTATAAAAATTTAACAGGAGAATATAAAGGATAAGTGCAGTTGGCTGAATGACCAATGCTTGATATCTCGTTGGAGAGTGTGGCTATACTTCTAGAACAGGACAAGGATAAAGAGGGAAAAGTCCCCCCCCCCCACCACCACCAAACCCTCCAGCCAAGAGTAGCATGAAAAGGTGAGATGGGACACCATAGGGCGTAGGAAAATTAATGTTAAAATTGTATAGGAAAGAGCGAAAGAAAATCAAATTAATGCACTTAAAGTGGAAAAAGAGAAAAGATAGAGAAACAATTATGACGTTTTGTTCTATATATCCAACCCTTAACAACTATATGTTTATGTAGCCTGGTCTTGAAATTCTCGGTGGAAATGGCAGCATTAACTGCATCACTAGATATCATACTCCAGTCACCTACTACTGTAGTTCCAAACCAGTTTCCAACAGTCTCCTTATTAAATTGAAATTTATGTACCCTGAAACCTGTCCTCTGTTCACTTTTAAGACCTTGCTAATGTCTTCCTTATTAATTCGCTTCACTCACTTAAGCATATGAATGTAATCATCTGCTTCCTAGATTCCTTTCTAGTGAATGAGGTTGAATCCTTTCAGATTTTTACCTCGCCTGGACGGAGTCCGGTGAGGTATTGTTTTTGGTTAAGTTTCTTTGTTAGCAACATTACGGAAAAACGGCTGGATGAAATTACGTGAAACTTCCTATCTGGGCACTGGTCCCCAAAGAGAGCTATTAAATTTTGGAGGCGATCAAGTGAACCTGAAAGGGCAAAATCAAGGTCACGGATTTTCAGAGGACTATAACTTGAAACTGGTTGAAGATAGATAATTACAATTATCAACGTAGAGAAACTCCCATATGGGCATTCATTTGGCACCAACACCTTTGACCTTGAGTGGTCTTAAAAGGTCGAAGTAAAGGTCATGGATATTCAAGGGGTTATAAATCGAAACTGGTTGAAGATAGATAATTACTATTATCAACATATAGGAAGTCTTAGCTGGGCTTTTAATTAGTACCATGACCTTTGATTTTCAGTGACCTTGAAAAGTCAAACTCAAGGTCACGGATATTCAGGGACTTTAACTCAAACTATAGTCCGTCTATTTTATTAAAAGCGTTTGGGCGTTGTCCCTCTTGGGAAGTTCCTAGGCCGCCTCTCTGCCAAATGTGTACACCTCCCTGTCTCATGTCAGCTATTTACTACTTCTAAATGAAGTTTATTACAGTATATCCATCATCCAATCCTACATTGCCCCACGAGGAGTGTAGGAACCCGGGGCTAGGCAGTTGGTCTCGACATTTAAGATGAGAGTGACCAGCCTCACTCATCCCTGAGTGGCATTACATGAGCAATCAACCCCAACCATCCCTTGGATATAAACCTTCACCGGCTCAATCCGACTGGAGTGCAATAATTACCCACTAAGCCACCAGGTGCCAAAATTTGGTTATATGGTTACCACCCAGGGTAGTAAATGGTTTCCTGGTGTACAGGAAACCATTTGGCTTGTCACTCAGTGTAGAGTCACCCACAGGCAGAAGGAAAAAGAAAGAATGATGGAAAGAAAGACTGAAGAGGGAGTGTAAAGTCACCCACAGGTAGAGGGACAAGGAAAGAAAGACAGAAGAAGACGGAAGGAAAGAAGGATGGAAGAGAGGAAAGGGCAGACACCCGAGAGCAGCACTACAACGAGTGAGTGGATGGTGGTCGCCCCCACCTACCACTTATTATATATATTTAATTCTTTAATAAGGCTATATAGTGTTATAAATTCCTCTTTTTTTCTTTTAATAACAATTACTTTTTATAAATACCACAACAGTTGGCACGTTGCTTTCCAACGTGCCACGCTTGTAAGGGTAGAGTGACCGTGTTAATCCAGGTCATTTCCACTCTGGCCGCCACCTGAGATGGATGCTCTTACTCCTGCTGCTCGCTCTCGTGTGCTCCACAGTAGAGAAAAAGAACTTATTTACAACGTAAATAAGTATTTTTTAGAAGAGAAGGCAAACAGAGGACCTGTAATTGTTCCCTCAAAAGCTGTTGATTAAGCCTCCTGGGGAAAACCTCTATAAAAAAGAACGCGCCTTGACTTTTACCTCAAAGGTGGTGTGGAAAAAAAGTCGAAATTATAAAGAACAAATAAAACATCATACTTTATGGAAAGTATCACATTCATAAGAAAAACATAATGTTGACAGACAGACAGTAACAGAGAGAGAGAGAGAGAGAGAGAGAGAGAGGAGGGAAAGGGAATGGAGATAAGGGGGATTGGCAGACAGCCAGGGAGGAAAGTTGGAAAGACCGGAGATAAGGGAGAAAAGGCAAGACGGAGGGAGGGAGGGAGGCAGGGAATGTGGTGGAAATTGAATAGGATAGCAACATTTCCTCAACCTCAAAGGTGGTGTGGAAAATAAAGCGAAATTATAAACCACAAATAAACCTCACACTGTAAGGAAAAAAATCAGTCATAATAAAAAAATAATGTTGGACAGACAGACAGACAGACAGCCAGACAGACAGAAACAGAGAGTAGGGGGAAAGGTCATGGAGAAAGGGAATGAATAAGAGTGCAACAAGACAGACAGACAGTCAGTCTGGAGGCTTTTCCTCAAATTCTAAAAATTCATAAAAGTGTATAGACTTTTTATAGAAATCTATAAAAAATGCAATTTCTATATGCAGAGAGAGACAAGAGAGAGAGTGGTGTGCTGGGAGGGAGAGTTGTCATTAGCACCTTGTTTCTAATCCGATTAAGTTGCCCAGCACAAAGTATGGCAACACTGTGGGACGGAGACTCCCCAAGAGGGACAACACCCAAACTATCTATCTATCTATTGCCAGAGCGTCAATCCCGTTCGGGATGGCCACAAACAAATCCCCTCCACGTCGCCCTGTCCCCCGCCATTTCACTGCCCCGCTCCCAACTCACACACCCCTCTCTCATATACCTCTCCACCCCATCCCTCCATCTCATCCTCGGCCTCCCCTCCCTCTTCCCCCCTCCACCTCACTCACATACACTCTCTTCGTCAGTCTTTCACCCTCCATCCTCTCCACATGGCCAAACCACCTCAGTGTATTCCTCCTAACGCTTCCTATCACATCCACATCCACACCACAACGCTCCTTTATATCCTCATTTGTCACCCTGTCTCTCCATGTGACTCCACAGGCTCCTCTTAAATAACTCATTTCCACTGCTCTCACTCTTGACTTGTGTCCTTCCAGCAACGTCCAAGCTTCGCTTCCATACGTTAGAGTTGGTATCACAATACTGTCAAGTAGTAACTTTTTCACTTCCATGCTCACTTCCCTGCTTCTTATCACTGCTTTCAAGGAACCAGCAACCTTTCTTCCCTGCTGTACCCTTTCAAGCACTTCACCCTCCAAACCTCCATCCTTACTCATCACACTACCCAAGTACTTAAACATACTCACATTTTCCAATTCCTCACCATCCGACCTCGCTGTACATTCACTGACTTCATCTCTCTCAAAGACCATCACTTTACTCTTTCCTACATTCACATTTAGATTCCGTTCCTTACACACACTCTCAAACTCATCCACCAAGCCCTGCAGCTCCCCTTCATCTTCACTCAACAACACAGTATCATCTGCAATCAACAGTACAGGGAGTATCCAAACACTACCCTCTCTCACCAGGGCCATTCCAACATCCAGTACCCTACCTTGTACCTCTTTTATTACCCCATCCATGTATAGATTGAATAACCATGGAGACATGACACATCCCTGTTTCAACCCAACCTTCATAGAGAAAAATTCACTTAGTTCACCATCCACACGCACTGCAGCCTTAGCACCATCATCACAGCATTCAACAACTTCCCATCTACTCCATATATTATTAATACTTTCCTCAATCCTTGTCTATCCACCCTGTCATATGCTTTCTCCAAATCCACAAAAGACTCATACAACTTCTTTCCCTTCTCTAGAAACTTTTCCACTAAATATCTAAGAATGAATATCTGATCTACACAACCTCTTCCCTTCCTAAAGCTTCCCTGTTCTTCTCCAACTAATTCCTCTGTTCTTTCTCTAACTCTGTCAATAAGTATCCTACCATACATTTTTCTTATTATACTAAGAAGACAGATGCCTCTATGATTACCACACACTTCTTTTTCCCCTTTTCCTTTGTACAAGGGAATAATTATACCTGACTTCCAATCCTCTGGGACTCTACCTTCCTCCCAGGCCAATCTGCACATTTTCCACATCCACTCTACAGTCATTCTATTTTATGAAGGCAGTTTGGGTGGGGGGCTCTGGGACCTCACTCTGTTAGCTCTGTTGCCACATCGTCACCACACACGTGCTCTCTCTCTCTCTCTCTCTCTCTCTCTCTCTCTCTCTCTCTCTCATATTTATATTAACTACTACTAATTGTATTTTCTTTATTTTTTCTCTTGTTTTCGACTTTTTTTCCACACCGTCCCTAAGGTAAAAGTCTATAGGTGTGTGTGTGTGTGTGTTTTTTTTTTATAGCTTCCATGGCGGGAGACTGACCAAGTATGACCCACTCACGCAGGGCTGTCCCTCGTGTCACCACCTGACAATGTCGCAAAAGCAACACTGATAAGTCTTATGAGATTTATACTATACAATAGCATTTTTACTGAATTACATCTATACAGAGTGCTTAAAATTCATTTATAAGTGGTTACTAGCTTAAAATAGGAGAGTGATAGAGAGAGAGAGAGGTGAGCATAAATAATTACACGTGTGTCGGCGGCGATGTGACAACAGAGCTGACAGTGTGAGGTCCCAGATCACCCCACCCAAACTGCCTTCATAAAATAAAATGACTGTAATACTATCTCTCCCCCATACTTCAGCATTTCATCACACACTCCATCAATTCCTGGGGCTTTCCCCAATTTCACTTTCTTCATTGCTTCCACAACTTCTATCCTACTGATTTCTTCCTGTCTTCTCACCTCCCTCCTTCTCCCAGCCATTCCCCAGCCACTTATACTCGCATTACTTCCATCCTCTATGTTCAACAATTCCTTAAAGTCTTCTCTCCATCTGCTCACTTTTTCTCCCTTCTCCACTAGTAATCTACCCAACACCCAAACGCTCTTCATAAAATAGACAGACCATAGTTGACGATAGAGGTATTTACTATTACCAAGATATAGGAAGTACCATGTGGGCTTTCATTTGGCACCATAACCTTTGACCTTCAGTGACCTTGAAAGGTCAAATGCAAGAGCACAGATTTTTCATAGGGCTATAACTTGAAAATGGTTGAAAATAAAAATAACTGCTTTCAGGTGAAGTTTGTTGTGCCTGGCACCCCTTGCCTTTATAAGAAATGTTCTGAATATCGTATGTGTTTTTTCTCTTGTCTGCAAATTTTCTTGGGAATTCATATTCATTCTGCAGTAAGGATACCAAAACTGCATGACGTAATGCATGTGTGGCATTACTAGTGCTGAATAAAGTTATAGTATTTACTGTGCTATTCTACCAGGAATAGCAATGCACTCTCCTCCAGGCAACCAGTGTATGTGGCGGCGTCACATTTACAAGTGCAGCAATTACCTACTATGCATTTCTGTCTAAAGAAAAAAAAAAATCCAACTCAAGTCTTGTCCTAATGGATTAACCAGCCCCGTCCCAGAGACGTGAATTCACATCCTCACATGATGTGCACTCATATCCCGGAGACGTAAATTAACGCAGCAACATTGCAAGGTCCCTAATTTGCACAATTTTCAATTTAATTTGCACAATTTTCAATTTTCGCGAGTGATTTTTGGCACGTATACACGGGACACCTTCCTCTACAAGATGCCAGGCAGGGACAATGCCTTACCCAGCATGACCTCCTCCTTCCCCTGCAAGCCCTTTTCTTAGCAATTCACCTGTTATCAGTGACCTGGCCAGTAAAGCCATGTCATGCCACAGTACGAAATTCAGGACCAGAGTGATTCCCCAATCGATGACAATGTGGAGGACAAACATTAAAGGAAGAAACAGTCAGAAATGATGATCAGGTAATGTGGCAAAAAAAGGTCAGGAATGGTGATGAGTTAGTGAGTGAAACAATGCTTATAATGCCTATATTACCATTTGAAAACCAATATACTCTCGTACTACATATAAATTCGTACCAAATAAATAAATAAATACCGTTTATGAGTGGTGTGGAATAGTTATCCTCCCATAGAACTCGTTTTCTTTGCAGCCAGCCTGATAGAAAACCCTGTAAGGTAAGGAGGTACTCCTACCTGGATCAAGTATTTTAAACCTCAGGTGAGCGATTTCTCTATGAATTTTCGATGTTTCTTACCAAAAGCGGATGTTTGAGCCAAAAAAAGAAAAAGATCCAAAAATGTCGGGACTGGGGCGTACCACTGCCCAGAAAACGTCGGGATGGGGGGGGGGGTTAACGGAAGTAGCAGTATCTACTGTGAGGGTTTGATTCTGATGATATGAATATATCACACACATTGTTTAACCCGCCCCATCCCGGCAGATTTTTAACCAATGACCTCCCCCAATCCCGGCAGATTTTTCTTTTTTTTTTTTTTTTTTGGCTAAAATCCCGCTTTTTATGAGAAACATCGAAAAATCATTGCACACCTGAGCTTTAAAATGCTGTTGCAGGTAACAATACCCTCACATGGCTGTGTTTTCTTTGGGGCCTGGCTCCAGAGAAAACGTGTTCTATGAGAGTGATAACTATTCCAAACCACTCATTATAGGTATTTATTTTTTTATTTGGTACGAATTTATATGTAGTACAAGAGCACTGTATATTGGTTTTCACACAGTAGGAATATAGGCGATATAAGCTTTGCTTCACTCATCAAACACAAGTAAACTCAGCTGGCATTACCCAGCATCAACTCCATGTTTCACGTTCTCAGACGAGAGGCTCTCCTATTCTAGATAAACTCGTCTACTGTCAGCCAAAGGAAAAAAAACCCTTGTTTAACTCTGTTGAGCATGATATTCACCCATGGCATGTAAAATCATGTGTCAGTAGCCAGAATGAAATCTGTATCTAAACCTTGATTGGCTTAGCAATTTCCCTGTAAAGAGTATCTACCATTTCCTTGCTCATTCTCGTCGTGGAGGGACTTCAGAGACATCGACTGAAACTTGATGTGTAGGAGAACTTTCACAAGGTACCTTAACGAACTTCACGGCAGTGTGTGGAAGCTCGGTTGCTGGTTGGACGTTGCATTTGCATCTCTCCACTCTGGTCTACCCTTTCTCCTCACCTTTGGTCCTTGTTGCTGCCTCAGCTAATATTGCAATGTCCTTTTCTTTTACATTTGCTTCTTCCTTCCTTATATTCTCCTATCCTTTATATTCTATCTTTGGCATTAAAGGATGGACTTTTCCACATTCATCAAAATTTTTATCAATGGCCCTTAGCATGTTGCAATAGAAAAGATTAGAATCTGGCCAGTTGTGGAGACCATGGTTCGGAACCACCCCAGTGTGTGGACCTCTGCAGAGGTGGATCTGCTGCTAAGCTACAGCTGCAGATCCAGAGGTGCTGTTGCTTTGTGGTGGGACTCAGCCATTGGCTGATTAACCAATATTGTGCTGTGAAGTTTTGCTCTCCCACACGGTGTATCTATATCCTCTTTCGCGGGGTAAGGAGTGCATGCTTGAAGCTTGGTCCCTGTCCGGGTCATTGGCTTTTAGACTCCAGTTCCACCCACATGATCCTTTCTTTTTCAATAGCCATGATGAGCCTTTTCTTTACCATGTATGATTATGGAAATTGTGTCCAGCTTTCCGTCCCTTGGTCCTGCCAATGTTTTGTCCTTGATGATGCATCCCCAGCTCCTCATCCTGATACTTGCCCAACTCCTCCTACTGTTTCCCATCCTCTGCTCACACCTCTATTTCATACTGTTTAACCTCGTCAGCTCGTACCTCACAGTCCCTTAAATCAACATTTCTGCCTACCTGTCCATCTTCTATAGTAACTTTTAAACCTTTTTTTCCCTTCATCCCCTCCTCCACCTACCATTCCTGTTTCTTTGGCTTACTTGTTCCATTCTCATACTTCTTCCTTACTCACCAACCCTGTCTTGACCACCTTTCTTCTCGGGTTGCAGACCTGGTTCCAGTATTTTAACATCAGCCCATAAATGGATGACCTCTTGCTTCACCACTCTGTTATGTCAAGTAGGCATTGATGTCATCTTCTCTGTGTTACCCGATGGCTCTGGTCTCCTTAAGTGCTCAGCGCAACCCAGATAGAAAAAGTTAAGTTTTTAGCTGATTCCTCTAGCAATCCAGTTTCAGTCTCTCCAGGTGCCCAGTTAAATTCACCTACAGGTGCTGTCCATCTACCCTCACTTTTGTCCTTTGAAATCAAAATTTTGTTGACTGTTTTGAGGATATTCAACTCATTATTTCCAAACAACATCACCCAGTTCTTCTGTTTATTGTTATACCATCCCGCCTTGTGGATGGCACCAACAATAAGTCAACATTGTCAAAACTGAATTTGAGTTCCGCGATCTTCCTTCTGTCATTATTGTGGGCACTGCCCTCCATGGTAACGACTCTGTTCCTGCTGATGTTTTGGCCATCCAGCCAAATATTGCAGATAACACGGTGTATGCCCCAGCTGTGCTCAAGCTGGGCACTCTTCATCCACACGTACATCGAACTTCCAGTCTTGCTCAAACTGTGGGGGTCATCATAAAACCACCAACAAAAAGTGCCTTGTCTTCATTTTTTAAGCCAAAGTGTCACATATCCGTTGGAAAACCAGGTTTATTCTTAGGGATGCCCTTTGACAAGCACATTGCTTAGACCACTCCCCTGGCATCTCCTATGCACAGGTGGTCCAACCTACTCCTACATCACAGGTCTCCAGCTCTTCTGGTATCCGATTCTTTTGCTGCTCTTGTCTCCCTTCCTGATTCCTCTTCCTCTTTTCTCTCTCTTGTTAATTCTGCTCCCAGCACCCCACTTCCTTTCGATCTGAAAACTACCATAACGGGAGATTAACTCTAGGATTCCATACCAGGAACTAGCTTGTATCCGTATATAATTATTAATTTTCATATATGACAAAATCCCAGAAGTTCGGGAGAATGAATTTTCCCACATAACCTCTGACTGTAAGAAAAAATATAATAATAATAATAATAAAGTTGATTAAAGGGGACGGAAGTTGGTGGCTGCACCACCACCTTCTTTTGTTCACATACTGTACTGTAAGGATGTTATAACCCCATCACTCAGTGACTGTCGTAAACAAAGTTCTCATAATTCCCACGAAATATTAAGGGGGATATAGTACTTGGATCTTCCTTTATATTCTGGTTCATGGTGAAGATATGACTCAGAGATTGTTTTGTATTTTGATTCGTGGGGGAGATATTACTTTAAGCTTCCTTTATACTCTGATTTATTGGGGAGATATTACTTGCAGCTTCCTTTCTGTACTGATTCATGGGGGAGATACTAGTTAGAGTTTCTCTTATATTCTGATTCATGTAGATGATATTACATGGAGTTTCCTTTATATTCTGAATCATGGCCTCAAGTGAAAGACCCTGTGATGGTGGTACTGCCCAATCCATTACCCTACAATAACAGTAAATCACACCTTTGGCTACTTTATTCATGGTTGGAAACCTCAGACCCTAAACCAAATGGGGTCCTTGGAATGTTTTTCTGCACACAGAAGGCCTGCAGAAATAAAAAGGTTCAGAACCACTGGTCTAGTGCATCAATGTATACCAGCCACTAAAATGTCCAAAACAATTTCACTGAAGACTTTTCGTACCAACTTTCAGGTGAGAGAAGGGCGTGGAGCAGGACTGATGGTTACCCACACATGGAGAATATGGGCATGTTGCAAGAGGCCACGTCAGAGGGATCACTAGGATCTGTGTCCCAGTCTTCTTCAGAGACAGTCCCAGAGGCCTGTCAAACCCTGCTTGATGCTCAAGACCCAACACTCCACAGTATCGACTCATCAGCACATGGTATCTACAGCTTTTGTGACAAGCTCCATTTGCTTTACTCTAAGAATTCACAGGCCACACAGAACTCACAGGCCACACCCACACACATGTACCCACATGGCCACTCAGCACCTAATCAGCCACCCCAGTTTCAAATAGTTCCCCAAGCACTACAACCATGGCCAATTACATCTTCACATCAACACGATCTGCCGCAAATCAACAGTGAAATTTCTGGTCTCCCTCCTAATCACTTACCAGCATCTACCAATGTGAACCTGCTAGGCTCCAGCTTTGTGACATTAAGCCAGCAGATGGGTACTGGTCTCAGCTTTGCAAACTTTGGACCTGATCAGTTATGGAAATTCCTTCTTGACTTGCTCACGGACAAAAAGCATCAGCAATACATTTCTTGGACAGGTGACAGCTGGGAGTTTATAATAATAAACCCAAAAGAAGTGGCACGGTTGTGGGGAATAAGGAAGAACAAGCCCAATATGAACTATGATAAGCTTTCCCGTGGCTTACGATACTATTACGATAGAAATATAATTCACAAGACTGTTGGGAAACGATACGTCTATCGGTTTGTGTGTGACCTTCAACCTGTTCTCGGGTGTACACCAGAGGTGCTGCATGCCATGCTTGATCTCAAGCCTGAAAAGAAAAACTATGACTGAGCCTCCTATTTGCTCCCAATCTCCCCAACTACTGTTACGAACACAGTGATCCCAGGCAAGGCAAAGAAGCAGTGACAGGAAGATGCCTGCCCTGTTCTCACCATGTACTGTTGCCTTCACTTATGGGTACTACGCCGACTGGCGTGTTCTAGGTAGATGTGGCACCAGTGTACAGTTGCGAGCAGATGACTCGAGGCCACCTAGTCCACCAAGATGTTGGTGTCTTATCTGGCAACAGTGGTAGCTGTGAACTTGACCGAGCTTCAGTCCGCTGTCCGGGCGAAACAAACCCAGTGATAATTTGTCAGTGTGCAGTTCTAACTGGTCTCCAATCAATATCATGCAAGTAAACGTATAATACAGATAATGATTAATGTGTCATACACGTGGTAGATATATTTATAACCATAGTATTACAACACTGGAATCCAAATAGTGCTGCATTCATTCATGTGAGACACACGGATATCCCGAGCGTGCAGCTCCATCACCACCTAGGTTTGTGACGTAGGCACCACGTGACGTCACGTATGGAGGGTGGAACTAGTTGACCCGTTCATGATGATAAACATTTGTAGAGAGTAATTGTTCGACTTTATCACTCGAATATTAAAGAAACATTGGTTTTCTTTGTCAAAACAAACCTATTACAACCTCTAATGTCATATACGTTAAATGCCGCAGCCTACCGCTTGCCCCCTCACCCCCCTCCCATCAAAAGTCCCACCTCGTCCCGCCCTTCCTCACCCACCACCCTCCATCTAACTACCACACCCCCCTCCCCTTGTTCCACCTACTGTGGTGTGATCCTTTAACTGTCCCACCTGCTTTAGAGTTAAAGGTCGACGAAAGTGAGGTTAACGGTGAGGGACGACTGGCATGATGGTGTTTTTTGTGATAATAATGCTAGGTTGCGGGGAAGTCGATAACCCTATGGCATATCTCTCGAAAACTGGTAAAGGATGTTTGGTTCACGACGATAGTCGAACAAAATAAATCACTACTGATACCCATGTGTCTCACATGAATGAATGCAGCACTATTTGGATTCCAGTGCTGTAATACTATGGTTATAAATATATCTACCACGTGTATGACACGTTAATCATTATCAGTATTATATGTTTACTTGCATGATATTGATTGGAGACCAGTTAGAACAGCACACTGACAAATTATCACTGGGTTTGTTTCGCCCGGACAGCGGACTGAATCTCGGTCAAGTTCACAGCTACCACTGTTGCCAGATAAAACACCAACACCTTGGTGGACTAGGTGGCCTCGAGTCATCTGCTCGCAACTGTATTTGTTTTCATCGTAACTTTATTACGTGAATGAATTGGAGCTACTCCCTTATTGAGGTCAGCCATATTTAATGAGATGTCTTATCTAAGCAGTCTGGGAGTGTGATATCAGGCATTGTTGTATAATAACCCCACATTCTAGCCCTTGGACTATATTCCTTTATGTTCTACTGGCTTTTTAGCCACTGTTGCCCTCCTCTCAATACCTCCCTGGACTAGATTGTAATGTTTTTTATACTGTGTGTGTATAGTTGAGGTGTGGAGGAGCTTGCCAGTCCCGACTGCTGTATCACTGCACAAAACTGTTGTTACTAGGGGTGGGCTTATCGATACCAAAAGATCGATACTTTCGATACCAGCTATTTAGGCTTAAGTATCAATACTGGTGCCTAAGTATCGATATTTCAATTACTAAAGAAAAATGCTCTAATTTGGCAATTTTTAAGGAGAAATTAAGTAATTATTTATTACGCTGAAAGGCATGGATAATATTTTTGCGTCTGGCAGCCCGGTGTCTTTATCTCCTGTCGTCCCACATCACTGGCCATGTGAGTTGTGTGATCGTACTGTATAACACTCAAACTCACACCACTGACCTTGGCAGGAGACTACTGTCACAGCAGTGCTGGCACCACTAGGCTATATATAAAAAAATTAGCATGAAGCAAAGGTCGAGGTATCGGTATCGGTAATCGATATCGCTGATACTAGTCAAAAAAGTAATCGTTATCGTATCGATATAGAAATAGTTGGTATCACCCACCACTAGTTGTTACTCGTTGTCTGCACACTACTGTACTTGTAACCTAAGTCTACTAATACCAAGCTGGATCAATTCCATCTAAAACGGGTCCAAGCTGGTGCAGTGGGCGAAGCATCAGAGTGACGTCAGCTTGCACGAAACCCAAGTTCAGTTGATGCCTGACCGTGGTGGTATGTGGATGTATGCTGCACTCTCCAGATCATGGCACATTTTCAGTCCGAAGTGAGGGAAGGGACTGAAATGTGTGAAGGAAGGCATAGGGGTGTGAGGGAACCTACTGCAATGTTATATGGTTAAACGAGTCCACATTTCTTCCCCTTCTTCGTTTTCCCTTATTATAAATGTTTAATTTGAGTCTGTTCTTTTATACATTTTCCGTTACTTAATCCGACTGACATCACACACAAGCCATGCCTCCCTGCGCACTGAGGGAAAGTGAACCGACTTGGTATTACTAGACTTAGCTTGTAACCAAGCATTTGTACCGTACCTGTACTTGTTCTTTACAAAAGATTCGACTATAATATATATATATATATATATATATATATATATATATATATATATATATATATATATATATATATATATATAATATAATTATTTTGTAGTTACTAAGTACGAGTAGTATGATTTATGGGGTTATGAAAAATGTAGCAAACAGCCTCGAAATGGCCTATCGGTTTGTTCCTTTTTACCTTTCTTTGTACACGGTTATACAGTGGGGGACAATTTTCTTCCAGGATTTTATTTCTGCTACTGTCTTTACTTTCCTAAGTTGGCTAACATTCAACTTGAGACTGACTGACTCATTTGCACTGTTAGACCCTCAGACTATACAGTATATATATATATATATATATATATATATATATATATATATATATATATTGGTGATTAAAACTTACAACACTGAATTAATCCTAAAGTAACCTGAATCATTACTTTTCCAAAAAACATTCTAAAGAAGATTTCTGGAAAGAATTATCGAATTATCTTAAATTGGGCGTCGAGTATAATGAATGGTCAAACTTCGCCAATATCTTCTATGTCTATACAAAAAAATAAGTAAACATTATTTATACCCTGGCAATACTCTAACAATATAATAATTGGTCAAAATTATACAATAGTAAATGAAACATCCATAGTCTTTTAACCCCTAAACCGCGGGCTTGTTTTGCTTTGACTTGCGTGTCCCGCGGGCATATTCACACTCCGACAGACTCTCCAAAAATATTTGCCAAAAATCAGTTATTAGTCCTAAAACATTAAAATTATATATGCATATGGCACATACCTTCAGCTTTCTCCTGGGATGTTTGTTGAGCCTTCTTCGAGTACCGTAGGACTTGTGGAGACCTTGGAAGTTGGGTAACAAAGTCTCCACTTTACACTTCCTGACAACCCGTAATATGATTACCACAGCCTGATATTATCACTAGAAACACTATTCTATGATTCTCAAATAGTTTGGAATCCATACTCCAAAAAAAAAAACACTGTGAAAGCAATGAAAATTACGAGTGCGTATGACCTTCCCACTTGCGATCGTTCGCCGCTGGTGCTGTCATTTATTATTCATAAAATCACTCACACTTTATATTTCTATTACTATATAACACTTATATATATCTACAGTCTTTATCCATAAGTTTCCTTCAGTAATAGCAGTTTATTGTCACTAGGCATTCAATTTCTCTTTCAGTAAAATATGTAGCATTCACTTTCTCGTCCTGTATACTAGCGTTGAGAGTGAATCTGTCACTTTCACCTTCACTTTCATAACTCATAGTATTCATACATGCTAGAGTGAAACTTTCACTTTCATTACTCCTAGTATATATACTCGTATTCTTATATTACTACTCATTTATTTACATTTCTGTTTACATTCTCTATTTTATTTACATTATTTACATTTCTATTTTATTTACACTGTTAGGCACTGTCACTTGCAATACCTTATAAAACTATTTTCCACTGTTCACTTACATTTACATTCATTGCTTTCACTTGCTGTTTACACATTAATTACACATTATTTACATTTCCACTTGCAGTGTTTTACCTACCAGAAAGATCTTAGTCACTCTGTCATTTTCATTGACAAATTAGCCAGTTCACGTTCCACAGCAGTAACTTAACACGAATCCGACGTGCTTTCACCTTGAAAGACGACAGTAAACTGAATACAGTGTGGTGGCCTGCCTAGGGGGAGTGCAATGCTGCCAATGTCAGCCTGGTGACTGCTCCTAATATATACGCAATGAAATGATTGGCTGGAAATCTAGACAATACATAATAAATTAGGTAGTTCCTGGTGAATGTAAATATCACTTAGGCTTCTCCCTTCCTTCCTTATATATATTTTTATTACAAGAATAGATTATGCGGCATATTTCAAGGGGAAATAAACAGCAAAAATTACCGAACGAGTGCATGTGAGGTGTTGTATGGTGATAATTAGCCAATTCCAGGTGTATGGCACTCTCACTTACCTTATTTCTCTTTTGTATATATTATTTGGTATAAGAATAGGGCATAGGGCTTATTTCAATGGATGAAATCGGTGGAAAATTCCAGGGAAGATTTACTTAACGTAGCACAGCTGGGCAGGCGAGAGGAGAGGGTAATGGAGGGGAGGTAGGGAGGGGAGTCAAGAACGGGGAGAAATGGCTAAATTGTCAACAATGGATGGGAGTACAGATGAGATTAGGAATGCTGACTAGTGTTGGACATTGGCAGTACTGATAGATGATACAAGCCACCACTTGAAAGCCTGGGCAAATTCAAAATAACACAGAATCACAATAGTGATGCCCCGCGGTATGATCCCTTGCTCCCAAGCGTTACAAAAGTGATGCCATGCAGTTAAGGGATTAATCACCAACCATAATGTTGCAGGTTCCTTCACATGGGAAGCCAAACAGGATTTTTGGCCTGCACGTAGATAACCACATCTGCTGCCACAGCTGGTTTTACATGTGCAGGTCACAAGTTCCTTACATGCCTTTGGAATAGGAGATAGAATCAGAAGTGGTTTTAATTGTCTGCTGTCTCGTATCCAGCCACAGCTTGTTGGGGAAAGGAGTCTGGGCCTCGGAGTAAGTGCCCATTTCCAAACTAGACATTGGTAGTTGGCCCGCAAAATATGTTGACGAACTGCATCTATAGTTGGGGGCATGGCATCAGAAGTTTTCTTTCCGTGTAGAAATGTTTTCCGAGCATCATGAATCGAATTTAGGTTAGTACAATACAAATGTGTCAGAAACTTTTCAACTGCTGTGATGCAGCCTGAAGACAACTCAGTAATGAGCTCACTTAGAGTTCGTGGTTCCTTGATGAAGACTTTCCAGCAGGTTTTCTTGCCTTTCCTTGCCGACTGGCTTACAGAGTCACATCCAGTTATGGCATGAAATGCTGTAAGATTCTCAGTTATTTCCTTTGGAAAGTTGATTGTAGGGATTGGTATGTACTTGTGTTTTGATGCCAATCCTCTGCACATCCATAATTCTGAACTCAAATGCCCTTGATGCCCAAGGGCTAGGACAAGGACATCTGTGTCTCTACACTGCAATACGATCCTCTCATAGCCATTCTTGTAGGCATCTTTGGCATGAAGAATTAGACGAGTGTTGGCCTCTTCGTGGTCGGACTGAAGATCTTCAGCATTCATTGGGTTGGATGTCCAAACATCAAGAATATCCTCAAAACCACCTGACACAACTAACTCTTGTCCTTTAGGAAGATCTTTCTTTGCTCTTGTGACTAATGCCTTTGAAAGAAATGCAGCAAGGTCAGCTTTGTTTCTGAGAGGCAAATGAATGATTTCCAATTTGCTGGAAAATTCACATAGTTAGAACTTATTACACACCTGACTGGCCAAGCCTTGCCAACACGTTTTTTTCCTTGTTCCAGCCTTAATTTACGTTCCTTGATATCTGTCAAACAGTACGTCAGTCCTGCTGTATGCTGAACCATAGTGACCCAAGGTTACAGTAGAGAAAATATCTGCCAGATCAACGAAAGTTTGTATTGTCAGGCTTCCCAATTGTTTGTATGAAGGCTGCTCCACCAATTACAAGACAAGACTTGAACTGACTGGGTGGGAGCTTTGATGGAATATGTATGTTATTAGTCAAGGGGTCTAAAAGTTGGGATTTATTAGCAGAATGCAGTACATTGTCTGACATCACTAGAGATCTAGGAATGATTCACATCTCATGCTGCAGAATGTTGGATAAGTCTACATTTCTACCATTTTGTACTGCAATGAAAAGGTGCTGGATCAGGTCTCTATCTGCCATCAGTTCTTTCTTCTCACCTGCTTTAGGGATTGTCTGAACTTTATACATTGTTCTGACAGCTCCTGTTTGTGCTGACCTATTATCCCATAGAAATCCTTTGTTTTATGAACCAGTCGTTGAGACACAGATTTTGACAAGTGATAAACCTATGTCTTGTGCAGCCAAGATTTCCTTTGTTTTATCATCAGGCACAACATAATTTGTCTTAAGGCAGATCAGATCCTCCCTTTCTTCATTAAACATTACATAACTGAAATTCTTCCATCAACCTGACAACATCTTCCTCATCTCTTTTGATTTGTGTTTTTCCTGATTCCGTGTGACACCATTCTGCCTGTACTTCACGAGTGTTCAAGTGGAACATCTTGAATGTTCCTTCAGCCAATCTTTTTTTTTTTTCTGATATATGTCGAACACCATTTATCTCTGGTTGGGTCTTGTCTTGTAATGCCTTTTAATCCCGCCGCTGACTTTTGATACCTTTTCACATGTTCTAGGGCCTGATCGAGTGAAATCTGAGCAATCTTCCTGTTGGTTGTTTTCACTGAATATTTCCCTTCTATAAACTCTTGGTGAAACTCAGGAGCTGAGTTAGGTAAACTGGGCATATCAGATAAATAGACTGGCCCCCATCTTGAATAGTTGTTGTGATTGTAGATGGCAAACCATGGCAACATTCTTGTGACAGACAACAGATGAAGTTCCCACAGTCCTTCCCTTTCAGCTGTACTAAAATTTAGCTGGGTAGAAACCATTTCCATGAACTACATCCAGAACATGAATGTTGGTTGGTTGCTATGATCCTTCTTGAATTCTGCTAACATAAAAATCACATGACGATTCAGAGTTGTAAGTTGCTTGTAGGCACTTTGAGCCATATCCATATTCTATTCCCTGAAAGCCATCACTATGTCATCACCATCCTGGTTGACATCATCCTTTGCACAGATGAATTTTTCCCAGAGGAGTCTCCACAGTGCCTCAACAGATAACTTATGTCCTCAAACAGCCTTGTTGTAATTTTTTCCATCCATCATTTTTCCAGCAGTATTTTCTCCAAAAACTCCACTCTTGATCCATAACTCCTTGAGGCCGGATGCCTCTAGATGCTGCCCTATTGCTTTTAAGAAGTTCATTATTATATGGAAACCTCACAGTCTAATTATGGTATGACGGAATTCATCACATTTCAGCCGCTAGATTTCTTTAGGTCTGTAGTATAATGCCTGATCAAAGGTAACAACAGTATGTCTTTGTCCCAGTAGTCTAGAAATGTATTCACAACTTGCAAGAACCATGTAAACCGTGTCCATTCCATCAGCTAGTGCAGGTATGATTCCATTCCATCAGCTAGTGCAGGTATGATTGGTATGTATCCAATGTCCACAAGCTTCGACCTTTCATCTGATACAACCTGACTGAATCCAGTCCAGGCTGGAACTACTTGGTCATGGTCCTCATTACGTCCCGATAATCTACTCTGGGTCCACGAGAGATCTTTGACTTTTGCGTCAAACACTGATTCGTACGATTCATCTAATACAAACCAATCTTCATCAGTGTCAGACAGGATGGGTGGAAGATGCTTATTACATGTGTAGTTGCATGGTTTCATTTTATGGAAATCATGTGGAACTGATGTTCTGATAGATCACTCCTGCCCATTGCAGTACTTGAATCAGATACTGGGATCTTATCATTGCTCTCCTGAAATGCAGCTATTGTGTGCCGTTAAACTGGCCTTTACCATTCAGTGTTTCTTCAAGTATATTTATGTTATCCCCAGAAAACTGCAAGAACTTCCCTGGAACGAGATTACGTGGAACAACAGTATCATCATTTGTTTTGTACCTGTCACTTTCTGAATTGGTAATTTTGGTATCAGTACGTTAAATCGTCTCATACCCTATACAATAACCAGCAACATAAAAAAGGTCTACTAGTGATTTGCTCTTGTTGCATGGTGAAGGGACATTCCGAGACCAGTGTGTTTAGAAGTTAACACTCGTCCTTTGGATACAGCAAAAATAATGTCCTGAGCTATACTGAGAATACAGTCGTGGAGGCTTACATCATCATTTTCCCCTATCAACATAGTTATCAAAATGAACAGAAACTTTGGAACTACTAACTCGGCATGATCTAAATCTATAACATCATACTCTGTACAACCCTTTGTTTCTCTAATATGTTTTTACAATATTGGATAAATGGTAAATAGATCTACTGTATATAAACTACTTCCACTGTGTACTGTTAAGAATGTATTCACCAGTGTATTTGTTGCATTACATTTTTCATGTCATCAAATCATTAACTCACATATCTTTGTTTAGGAAGTAAGGAAAGAATCAATAGGGTGTCCTTCTTTCTCTGGCTTTCAATAAATTCAATTTTGTCCTTTAAACATCCCTTAAGTTTCACTCTAAATGCCCTAAGTAAATCTGAAGTACTTTCAATCTGTGGCTGCACTGACCGACCCTGTCTGTCTAATATTTCACAGTATCTATTAAACACACTTCTAACTGAAAGTATGTTGCCAGCCTTCAGTTCTAAAACAAGTTCTTTTACAACTTCTCGAAACCAGTTTCATCAATAATCTTCAATATTCCATCAGAGTCAGTTTTCTTGTCATAACTTCTGCAGAAAGACACATAACACTGTAGATGGTATTTAGCCTTGGCAGCAACCAGATCGGACATGTTTGCAAGGAGATATGAGAGAATTCTGCTGTTTATTGCTCTTGTCTGTGAAGTTTCTAATGTCTTTACCTGATGGAGTGTTTCCACTTTTTCATGCAGCTGACAGAATATGCACATGGTCCATACCACGCTATCAACATTGCTGCATGTTATTGGCTTTTCAAGCTCAGTGCCCCCATTGGCTTGTAAACCTGGATTTCGTTGTTTCACACGTTGTAGATGTACCTTACTCATGAAACTAGGAAAGCAGTCTTTGTGCCAAATTACTGGTACATTTGTAAGATCTAACATTTGCAGTCTATCAACCACTTCAACTTATTTATTACAGTTGTGTGCAATACGAGTGGCCAATGCTGATTTCAAGGATTCAGTCCCTCGTAGTGAGGATTGTCTAACACCACTGGTCGATATCATCTGGCAGATGATACACTTGTTGAAAGAAATATTCTTTTCTCGTCCTCGCTTTTGACTTTGTATGACAAAGATGGGCTCCATCGTCTGTAACTAGATATTACTTGAATTAGAAAGTACAGAAAATAATACATAAACTTATGAAAATAAAATTATAAGTTAAAAATAATCATAAATTAATGTTAATGGTGAATGAAAAATGAAAATAATTTTTGGAAGTGGTGGCACCTTCACTATAACTCATTTTAAGAATAAGAGAAAATATTGATTACAATGATAACTTAACAGAGTGGTAGGATAGACACTCTGGAATCTCCCCACGTAGTATGTGGTGCCAAATTGTGGTATCACTTAAAACATTTTTTTTTTTTTTAATTAAAGAAAGGGTGTGAGAAGACTCCTCAAATGCCTCACCCCTAGTGGGGCTTGAACCCCTGACTCTTTGGATTATGAGCTCTAAGGCATAACCACAGTACCACGGGTCACCTGCTTGAGTTGCCGCATGTATATGAGTTCAACTTAGGAACGGTTTCTCGCAATCCAGGGGTTAAAATATAAAGCCAAGCCAGTTTAATTAGGGTGAAATGTTTCCTTTTTTCCCATATATCTTCATTATTCACCTAATTCCTCACTATTCACCCATTCCAATTAATGTACATTAACTAGTAGAAGTCTTGAGGCAAGAATTAGCAGGATTCATATCGGTATAGGCTAGCCAGAATAAAATATACCACGAAAATACATTTACCTTTTTAATTGCTGTTCGAAATCGTCCCAATTTCTCCATTATTAGTCTAATGGCTCACTGATTAACCATCGCAAATTACGTATACAGATAAATTTTAGGTTATGACTCATGAAATAGCCCCAGGAAGTCACTAATTTCTAACAAAAATTAGGAAAACATGGAAAAATATACCTGTATGATGTCTGTCCCGCCCGAGTTGCGACCCAGAGCCAGAGTGACACTTTCCAGCGCGAATTAGCCATGTGTGACGTCATCAGCATTAGAGCCTAAATGAAAATCTTATATACAAAAACATGCATTATGATTACGTATTGATATATTTTGAATTACCATTACGATAAAATAAAATAAAAATGTACTTTTTTATTGATGGATTTACGAGCACAAAGAAAACGGGCAACAGCGCATCTTATCACAGCTCATAATCCTCAAAGTCCTCGATTCCCCAGGGTATAAGTAAGTAATCTTGACCTTCAAATTGATGTATAATATGTCAGTAAAACATGTACAATAATGAAAATATATTAAAATCATAGTAGTATGGTGATCATTTTCCTACCATAGGATTGCATTTTGGGAGGAAAATGGGTTAAGATAGACACTTTTTGTAATATCTGCAGCCTGCATCCACCCTAGTCCACTGCAGAACACCATGCCCTAACTATCCATGGTGGATGCCTGTCTCTAACATGAAATGATTTTTAAATCTTATACAGGCCTCTTTCTCAGACTTGGCCCCCGGGTGTAGATATGAGAAGCAGTTTACATGGCACGCTTGTTCTAATGATGTTCACAACAAAGAAAGGGACTTCAAAAGATACTGAAACCAACCCACCCCTGTCATCTCTTTGTTTCTACCCGCAACTGTTACGTCTGTCCTTGACGCTGCTAAAATTAATTTCAGTAGTAGCTGCTAAATGCTCTGAACTCTCCAACTTGTTTTCTTCCTGCTTCTCCTGGCACCTTACCAAAAACCTTTCTAACAGCTTTGCTTCATCATCCTTCCCTCCTTTTTCCCCCTCTGATGACTATGTAGCTGTTTCATCTACTGATAAAGCACTCAGACTTCCTCCTCCAGTTCCATTTTAGACGGTTCTGGTGCTGTTCCTCCATCACTTTCTCCCTCTGACTTCCTTATGGCTGATATTAAAATTTCTTCAGTTGATGTGTTTTCTGTCATCACTGGCCCCAATACTAACAAGGCATACGGATCTGATGGGGTCCATCCTGTTGTCCTCAAGAACTGTGCTTCTGTGTAAACTCTTTCACCTGTATTTGTCAACTTGTACCATTCCTTCTTGCTAGAAGTTTGCAAGCATTCAACATGTCACAAAGGAGGGTGACCACTCCCAGCCCTCTAATGCTTCTTTTGCATTTATTTCAGTCTTTTATGTGCCTGTATTTCTGTATATATATATATATATATATATATATATATATATATATATATATATATATATATATATATATATATATATTAGCCTTTTCTTAACAAACAAAATTTTTTAAGCATGTTTCCTATCATAACCTTCTTTCTGATCGTCCATATGAGTTCCGCCAGGGACACTCCACTAGCGATCTTCTCATCTTCCTTTCAGACTCATGGTCATCCTCCTTTCGGGACTTTGATGAGAGTTTTGCCATTGCACTTGACGATCTCTGAGGCTTTCGATTGAGTATCTTTAATTTCCAAACAACCCTCTTTTTTTAATGTGCTCGACTCTGGGCATAGGCTTCACAGCCTGCTCCCAAGGCCCAGTAGTCCTCCTACATAACATACACCTCTGCATGTCACCACCTCGGCGCTAACACACACCGTCCATATTGAATACATGCTAGGGCTGTCTCATACAGGATTAGTGTATTGGTATTAGCGTTTATATCCTTCTAGCTGCACCTTCATCCCTAGCTTTCTTTCTGGTCGTTCTATAGCTGCTGTTGCAGACGTCCACAGTTCTTCTCCTAGGGCTATCAATAGTGGCGCTCCTCAGGGCTCTGTCCTCTCACCAACTCTCTTCCTTATATTCATCAATGACCAAAGTTGTACATCTAACTCTCTTCGCTCATACGCTGATGACTCCACCTTTCACCTTTCCATCCACTTCCCGCAGCACCCATTTCAACAGTTACTTCAACAAACAAGGGGTGAGGCTATGCCACACTTAATGTCTGACTTGGCTCATATATCTGATTAGGGTAAAAGTTATCCTGCTGTTTTTAATGCATCAAAAACTCAGTTCTTACAGCTATCAACCTATCACATTCTACCACAGAAATATCATCTAATTTTTAACAATACTCAGCTCAATCCTCCATCATCTTTGAACATACTTGGGGTGTCATTCTCTCGAGATTTATCTTGGAAAGATCATATTACCTTTCTTGTAAAGTCTGCGTCCAAGTTGTTGCGATGCATAGGGTCTCGATGAACTCTCTCCACCAATATTTGTCTCCTGCCAACTCCTTCACGTCCCACCAACACTCCTCTCCTGCTTCTCTTTTCATTGTCCTCAACCAGGTTTCCCTCTGCCTATCTTTGCCTCTTCTTCCTCTAGCAGTCCACTCTGGCACATCCTGTATTAAGCTGCCTTCTTTTCTATGTATGTGCCTCAGCCATTTCCAGCGAGACAGTCTCACATATTCATCATCTGGTTCCACACTCGTAATATCCCTCACTCTTTCATTTGTAAATCTGTCTTGCCACTTTACCCGAAGAATCCTTCTCAATATTTTATTCTCAAATCCTAACATTTTCTGATCTGTTGCAATTGTACTGTACCATGACTCAGGCCTATAAACTGAAATTGGTCTAACCATGGACTTGTAAATTTTTACTTTAGTATGTACCGAAAGCATATTATTATTCCAAAGAGATTTCAACAGTCCAGCTCGCCAAGCCTGTCTAATCTTTTCATCAGTTTCATTGTTTAATGGTCCATTAGATGATAAAATCGTTCCCAGATATTTAAAATTCTACGTTCTTCACCACTTTATTTCAAATTACACAATCGATTTGGTTCTCCTCGTTCATATTAATAATTTCATTCTTTCCACAATTATTATCAATCCCACTTTTTCTCCTTCCTCCACCAGACAATCAAGCACCCTCTGCATCTCTTAAATACTTTCGCAGATCAGTACAATATCATCAGCATAGTCCAAATCCATCAGCCTCTTATTTTCTTTCTAGTTAATTCCTGCACCCATTCTCCGTACAACCTTTCTCATAGCGTAATCCATAACCAAAACAAAGAGCAAAGGCGAAAGAACTCCTCGAATCACTCCTGACCTAACTTTAAATGAATCACACAAAGAACCACCAACCATTACCTTACAAAAAGTACCTTCATGCAGGCTATTAATATTTACAAACTTTTCTGGTATACCATAGAATTAGATTCTCATAATTTTCAACATAGCTCCACGTGAAACACTATCAAACGCCTTTTCAAAATCCACAAAACACATACTAAGTGGCATTTTCATCTCATTAGCTTGTTGCATTAGATGCCTTACAAATAAAAATCTGATCATTACAACCTCGACCCTTTCTAAATCCGCTTGTTCTCTCTTAAAATTTTATCAATTACTGGCTCTATTCTGTTCAACAAGATTTGGAAAAGACTTTTGCAACTACAGGTGTCAAAGTTATCCCCCTCCAATTGCCACACACACTTAAATCTCCCTTTTTTGGTATTTTTATAATCACTCCATTTTTCCACTTTTCCTATGGAATTCCACCATTATCCCAAGCCACATTAAAAAGTTTCAAAGCGCATTCATCAACTCGTCATCATTTTCCACCTTAAGCATTTCAGGGAATATTCCATCCTCTCTGGGGCCTTAAAATTCTTTGATTTCCTTAATAGATTTTGCTACCTCTTCCAAGGTTTTATCCCCTGTTTTTATCAGCAAATCTCTCTCGGCTGGCAAAATGTCCTCTTCAGCTGGGATTGGTCTATTTAGAACAGATTCAAAATGCTCTTTCCACCTTCCTTTTATATCCAAATCTTTAGTCATCAAATTACCATTTCTATCTCGTACAGGTATTTCCTTCCTTCTCTTTTCAGTCCCAGTTAACTCCTTTATGGCCTGATACGCTGCTCTTGTGCTCTGACCGTCATTTTTACTTAATTTCTGTCTCTGTTGCCTTTTCATCATATAGCCTCCTCTTATCACGTCTAACGAGTCTTTTTACTTCAGAATGTAAACTCCAGTACTTTGCTCTAAGTACTTCAACTACCTGGCCATCAACATGTTGTTCTTCACTTCTTAACTTCGCCTCTTTCCTTTTCTGAATTGCATTCCATGTTTCATCTGACATCCACTTTTTCCTTCTCGTTTTTTCCTTTTTCATAATAGTAACCTTAGCACTCTCACGCAAATCCTCTTTTATCTCTCTCCACATTTGATTAATATCATTGTCTTCAGATTCCATCAAAGCCTGCAGGACTAGAAACCTGTTCCTACATTCCCACCGAAACTTTTCCTTCGTGCTCTCATCATTTCTCAGCTCATCAAAATCATATTTATTACCTCCTGTACAATTACCATTAACGTTTCTCTTAAGTTTTATTTTAATATATTGACACAACAAGTTTATGATCATTGCTATATCTATCTGCCCCCACCTTACGCAAACATCTTGCAGATAACTCCTATGCCTTCTGCGAATTGCAGTGTTGTCAGTCTGGTTACATTATTTCCCACATGGCTGGTGAAATCCAAGTAGTTTTATGTATTTTTCTATGCTCAAAGATAGTTCCACCAATTATTATAAGGTCATTTGCCAAACAAAAGTTTCCAAATCACACCCCATTTTCGTTTCTTATACCAACACCCTCCTTACCCATACAATCTTCCAAGCCATCCCTACTACTGCCAACAATCGCATTAAAATCACCAATGCAAACTAACACATCATGTCTTGCCACTCTGTTCAGTCGTCCTTCACATCCTGCATATTAAAGTCATCCTTCATTTCATCAGCAGCCTCATTTGTCGGGCAAGCGTACCCTACCACCATACTGATATTACCACGGTCAGATTTTAAACGAGCATAAAAGCAGCGCTCATTAATTGTAACCAGACTTACAAAGTTGCCTTCATTAAGCTAGTGCTCTTAACAAAACGATACAGTGCTCCTTACGGTCAACAAGTGGGTTGGTGGATTTCCATCCACTCCTACCAGAAACCAACATAACTCAGATTCGCAAATCCATCACCACACTTTATCAACTGTGCAATAACCTCGTTTCTGTAAGAGCACAAATATCTATATTGTATTCCTTGATCACTGAAATAAGTTCTTCCATTGCACCAGCCTAAGATCGAGAGTTATTTCCAATTTCCTATTCTCAAGGTTCTTTTTGGATGTATAAACTTATACACATATAGGATTCTTAGCATAAATATACTGCACGGAACTGAGGGCCATTGCTTCGTAACCAGAGTTCATCAAGATTTCTTAGGCAGAAAAATATTTTACCCTAATGGAGCCAATGCCAGTGACTCGCAGGAACCAGACAGTGGATCGAGAGTGAAATTAACTAAAAGTACATGAAATGAAGAGGGTAAGGACAGACAAAGTACAATATATAGAGATACAGCAAGATATATATATATATAGAAGTGTATCTCTTTTAGTCGCCTCTGACATAGCTGGAGAGCAGGGATATACTGAGGAAGTATTCTATCCCCCTTCCCCAGGGGGAAGTCCTTATGAGGCAGCTTAGTTTTATTTAATTAACAATTTCAATCCGATGACGTAATAAAATTTATTATGGCCTTATCCATATTATATGTTCATCTTATAGGTGTTCTTTTAAATTGTGATATTTTAAATAGTATCTAGGTAACCCTCTTGCTGCTACAGATTATTCCTGAATTGAATATATACGTACAGAGGCAACAAGAATGGCATAATTAGCATCCTGTGGTTGAAGAGGTTCGAGTTAGGTTAGAGTTTGTCAAAAGTGAACAGGTGTAATCCGACCGTGTGCTTATCTTTTTAGCCAGGATAGGACGTAAGGATCTGTGGATGGAGATTTGATACCAAACATCAAGGCGTGTTCCTGGTCCGACTGGCATCCTTCCTCGCAGTCCACTATTATTTAGGGGTCACGTTTAAGTCCACGTTGGGTCTGGTAATAGGCGGATGGTCAGTACCCGCCTTGTTTATATGTGGTACCAGGCCACGTGTGGCATCCATCTCCAGCAGCACACACTGCTTTCCAAGTGCACTAATGAGAGGCAGTGTCCATTCTGTGCACACATTCTGATAGGAGTGAGTGTGTGTGTGTGTGTGTATAGAAAATTTTTGTCAGAAAATTGTTTTGTAAGATGTCGTAATTGATCTTAAAGCCCATACCGAAGTGTGGGGAGCCGGTTACAATACTTGGCGGCTAAACTGAACATACCAGCAACGCAGCTATGGCGTGTGGAGTAAGCGGCACTGTTGAAGGCTGTGACAGTGAGATGGTTCCATGCGCCTATAATGCTCTCATAATTAACGTTTTCATGATACGCTGGTGGGGAGTGTGTTTAGCTTGTCACTTATCTATTGTGTTAAACATGTATGGGTAGGCTTATGTCAAAGTGTGTGTGTGTGTGTGTGTGTGTGTGTGTGTGTGTGTGTGTGTGTGTGTGTGTGTGCGTAGGAAGAGAGATCGGAGGACAATAGAGGATAATTATGGGACTGATTCAGTACGTGAGTCGTGGCTGTGCATTACAAGTTATATAAAACTGCTTATGTTTAGTGTTAATAATAATATGCTTGAGCTGCAGCCATGATGACAGGGGCGGAGGCAGACACTTTACAGACGCTCTTGCCAAAATAAGGTTCGCATACAGGGCCTGGTCACTATATTACGCAGACCAGTTCTCACTTGTGGATACAGGGACGGCTAAATCAAGGCTCTCCTCCACGTGCATCAATCACTTCCTAACATGTAACCCAGCCTTGGTGCATATATTTACCATCCATGCCTTATTGTCCCTGACTTTTTAAATGCAGTGTGCGAATACTAAGTTCATGAAGCAGCCAAAATGTCTTCCCTATTCACAAAAGCTAACTGAGCTGTCCACGCATGACAAGACAGAACATCAATGCAATATACGATTCAACCTATCATCTTATATCAAAGGAGTAAATGAAGGGCTGGGATATGCCATCATAGCCCCTCAGTTTGAATATATTGTCTCTCCTATTAAGTTGAACAGTTCTCTGTCATCTGAAAGTAGCAAGAGTATTTGAAACGTCCACTTTTTGCTTAGGCTACGTCGCCGGACTGAAGGGATTAACCCCCATTTTTCATTTTTTTTTCAAAAATGATGCGTGGTGCAAACCCCATTCATCATACTGTCTAGTCATTAAGTAGTAACACTCTCAAGTTCCTATGACTCACTCTGAATTGAGTAAAATAGTGTGGTGTTAGGTGGACACTGATATAATACTTGAGACAAGAGCGGTCGCTCCTGTACTCTCTCCACAACGAAGAGAAAGTATCCCCTACCCTCGCCTTCCTCTCATATACCTTGACCCCTGCTATGTAACTTATCATGTCAGTCACACACTGATCTATGCATTTGGTCCATATTGGTTTTCCATATCAGTGCTCTTATAAAAATTTCCATTCATTTACTTTAAGGTGAATTACCTAGTTTAGAATCTTAGACATTATGATCTGTGTCAGTGATATATGGAGCTGATATATATATATAGTATATATATATATATATATATGATAGTGGAGCAATGTTGTTATCGATATATATATTTAACATATATATATATATATAGTACACTGATATCCAACTTGTTACATATATGAACAGAAGCCTGGTGTCTTTTTGAAATTAATTGTGTTTGGTATGAGTTTGTTTCATTATTATTATTTATTTTTTTTTTGTAGAGCTATATAAATATTTAGGAATGAGGTTTGAACGCTTACAATATAATGCCTTGCATGGAGAGAGAGAGAGAGAGAGAGAGAGAGAGTAGATATAGCTGAGGAAAGTATATATATATATATATATATATATATGCATAGTATATATACAATATATATATATTTAGTAGCTCTATCTATCACATCTAATTTGGCGAGTCGCTGTGACAATATTCAGTCTTATTGTGTCGGTGTCAAAGCATCTGTCAAATCACTCCATGTACATGATTGACCCTTGTAAGAAACACGTGTCATGTTCTTTATATAATTACCACCGTCTTTCGTTTTATAATGTTCTTTCTTCTCAAACTTTTGCCATGTTTTCTCAAATGCTAAAGTCACCCTGTTCTAGAAAAAGCAATAAAAAGTTCGACTGTCTTAACATTATGCCAAGGGAAAATTTGCCATTATTCCGTCTTTCCCTGGTGTCAAGTCTTAGTCTGATCTCTTACCGTCTATATACCATATTTAGATAGATAGATAGATAGATAGATAGATACGATAAATAAATAGTCTTTTGTCTTTACCGT